>NC_058133.1:412684629-412824536 GCF_016433145.1 Gracilinanus agilis | reverse complement strand
AAATTGGTTACCGCACTGAATCCGCGTTCCACTAAATATGATGAAGGAAATGTAATTAAGAACCTTTGAATTACAGCCCATATTTCAGGATAAGCCATCCTTTTGCAGCCAGAATTGTTGGTAGCTGCTTTATTTAAATTTCAATTCATCATTTGTAGTTACTTCCATCAGTTCTTCTTGTAACTGTGGAGATTCTTCGGGGTTTGCACTTGAAAAAGGATCCAAATTCCAATCAGGTATATTCATTTTCAAAATATCATCAAATCGTTGATTAAAATCTGAATGGAGAGCATCCAAATGCTCACAATAAGAAAGTATGTCTTCATCTTTATTTTCTGCTCCTGATAAATTTGGGAACTGGCTGAATTCTCCTCGTCCAAAGTTTCATTTGTACAGAAGTTTTGTCACAAATGCAGAAATAACAGATTTTGTTTTTATTAAATTTTATTTTATTAAATTCACTTCATCACCTTGAAACTGAAGATTGCTTTCATTAAATTTTTAAAATTAAAATTTAATATTAAACATTTAACTATAAAATTTTAATTTCAGAGCTTAAAAATTATAAATGCTTATGTACACTCAGTCAGAAGAATCAAACATCAGTCTAAGTCTTTATATATATATATATATATATAAAATATGATGTAAAACTATTTTGTATATCGAACATCATAAATTATAGTCAGCATTTTATAATATTGAATTTTATCCATAAACTTTTGAAATGCAGTGATAGTTGATGGTTGCAACAGAAACAATAGTCATGTGTTAAGATGACTGTAGTCTTTCACTCATTCACTATCATATATAAAAGCCAGCATTATGATGGAAGGGTCCTCGCTGGCCACAGGTCTGACAATGAACACTGCCTCTGAGATGATAGGGATCATTCTCATAAAAGCTTCTCTCCATCGTTTGGCATCTTGTTTATTGAAGTAGGTTGTAGTCCACCAGTTCTACCTGATCCACTTGTTCAGTCTCCTCTATTTACTTTTTTAGCTTTTCCAACAAAGATTGTTTATTTGATGAAAGAAAGCCATTCTCTGAATGGAGTTTACCTTAAATTCAATCACTGGAATCACCTTTTCATAATATCAGCAATAAATTCATATGTTTTTATCCAGCACACCTTGATATCTCCTTGTTTGACAATCTGACCAGGGATAAGAGAAATGACTATAGTTCTGCTGTCAAGAATGGATTTTGGTTTATGAAAACCACAGGATGCTTCAACCAACTGGATGGCTGAGTACAAGAAAAGGTCTCCCTTGATCCTTCTGATGCAAAACAATACTATCTCCTGGCTCGAGTCTTGGCTCCTGTCAACCTCACCATGAAATGTTATTTTCTGACTATCTTTCATGCCCTTGTCAATATGAACTTTCAGGATATTTTTCTCTTGAGCAATTTCCCTTCAATTACAGCTTTTACATCCATCTTTAGGGCTCATTCTCCCATTCTATACAACTGATTGAATTTGCTGAACATTCCAGGTCCTATTTGATGAATTCTTATTTGTATTCTAGTACCTTTGTAACTGGAACAGCATTCTACAGCTCCTTTCTTGCCACTCTTTCTTTACCATTTATCACAAATTATATTCTTTTGTAAAGCCAGTTTCCTTATTGGTATCATTATACAAATCTTCTAAAGTAACCAATGAACAACATTTTAACCTCTCTATTCCCTTTGTATTCTTCCTCCTCCTCCCCCCCCCAAAATGGTTGACTTCTGTGATTGCTTCTTCTCCACCCCACAACCCCCATCTAGGCTTATTCCTCAACAGCAACTATACCATCTATCACTTTCAGCTTCAAACTTGGATGATGATTTCTGGAATATGTCCATTCTTTCTAGGGTCAGACTCTGGACTGTCTCTGTAAATAAAACCAATTTTAGATTAGTAATAAAATGCTCACCTATTGTCTTTAATAGGTGAAATTTTATTTTCTCCTAAGCATCTAGTTGTGATGTTTTTATCTCCCCCACTTCACTATAGTTTATCATGTTCAAAACCTAGTAACAACTGCTTGTTTTTCAGAACTGATTCAGGGACTATTTTGCTTAGAATTTTAATCCGATTTCAATAATGGGACACGAATGTCTGTCCTCTTCTCTCATTACTGAACAGAATGTTTAGAAATTATTCAGTGAAGTAGAAGATAAAGAAGTAGACAATAAACTTCTTTTCAATTACTGTGGTAGTTATTAAGAAGAATTAGTAACTCATATAATGAGTCTGAGGATTTCCTCATGTATTTCCCTCTGTAGGAATTCAGCTTTAGGATATATAGTGCAATTGGGTTGTCAGGTATTCAGGACTGATGTTTTTATAAGCCTGAATTTCCTCAGCTATATTTTTCCCTAATAACATGTAAAAATAATTTTTAATATTCATTTTCTAATATTTTGAGTTCCAAACTCTCCCTCTCCTTCCCCTTCCCCCTCCCTGAGACTGTAATCAATTTTATATAGGTTATACATGTGATAACTCTGAATTTCCTATTTCAACTGGCTAGCTGGTTATCTTACATGTTCAGGAAGCTTTCTCATCTCTTTAAAGTTGTAGTTTTTAACCTGGGATCTTTGAACTTGTTTTAAAAAAAATATTTCAATGATTGTATTCAATATCTTTGGTTTCCTTTTATACATTTAAAAACATCCCAAGGAGTCCATAGGCTTCACTAGATTGCCAAAGGAGTCCAAAACTCAAAAAAAATTAAGTGCTCCTACATGATGAAAATGACAGGATTATATCAAATGCTAGTACGAATTAACTCAGTGTAGTTGTTTGTTTGTTTTTTTTAAACTCTTACCTTCTGTGCATTGGTTCCAAGGCAGAAGAGCAATAAGGGCTCAACAATAGGGGTCAAGTGACTTGCCCAGGGTCACACAGCTGGGAAGTGTCTGAGGCCAGATTTGAACCTAGGACCTCCCGTCTCTAGCCCTGGCTCTCAATCCACTTAGCTACCCAGCTGCCCCCTCAATTTAGTTTTAAAACTCAATTATAACCACCTAATATTGCAGGTGGCAAGGCTAAAGAGTATAGAGCATAGATCTTTAAAGCTAGAAGTAATATTAGAGAGTACTTGCTATGAATATGTTAAACTCCATTTTAGTATTTTTTTATTTGAAGAAATAGGTTTATTTCATATAACAATTTTTTTTCAATAAAGGAAAAGGCTTGGCACAATTTGACCTATTGGGGTCTAACAAAAATTTTAGAGCACTAGAGGGAAAGAAAAGGGAAGAATATCTTCTTAGTACAATCAGGAAGCACAGAAACAGATTCTTCTGTATTATTTATGATATCCTGATTTCTGACTAGCAAACTAAACTAAGAATGGAAACTTAAGAAAATTTCTTAGATTTTTTTTTAAATGGAGAAAATTGCTGTTCTTCATCCTTAAAGCCCCTGCCCATTTTGGGCAGCCTTTATTTGAAAAGGACATGTACCAACAAGTTTTTTATATTGAGGATAAGTCATTTGGAACTTGAAACATCCTTTCCTATTGACTACTACTAGGTTCTGTGCCTTCATTGGCATGGGAACTCCAACCATCAATACAAACTCTTTACACTGATAGGTCTAGCTAAGGCAGCTAGGTGGCACACGGATAGAGTGCTAGGCTTAGGGTCAGGAAGCTCTGAGTTCAAAAATTTCTTCATCTGTAAAATGAGGATAATACTAACACCTTTCTCCTTGGGTTGTCGTATCGAATGAGAAAATTGTAAAGGGCTTAGTACAGTGCCTGGCATAGAGTAAGCACTAATAGAAATGGTAGCTGTTATGCACTGGAAGATGGATGGTTCCTTCCAGTTGCTACAATTGAAAAATTCATCACTTAGAAGCCAATCTGGTGGTGAGCCTTTTATGACTTGTCTGTGGTCCAAAGACAACAGCTATTCACTTTGTTACCAAACTTGTACCTTTCAAGCCTGATGGGACCTGTCAGAGCTTGTGCTGCAATGGCGTGTCCTTTGAGAGGCTATGATGGATGCCATGGCATGGACAAGGAAGCGATGGAGGAAGACGGTCTCAAACATTTCACACAAGAACAATGAATGTATCAAGGACCTGTGATGGCTTGGATTTGGGATTTATAACTTGTGTTCTAGAGAACTGCCTGAGTTAAGACATTAAAGAGCTTGCCCTTGGACCAAAAAGTATCTGAATTCAGAATTCTAGATTCTGTCAGCTCTCTAGCAACTCCATTTTTTTTGTTTTCAAATATCTTTTTCCAGTGCTTCACAGAGTGCCCAGCACATAGTAGGGACTCTGTAAATGTTTTTTGATTGATTACAAATATAGCTTAAGGGGGCAGCTGGGTAGCTCAGTGGATTGAGAGCCAGGCCTAGAGATGGGAGGTCCTAGGTTCAAATCTGGCCTCAGACACTTCCCAGCTGTGTGACCTTGGGCAAGTCACTTGACCCCCATTGCCTACCCTTACCACCAAGGAACTAATACACAGAAGTTAAGGGTTTAAAAATATAAAAACAAAACAAAACAAAACAAATATAGCTTAAGGGACCAGGCTAGCATATAAAAACTTGGATGTTTTAACACATTATGTAGCAGTTAGAATCCCAGCAGACTGGATCTGTCTGACAAGCTTTGGGGCAGAACATTCCAGCAATAGGATAAAAGAACCTCAGAGGTCATCAAGTCCAAGGCAAAGCAAAGCAGATCAGACTCTCTCTCTCTCTCTCTCTCTCTCTCTCTCTCTCTCTCTCTGTCTGTCTCTGTCTCTGTCTCTGTCTCATATGACTGACTAATGATTTACCAGGCTTTTCTTGAAAAACTCTGGTTGAAAAGAAACCCTCTGATAGTCAAAGGTTTTCCCTTCTATCAAGTCTAAAACTATCTTCTTTCTTCTGGGGCAAAGCAGAACAAGCCTGATACCTCTTGCACATGAGTGCCCTTTAAATACTTAAAAGACCATTATCATATTTCTACTTAATCCCCTCCTCTCTATGGCAAACTCTCCATTCTTGAATGACACAGTTACCAAGTCCTAGGGCCATCTTGGAAGTTATAAACAAAACAAGGGGCCTAGAGAGATATAGATATACAGTGATGTGAATGTATCTATCTATATTCTCCCTAGCTGCAGATGATGGAGGAACACCAACCTGATTACCCTTGAAAGTTATTATAATTTCCCCTTTCCTCTAACAGTTGCCCAGGGAGGACCCTGATAGGTTAGATGGATGGGTAACCCTTTCAGGTCCAACCTAGAATTGGATAAATTAACATAGGGCTTTTGATTTGCCTTTGATCATGTTTGATATCTGACTGCATTGACTCCCTCCCCAAGGGTCTTGATATAAGGAACACTCAGAAAGGTACTTGTTAAACTCACTTTATCTATAATCAGGGAAAGGATAAACAGGACAAGGAATGGGGATTGGAGACCCTATTAATCTAATATCTATAACTAGTTGACAATCAGGACTCGAGGCTATTGATCTAGAAGAAGCTGGAGCTTTATTCTCCATTGCACCTCTGGCCTAGCCTGGCCACAGCCAAGCCAGAGAATAGGGAATGCTATTGATGCAGCTGTGTTGGTGATCTTATTCTCTCAGCTTTCTCATTATCAGTGTTTGGTGATGCGCTAGCTCTCACAGTCTTCAGGAAATATTCAGATTCTTCCTTCCTTCTTCTTCATAGACCTCCCTGCCTCCCTTCACCACCCAGAGATTGAGACCTAAAGAGACCTAGAAAGAGCAAGAGACCTAAAGAGACCCCTCCAAGTGTCTGTTAGGGGTATTTATAAAGTCAGGCCAACCGATGTTTGCCCCTGGCTCATGGCACCTGGGAACATTTTGTGTCTTCCAACTGCCTTCTCTGTCATTCATGGTGGCATCCATCATTTCCCAGGTTATGAATATAACAGAAGGAATTGCCAGTAGGAATTGTTCCATCCTTTGTATTTATAAGCCCCAGTACCTAACCCAGTGTCTGCCATGTAGTAGGGACCTGCTTGCTGACTGATCCTGAACATACTGGATTTTCAAAGTGGTGAAACTCAAAATTGATCATAAAATTCCAGATTTTGTTTGAGCAGAACATAGTATTGCAAAAGTATCAGCTTCCTCATTCTAGACATTGTCTTTCAGTCCTGTCTGGGAAAGCAATAGTTTTTTTTAAATTTTATTTTAAAAATATTTTTACAGGTTTATATGATTACTGTACTTTTGACTTTTAAGAAAAACCCTTACCTTACTGCGTATTGGTTCTAAGGAAGAAGGGTAAGGACTAGGCAATGGAAATTAAGTGCCCAGGGTCATACAGTTAGGAAGTTTCTGAGGTCAGATTTGAACCTAGAAAAGTCTCTAGGCTCTCAATCCACTGAGCTACCTAACTACCCCTATATTATCATTCTCATGAAAAATCTTTGGAGAGGGCAGCTAAGTGGGCTCAGTGGATGGAGCACCAGATCTAGAGATGGAAGGTCCTGGGTTCAAATCTAATTTCAGACACTTCCTAGCTGTGTGCTCCTGGGCAAGTCACTTAACCCCTATTGCCTAGCCCTTACTGCCCTTCTGACTTGAATTCAATCCACAGTATTGATTCTAAGATGGAAGGTGAGGGCTATTAAAAAAAAGAATGATACTCTTATTATGCTCTCTGTATTTGTGAAGATGACTTTTTTTTGTTAACAGTATAATGTATCTCTATTAAATTTAATATTTGTTCTGGACTGTCTAGTTTTTTGGATCATGATTATCATCCAATATATTAGTTGTTCCTCTCAGCTTTGTGTCATCTGTGAATTTGACAAATATTACACTTAGTCACCTATCTTATTCTTAAAAAATGTTGACCATCATGAGGCCAGAAATATCTTCATGGGTTTATCTAGGATCATGGGCCAAAAATAGCTGTTTGAGTCACAAAGAGGGTTAAGTGACTCACCCAGGGACACACAGCTAGGAAGGGTCTGAAGCCAAGATTTGAACTTCAGGAAGATGAATCTCCCTAAATCTAGGCCGGTCCCTCTGTGTAATGTGCCATCTTGTAGTAAGCAAATGAGTGTAAGGAAAACATACCTCCCCCCAGAAAGAAAAAGTAGAGTTAAAACAAGGGTGGGGGGAGCATGATCATCAATGAGTGGGAAAATAATTTTGAAAACATGTAGCAAAATGTAACCAAGATAATCCCTTTTTCCATCTCCAGTGATATTTAAAAATGTCTCTTATGCCATTTCTAGGATTTTTTTTTAAACCTTGCCTTCCGTCTTGGAGTCAATACTGTGTATTGGCTCCTAGGTGGAAGAGTGGTAAGGGTGGGCAATGGGGGTCAAGTGACTTGCCCAGGGTCACACAGCTAGGTAGTGGCTGAGGCCAGATTTGAACTTAGGACCTCCCGTCTCTAGGCCTGATTCTCAATCCACCTACCCAGCTGCCCCTATTTCTGTGATTTCTTTGTGGAAACTTCCCAGAGTAAAACTTGTACCATGGTGGTAAGAGCCTGAGTCTGTCTCTGTCTACACATACACACACGAAAGACAAACAACATCTGTGCAAAATAGGGCACATTCTTAGTGACTAGAGTTAGTAAAAGCAAGGAGTTCAAAAGAAGGAAAATTTTTTTCCCTGTGATGGGTCCAAACATTCCTTAAATAAAATGAACAAACTGTGATTTTAAGTGGTGTACGGAATTTCTCCAACTTACAGTCTTAAGAGTTGTCTAGGTGGTGCAGTGGGTAAAATGCCAAGCCTGAAGTCTGAGTTCATATCTGGTTTAGTTATGTGACAAATCACCCAACCCTGTTTGCCTCAGTTTCCTCATCTGTAAAATGAGCTGGAGTAGGAAAGGGAAAACCACTTCAGTATCTTTACCAAGAAAACCCTAAATGGAGTCATGAAGAGTTGGACACAACTAAACAACGATGGGCACTGAGAAGTCGGGATTTGAGGTCATGTAGCTTGGCATTCTTCAGAGACTCCTGGGGTGGAATTTGAATCCCAAGTCTTCTTGATGCTGAACCAGTTCTTTATCCACTCTGCCAGGTTCTCTTTCCCCACCCTCTAGTTTCTCACAATCCATAAATAGTTTAAAATTGATTTATCTGATGTTGGGAATTGGGGACCTTTAAAAAGAGGTTAATGACTGTGATAGAGCCTTTAGAACTCAGAGTTCTAACCATAAGAATTCTTTTTGGGATAAGTGTTTAAAAGAAAAAGACTCATTTATTAAAATGTTTAGTGCTTTGGAACAATTTATGCAAAGATACACAAAGATACATTATGGGCTAAGGAAAGAATGACCAGGGTCACTAAAGGTTATGGTCTAAGTCAATGAAGGAAAGATCTGCACATGGAGCCCTTCTGGAGGATGTGCCTTGGGGAAAATAAGCTATTTGTAGTGATTTCTTAACTTAGGTTGCTAAGAGGACAATGGCTTACTATTGTGCTTTCCCCAAACTTCAGTTTTATTTAAATTTTATACTCTTGTAAGGAAGAAGCTGAAAAGGAGTAAGGGTCAAACATTTTTTGGGAAGGAGATAGTGATTTGAGGGGTGGGGGAAGGAGAAACAAATTGACCAGACATCTGACCTTTCAAATGCTCTGAAGACCCTAGATTAGAATAAGGGATACTGAGACTTTTCCATAAATGAATGGAAGAAATCAGTCTAAATCCTGGGAGCCTTAAACATCTTTTGGTTTTGTGGTGAAGACATTTTGGGTATAAAATAAACTACATATGAAATACCTTAAAACATTTGGACAGTCCTCGGAAATGCCAAATGAGGAGTTTGGATAAATGCAGGAAGATCTGTATTTATGCAAATAGTGAAGTAAGCAGAACCAGGGAAATACACAAGAGTACACTATTATCAATAAATATAATGATACAAACAAAACTAAAAGCTGTACATTTAAAATACCAATTGTGGTTTTGGAGAAGAGATGAGGAAAAGTACCTTCCTTTTTTCTTTTTAAAAATCCTTACCTTTTGTCTTAGAATCAATAGTGTGTATGGGTTCCAAGGCAGAAGAATGGTAAGGGCTAAGCAGTAGGGGTTAGACAACTTGTCCAGGGTTACACAGCTAGGAAGTTTGAACCCAGACCTCCTGTCTCTGGGTCTAGCTCTCTATCCATTGAACCTCTTAGCTGTCCTTGAAAAGTATCTTTCTTCTTTCCTTAGGAAAATCAGGGACTGTGTGTGGGTATAGAATTTATGTATTGTCAAATGGTGGGTCATTGTTTTGTTTGAATGTTCTTTCATTACAAGGTTCATTTGGGATGTAGAGAGGGGAAGGAAAAAAGAATCTAGAAATGGTTGTGATATAAAAAGGTTTTAAAAATTATTCTGCAATAAATAGAATTTCAGAAATAGCTAAAGATAAATGTCTATTTACTTTGGTCAGCTCTTCAAACTTCTTAAAAATAGAAATCCCAGGAAACTCTGTGTGTGTGTGTGTGTGTGTGTGTGTGTGTGTGTGTGTGTGTGTGTGTGTGTGGCCTTGAATGGTACAGATAATTTGCTACTTCTAAAAAGTAAAACTTTACCTGGCATTATAATCTTATTTGACATGTTTATTTTCAGTTCAAAGTCAATATAAAAACACCCATAGAAGAAAATGTTACACCTTTGCATTGACACCCTTTAATCCTTCCATCTTTATAAAACAAACATTCTTAAGGGTAAGTAGTGGAAAAATGCTAAGTTTAAAGAAACAGAAAATAAGTTAGTTTCTCTGTTGTCCAGTTTGGGTATATGTCCCATCGTTGAACTTGGCTTACTGAGTTTCAAATAAGACATCTTGAATGAAGAAGAAATCTTTGGCCTATTTCACCAGCGCGGGCACTGTGTAACAGACAAAATTCTCCAGAATTCATTTATTTTCCTTACTTGCTGTGAAAAGGGAAGCAGGGGCTTGTTTCAGAAATCTGAAAAATAGAAATATAGTTTAGTGTACAAGTAGTTCCCCTTCACCCCACTGGAATTCAACAGTTAATACTTGCTTTAATATAACTGGCAAAAATAAAAGATACCAAGTAAGTGAACCTTTTGAAATACCAAGGATGGGAAGAGGCTAGATAACTCTTCTCCTTTTGCGATGCAAAAACTCCTGAAAAGACAAAGTAGTCAGGAGGCAGGATGGATGCTCCAAGTTGCACC
The DNA here is from genome assembly GCF_016433145.1 of Gracilinanus agilis. NCBI lineage: Eukaryota > Metazoa > Chordata > Mammalia > Didelphimorphia > Didelphidae > Gracilinanus > Gracilinanus agilis. Next base: position 412,814,401 of record NC_058133.1, on the reverse strand, counting down.
CTGAGCTTCACCAATGACTGATTATGGGACCTCAGGTTCCACCCCGCCGGCTCTCCAGGAGGACGGCTCCTTCTCTTTAGAATGGCCCGAGCACATTTAAGGGATGCATCTTCAGCATTCCTTCCCCAGGAGGGAGAGGGATGGATCGTTTTAGTTTCAAACTTGCCCATTTTCAATGATCAAAGAGAATCTCTCTCAAAAACGTAGTTCTAAGGACTGAAGCCTTTCATGTGGACGTATACGTGTGGGAACGCATGGGTTGTGCCAAGAGTTCCACTCGGCTGAAACATAAAGCTGACCTCCCACGGATTCCTGAACAGTCTGGAGCCAGAAAAGATCCTTCAAAAGGGAAGATGCCGATGAAGGAGGGGAATGAGAAACGTCACATATTCCCCCTGATGTCTGGTTATGATCAAGAAAGAAAACAGAGAGCGGAGCAGCAGTAGCAACCGGCTAAATAGGAATCATGAGAAAACATTTCAGACGTTACCAGGCTGGTCCCGAGGCTTTTCCAGACACCAAGCTGGACCTCCGGGGAGGCAAGACTCCAAGTGTCAGCCCTGACCCCCCAGCCCACAGCCAGAGAGGGAGTGAGGTCCTGTGGCTGGACAACCCTGGTCATGCTCACTTCTATATGTCAGGTTATAAGAAAGTGTTGAAGGTTTATGGTCTCCGTTAAAAGGAAAGCTGTTGAAGAGTTAGTTGGAAAAGGGACAAAAATCCTTATCTCTGAAAAGGGAAAAAATGAACTGAGCTTTTATTTGGTAAAAAAGGCATTTTGGCTTTGGAATGAGACTTTGATTCACCCCCCGTTGCCCGGCCCTTATTGCTCTTCTGCCTTAGAACTAATACACAGGATTGATTCTGAGGCAGAAGGTAAGGGTTAAAAAAAAAGGATTTAGAGCCATAATCTGCTATTCAATGCTGGTCAGGCTTCCAATTTGCCACAATATAGCTGCCTACCTCTATTTGTTTTTCAAGTAATAAGTAAAATCTTTTGCCAACCCTTTAATGCTATATAAACACAAGCTATTATCAATATTATCCCTTTGAAGGGATATATTATATATATTATCTAATATATTATTATAAAAAGCTGTTTTAGAAAGCTGCTGCCAGACTGAGCTGAGACACTGGCCTCAGTGTGTCAGGTACCTACCATGCCATCCAGATTTGAAAGTGAATAGGGAAAATTAATCATTATTAATGGCTGGCATTTACATAGGACAGCACTTTATACTTGATCTTCATAACAGCCCCGAGGTGCCCTTTTTGTGCTAATTTCACAGCTAGAGAAACTGAGGCACAGAGAGTTTAAGTGACTTGCCCAGGGTTAGGGTTTGAACTTGGGTCTTCTTCCTTCTAAGTCCAACATTCTACTTTACCAAATAGCCATCCTGATTACTTGGATACCTTTTTTCTTTAACTTCTTGTGGCTTCCAAAAAGCTCATGATGATGTTAATTCAATAATGTCATCTTATGCCTTAATGAGTAAGGCATTCAGTTATTTCTCTACTTTGCAGGCCACAGATCCTGCTTTCACAATTCTAATTTCTCTTTTAAACCATTCAAGAAAAGTGTGTTGTGGTTCCATGCTCTCCTCAGAATGGAGTCGTCCGTCTCATCAGGTGTAGATTTGTTTCCTTTGGCTTGCTGTATTTATTTACTAGATCTGGAGTCCATATTTCCTTCTGCTAGTCGTTTCCCTTGTTGGTTTATCTGTTTGTGCAAGGTTTTTTGAGTTTCATTTTCCTGAGATCTTTGGTAATTTGTCATTTTTTTCCCTCCTTAGGGCAACTTTCTGACTTCGTTCTCTCTCAAATCAAATGACTTTCAGAGGGACAGAAGTGGCCCCAGCTGGATGTTCTGCTCTTTCCTCTGTCCCTTGGCTCTCTGGCCCGGAGTACCACCATGCTACTGCTAGCAGTTTTGTCCCATTTCTGCCCTTTCTCTGGGCTTGGATCTCTCCGGCCCCGGAAAGAGGGTAAAGTAAAGAGAAGAACAGGTGCACAGTAACCATGTGATATCCTGATCATAGAAGGAATATTATGGCTGTAAACTTTGGGTTGTTTGGCAATCAAATTTCATTAAGGTTAATTAATAGTTAATAACTGAGTAGCCAAACAATCACTACCGCAAAGAGAAGAGGAGTAGTGTTGAGGGGCTGGCCTTGTTGGCAAGATCTATTTAACTCTTCCTGAAACCCACAGGGAGGACTCACTTAAGCTCTTAATGCTCAAGGCAACTAGGTTGAAAAAATGAGAGATGAATGGCCAATGTTTTACAAGTAAATGGGGTTTGTAGTACACTGGGAGTTCCATACATAGGGAATAATGTCTGATACCCTTTCTTCCAGAAAGGAGATGTTGTACAAATAATACATGATCATGATTAACCTATTTTTATATGAAAATAGGAACTTGTAAAACTTTATATGTTCAATAATCAGTGAGCAATTCCCTGATTTCTTTAGTGACATATACCAGACTCTGGTCTTAATCAATGAGAACAAAGGAGTTCCCTGAAATCCATCACCACACAAAAGCCTAATAGCTATAGAGAGGGAAGGGAATGCGATTCAGTATCATCTCCTTTGGATAAACTGCATGTGTAATCACTTCTAGGTGCTGACATCCAAAAGAATGAGTCATGCCCTTGTGCTAACAATAGTATAAAGAACTGCAGGTGAGATCTTGAGCTGAAAGAAAGCTTAGAATCTGGTTATTTCTCAGCATCTCAAGTTCATATTACATTCTCATGTACTTTCCTGGGAATGGGAGTGGTAAGAGTTGGGAAAGGAAAAAAAAACATATTCAGTAGAATAGTTTTTCTCTGTTTGCAGTGGATATCTGTAACATCCTCTAAAGAATAATAATCTGATTAATATGAAGCTGAATGTATATTATTTTCTATTCTGACCATACTGATGATAAGCTATTCCTCCAAAAACATGTACTTTCAAAAGTTTACGTAAGCCGATCCAAACTTTAATATTTTTGTTTCATTCATCCTTTGTTAAGTCTTTTTTGTTAGCAGCAATTGAAGTGAACTCTAATAGCACTGTAGCAAGCATGCATTCAACTGAAGAGTTACAGAAAGAATGTGTGCTTTGTAAAAAGGGCTTATCTTAGGAGACTGAATCTGTTTTTGGATTGTTTGAGTTGGGTCAAATGATGAGTTCTGAATTACCATTCCCTGAGCCTACAGAAGTGTATGGAGGTTCACAAATGGGAAATAGAGCATGGAAACAATAAACCAAAATCACACCAGAAGCTAAAAGGAGTGCCTTTTGCCTAAATTTTTTTTTTGTAAAAGGCACAGTTTTGTACAAACCTTTTCCTTTAATTACCTAAACTTCTTTCATGAGGGAAAAAACTATCACCCAGGAGAACCAAAAGGTGGGTTTGTTCAAACTGTATCAATTTTCAGCATGAGTAAAAGATCAATGACTTTTGTAACCAGAATAAAAAGGAGAGAGCCAATCTGTATGACACAGGTTTAGAAAGTTATTTCTGGCCCCAGAAATATCTCTGCTAGGTTTTTGGTGAATGAATAAATCCTCCTTAATGAGGGGTCTTCCATGATGCTTTTGGTACATAACAAAGACATAATATTTTAAAAAAACTCACAAAAAGATAACATAGCATACAAAGAAGATGGCAAAGAAACAGTTTGATGGACTTGACATGCAGAAAGAGGTGAGTAGGAATAAGGGTCCATTCACGATCAATCCGAGAAACTCAGATACTCAGCAACACAAGGATCTGGAACAATTCGGAGGGTTTTAGGAAAAAGAATGCTTCCACTTCCAGAGAAAGAACTAGCAGAGGAGGAACACAGATGGAATCATATAATTTTTCACTTGTTTATTTGGGTTCATGTTTTGGGGTTTTGGTTTTATATGATTATTCACTTATAAAAAATGAACACTATGGGAATATATTTTGCATGGATAACCCAGAATGAATCACTTGCCAGCTCTGGGAGTCAGGAGGAAGGGAGATCATTTGGAACATGTAATTGGTAAAAAAAAATTTTAAAAAAAGGTTATTTTCAACTTGAGAAGGTTGTAATTTTTTCCAATTGGAGTCTAAGAAACATCACGTTTATTAAATATCAGCACCAAAAAAAGGAACGTAGTGGGATAATTTGCTAAGCTGAGCATTGCAATCACAGCTAAAGACCCAGGACCGTTGGGCTAAATAGAATATTACCGTAAAGGAAAATGCCATGGAAAGCTTTCAGAACATTGCCCAGTGCAGGGTCTGACCGCTGAGTATTTCATAGGAATTACAGGGAGGAATAACACCTGCTGCATCTTGGAAGAAAGTGTGGCCGGGCGCAGAAGGCTCCCTTGGTGAGGGGTAGGGGGTGTCTATTCATAGAAGTCTTTGAGGAACACTGCCAAGACTTTAAATCATTCAGTTTCTTGAATGATCTTTTTTTTTTTAAACTCCTTCCCTTCTGTCTTGGAACAGCCTCTAAGGATGAGTTCCAAGCAGAAGAGTGATAAGGCAATGGGGGTCCAGTAATTTGCCCAAGGTCACACAGCCAGGCATCGTCAGAGGCCCTATCTGAGCCTGGATCTCAATCCCCTGAGTCACCTTTGAGCTGCCCCTTGAATTTAATTTTCTGCATTTTCATTTTGAGATGAGAATTTGATTTAAAAAAAAAAAGTAAGCACAGGGGGCAGCAAGGTGGCTCAGTGGATTGAGAGCCAGGCCCAGAGACTGGAGGTCCTGGGTTCAAATCTGACCTCAGACACTTCCCAACTGTGTGAGTCACTTAACCTCCATTGCCTAGCCCCTATTACTCTTCTTGCCTTGGCACAGATACTTTAGTAACATTTCTAAGACGGGGGAAAAAAGTTCTCAGGTCATTTTGCCTATAGTTACAATGTTTTCTCGCAGAAGGCGGAATTTTAGTGGAGCCTTAAAGGAAGCCAGAAAAGTGGGGGGCTTAGGGGTCAGACAGAGCATGAGAGGGAGACAATTACAGAAATAGGGTGCAGCCAGGGAGAAAGCCAGTCTGGAGATGGACAGTCTTGTGAATTCTGAAGAATTTTTTTTCTTCCCCTCCTACTATTTTTAATTCTTATTTTCAGCTCCAAATTCTCTCCCTCCCTTTTCTTCACTTCTCCTCCACTATTTGGAAGGCAAGAAATAGGACAGCAATTAGACATATAAAGTCATGCAAAGCCTATTTCCAAATGACCCATGTTGTTAAAAAAAAAGGAGATTAAAAAATGCTTCACTCTGGCCTCAGAGTCCATTTGTCCTCTCTCCAGAGGTAGACGACATTTTTAATCTTGTGTCCTCGGTGATCTTCTGTATGTAAGCCGGGCACGCTCTCCTAAGCCCCTTCCCCCAATGGGGGAATACAGGAATAATGGAACTTGCAATTTTATATTTAACCAAAAAAAGCCTCAGCCTCATCATCCCACTATCTCTGACAGGTAGCGAGAGGCTGCGGAATGGGGCTCTCCCCCTGAGGTCCCAACATCCATCAGGACATAGACTTCTGGACCAATGAATGTTCTGTCACAGGGATGTACTGTTGTGCCGTATGTAGAGACGCCACTAGTTACCTGCCTCACCAACGCCTAACCCTGGGAAAAGCGACCTCCTTCCCTCCTCTGGAGATGCTGTTGCCCCTCATTGCCTCCTGCCTGGGTGGGCTTGCTGGTCCCCTTGCCTGGAGGCTTCCCCCACCCCGATACCTTCTCCACTCCGCTGACAAGATGGTGCTTCTGGCCACATCTCCTCCCCAGTGGCTCCTTCTCTCTTCTGGGATCCATAGAAACCCTGCTCTTTGGCTTTAAAGCCCTTCACAACCTGCCCCTCCTGCCCTCCAGGCTGGCATTGCCTCCTCCCCACACTCTGCGTCCATCTCCCATCTGGGGGTGGTTTTCACTGGTTCCCCCCGCTTCCCTGACTGCCTTCAAGCCTTGTGTGTCTCACCTTAGGGAGGAAGCCTTTTCAGTCTTTCCTCTGAGATAATTTCTCCTCTATCCATAGTTATGTTGATAGACATAAATATCACTACCGAGATCTGTCTGCTTCTTTCTAGAGCCATCTCTAGATCTCTCTCTCTCTCTGTATCCACCCCCCCCATGTCTGTCTGTCTGTCTGTCTCTCTCTTTCTGCCTCTGTCCTCTCTCTGTGTCTCTTTTCCTCTCTCTCCTCTCTCTGTCTGTCTGTCTCTGGCTTTGTCCTCATGTCTCTCCTCTCTGTCTCTCTTCCTCTCTGTTTTTGTCTCTCCCTCCTCTTCCCTCCCAATCTCTCTCTCTCTCTCTCTCTCTCTCTCTCTCTCTCTCTCTCTCTCCACTAGACTGGGAGCTCTTAGCTCATTTTTGCCTTTTTTTGAATTCCCCAGCTCTTAGCACACAGTGCCTGACACATTGTAGGCCCTTTAATGAAGGCTGAATTAAAAATCCTAACAAATTATATTTACAACATAATATGGGTTTTTAATATCCTAGAGATTATTAGGTTCTAACCAAAAGCTTCTGACACACTTTGGCCAAGCCACCCCTAACAGCCCTATAACCTCAGTATCTGGTTACTTTTGTCTTTGCACAGAAATCCCTGCTTTTTGAATGGAAGAAAGATGCAGCTTACCCATGCTGGTTGCTGGTTCTTTCAGAACAGGCCTTTTACTTGCTCTGTTTTGGGGTCAAGATCTATATCATAAAAGCATGGTCGGGTAGGCAGTCCTGGCATGGTGCTCATCTGTGGGAACAATAAAACATTTAAATTTCAACAAAACAAATTCACTGAGTTAACTACACTGTTGATAGGATGTTACTGATGATGTTCACGACTAGTCATAGTACTGGTCCATGCTGGATGGTGCCTTGGAGATCATCTAATTAAATTCCTTCAATTTAATGTAGACAATTAAGATTGGGAGAGATTGTGGCTCCAAGATGACCACAGGGTGACTAGCAGAGGACCTCGGCTTGCATTCCATCTCTAATGCTATTTTTTTTTAACCTTCACCTTGTCTTAGAATTAAAACTAAGTGGTAAGGGCTATGCAATTGTGATCAAATGACTTGCCCAGGGTCACAAGCTAGAAAGTGTCTGAGGCCAGATTTGAACCCAGATCCTAGCTGCCTCCATGCTTGGGAATCTTATGCCTTTAAGTTGGGATAGATATGTTTCTAATAGCTCGAGTTAGAATGCTGAATGCATTTCCCATGGAAATATCATTCCACATGGTGTAGAACGATATCAAGTTTATGAGGAGTTAAATGGGCTTTTCCCAAGTAGGTCTGGAAACCTAACCACTATATATAACATTATTTCTATGAGAAAAGGCATTCCAAGACAAATGACTTGCACATAAACTTTTGGAACACGGCCCATTTGTGAGCTGAGGGCTGTCTTATTTTTCAAAACTTTTTATATCAAGGGCCATATTATCTTCATTAAGTTTATGCTTCTATGATGGGGACAACATTCCTCTCTGGCATCTAGTTCATGAGTCTAGAAAGAAAACTGTCAGCTGTTTTAGCTTTGGAAGGCTCAAGGCAAGGCTGGAATAGCTCATGATTTCTCTCATCACCTGTGTAACAAATCACATGGAAGTCAATGCAGTCATTCCCTTGTATAATTATATCACAATTTCCATGTTGAAAAAAATCTTTTTATAAGTGAGGAGGGTGGACACGAGGGTAGTGAAAAGTCACGTATTTTACTATTTTGTCTTAAGTCAAAAGAATGACAGAAAATGATGGAACAACACGCAGAATAAAAAATGGATTTTTGCAGATGGCCAACATGGGAATGTTTCATCTGACTATGTTTCCATTATACCAGGGTTCTCTATTTTTCTTTTTTCAGTGGGTGTGGGGAGGTGGAAGAGCAGGAAAAAAGTAATATATTTGGGAAAAAATTACCTAGAAATCATGCAAAATGCAGTTCATGATATGATGTGGCATTCCCAACACCTCTTAAATGAATAAATACTGTAAGAACACAGCACTTGCTATGGGTAATGAATTCAAATTTAGCTTTACAACAAATACTTATTGTATTAGATTTAATACAGAATATATAGAGTAGAGAATTAAAAGTCTGAGAATCTACCTTACAGACTCGTTCATCCTCCTCCTAGTCCCTTATCAGGGCTTGCAATTTATCATATAATTGTACAGGGACAGTTTTAGTGGAGCCTGACAGCATCCAGTCCTCGGAGGCTATTCTCAGACAATTCTAGTGAACTGTGTCTGGGCTTTGGAGTAACACGTCAAGTCCCCCACAGATTCGAATCCCCTAAAGGGAAACACCCCACCTATCTCCTGGCTGTTTTCCCAGACGAGTCAGAACATCGGCAGAAAACTGGAGGACAGAGAGAAGGGGATACACGGAGGAAACAAGAACCACCCCGGCTGCCCGTTCGTCCAGGGTCTTAAATGACTTCTAAACCTCTTTTTCATGTATTCTATCTCTGCGTCAAAGTTGGAAGGGCTCCGTTTTTAATATGCTGGGCAAGATTTGCATTCGCTTTCGCTCTTTAAAATGTGGACGGTCAGAGGTGAAAATGATCCAACGTCTTCCTTTCCCACTTTTGCAGGGAACTCTGCAATGCCAGACCCCCAATATTAGAAATATGGCAAGCCTTAGCACAATGCCTTCCTTGTGTTACAGACCAAAGACTGACACAACTCACTATAAAGAAGGATGCCTTCTCATTAAGCCCTGCATTACATCTGAGGTGCTCGTCCCTCTGAATTGATGGCGTGATACAGACTTGGAAGGGTTCTGCGCATTTAGAGAACTCTAAAGCCTGTCACGGAAGAGGCAGTGTGGCTTAGGGGATGGAGATCTAGTTTTGGAATTGAGAAGTTCTGAGTTTAAGATCCACCTCTGACAAATACTGCTGTGTGACTTTATTAACTTTTAGCGCCCGAGCCAGCTCTCTAAGATGAAAAATGTAGAATGGTGGCCAATCAGTCATTATAGGCCTTGGACCAAAGTAAAAACGAACAAAAACTACCATCTTTTTTAAAAAAAAATTCATTTTAAAAATAGTTTTACATGTTTCTATGATTCATTTTCTTTCCTTCCCCACTCTGAGGCCTGACAAGCAATTCCACTGACTTAAACAAATGTTATCACTTGATACCTATTTCCATATTATTCATTTTTGCAATAGAACAATCTTTTAAAACCAAAACCCCAAATCTATTTACTCCTATAAACAAGTGATGTCATGTTTTCTTTTGCAAAAACTACCATCTTAATGTTAGCATTTATAAATAAAAATATAAATTATAAATAATATATGATAAATAATATAATTTTTTGAACATGTAATATGTTCCTAGGTGACTTATAGGTGTGAAATGTTAATAAAGCCCAGAACCTAAAATGAAATTTTCCCTTCTGTTTGTGGAGTTCATTTAAATCAGCCAGATCAGAGCCATGAAGCTTTTAGCGGTCCTGATTTTCCCACAGTAAAGGCACCTAGGACCACCAAACACAAGAAAGAAGCCCACGCTCTTCTCCCGCTTTCACATTATCCCTCCTACTTAAAGCTTCTTTGGCAGTAAGCAACACAGGCGTATCGGCATTAGTACAGCAGGGAAGCGGCCCCATGGAATTCCCTCAGATCTCTGAATGAAACAAAAACGTGCTTTAAATCTTACTCCTGACGTTTGCAGTTTGTGTATTAGACTGCACAGCTTCTGGGGGGGTCCTTCTATTTTGCATCATTCTTGATTCTCAAACATGGTCACATTCACAAGCCAATTAATATCTGTGTTGATGACAATTCAGAAAGAAGCCAAACATACTTGGTTTGGCCCGATTCGTGGCCTAGAAGTGGAAGCCTTCCTCCATGGGCATTCTCATGTCGATTTAGGCTGTCCACCATATTTCCATTTTTTTTACAGCAGGACTAAGCTGACCGGCTATAACTAACAATGAACTACATGATTGTGCCTTGGCTTAGCACCTACAACAACTAAACCACCACCTCAATGACCTGTAATTTCTGTTACTGTTCAGTCCTCTCAGTTGCCTCTTGACTCTTTGCGACCCCTTTGGGGGGTTTTCTTGGCGAAGATACTAGTGTGGTTTGCCATTTCCTTCCCCAGCTCATTTTACAGATGAGGAAACTGAGGTCAACTCTTATGTGACTCTTCCAGGATGACACTTGGGTTTTCCAGACTCCAGGCCAGGGTTCTATCCACTGCACCAACAAGAAACTGGTTCTAGGTCTAGGAAGTAGGAGAGTGGGACCTAGGGGTCTTCTTACTGCTAACTCTAATGTTCTCCTTAGAACACAACATTTTTAAAAAAATGATTTCTTTTAAACCCTCACCTTCTGTCTTGGAGTCAATACGCAGAAGAGTGGTAAGAGTTAGGCAATGGGGGTTAAGTGACTTGCCCAGGGTCACACAGCTGGGAAGTGTCTGAGGCCAAATTTGAACTAGGCCCTCCCGTCTCTAGGCCTGACTCTCAATCCACTGAGCCACCCAGCTGCCCCCTAGAATACAAAATTTTACCTAGGTGTGTTACCCTGAGCAAGTCAGTTAATCTCTGCTGCCTAGCCCTTACCACTCTTCTGCCTTGGAACCAATAGAGAGTATTGATTCTAAGATGGAAGGTAAGGTTTAAAAAAAAAATACAAATTTTTCTGCAGGAGTGTGGCTAGATGGTCAGTGGATAAAGAGCTAGGACTGGAGATGGGAAGTCCTGGGTTCAAATAAGCCTGGATAAGCTATTTAACTCCAATTGCCTAATCCTTACAATTCTTCTTTTTTTATTTTTATTTTTTTTATTTTTAAACCCTTAACTTCTGTGCATTGACTTATAGGTGGAAGATTGGTAAGGGTGGGCAATGGGGGTCAAGTGACTTACCCAGGGTCACACAGCTGGGAAGTGTCTGAGGCCGGATTTGAACCTAGGACCTCCTGTCTCTAGGCCTGGCTCTCAATCCACTGAGCTACCCAGCTGCCCCTACAACTCTTCTGCCTTGAAACAATACTTAGTATTGATTCTAAGTTGAAAGTTACAGGTTAAAAAACAAACTAATGGTTCTAGTTTTAATGACTTCATTAAGCTAAAATATTTTCTTATTATAAGGACAGAAGCAAGAAATTTAGAAGATGAAAAATGGCAAGTTGTGAAATAATGTATTCTAAGAATAGAGAACACAATGTAGCTCCTGGACTGAAAAATTCACACAAATTCAATTAATTATTTTTTTTGTGTGTATGAGGGATATAACTATACCACTTATGCTTTTAAATGAACAAATTATCTCCTTTGAATACTTAAATTGTTTGCCACAATGACGATCCCATTAAAAACACAAGGAAGACATATGATGGAAAATGGCCCACTAGAAAAGTTAGAGGAAAAAAAAAAGAATAAAATCATGATTTATTATTTAAAAAAAATAATAGGGGTTCAGGGATTCATTTTGGCTTGAAGCAGTTGAGGGAAAAACTGTATCTGTCAAGGGAGTCTTTCTGAAATTTTCCATAAGAATTTTCTATCATAAAATGACCTTTATTTTATTTCTGGCATTTTGCCCTGTAAAAAAAAAAGCCAATCTAAGGTCTTAAAACATAAAAAATAGTTAAAAGGTAAAAATATGTATGTATATATGGATATATATTTGTATGCACATACTTTTTTTTTCTTGGATGGCATAACAGTGGGAAGAATGAACTGACAAAATAAATTCCAAAATCTAGTCTTAGAAAAAGTTTTTTTTCCTAATAAAATCTCTCATAATTCAAATAGCAAATAAGTTAGTAATTTTGCTTTTTTAAAAAAATATGCCTGAGAATATAACTTAGAAATTTTAAATTATTTTTAGGTATTTTCCCATTAAATAAAAAGACTAAAAAATAAATCATGATTTATTATCCCATTCCCCAAATTACATAATTCTTTCACATTTAGAAAAACAAATAATTCCTTTTTTAAATTAAGTGACACCTTTAGAAAATATTCCTGTAGATCTGCTATAAAGCAGTTTAAATTTTGTTGTTGTTGTTGTTGTTGTTGTTGTTGTTGTTGTTGTTGTTGGTGGTGGTGGTGGTGGTGGTGTGTGTGTGTGTGTGTATTGTCTCTAAGGCAGAAGAGTGGTAAGGGTAGGTAATGGAAGTCAAGTGACTTACCCAGGGTCACACAGCTGGGAAGTGTCTGAGGCCAGATTTGAATCTACGACCGCCTGTCTCTAGGGTCTGGCTCTCATTCCACTGAGCTACCCAGCTGCCCCCAAAGCAGTTTAAATATTAGCTCATGCCTTCTATTTAGAAGACAGCATTTATAAAAGTAATTCTCTCAGCAAAAGGTAGAGCTCTAACTAGGCAATGTGGGAAGGGGGAAAGCTATCAAATCTACAACTCAGGAGACCTGGGTTTGTGTTCATTGTGTTCCCACCATGGAGCTGTTGTTACAAGAAACAATCCTGATCCTCCTGGGTCCCCATTCTCTTCAGGGGATCTTCCTTGGGTAGCCACATAGGCACAATAGGGGAAAACTCTGGGTCTCTCTTCCTAGTCTAAAACTGGGAAGCCCTGGATGATCATTTCTGGAAATGTGATGTCCAGGAACCTTTTTTTTTTTTTTTTTTTTTTTTTTTTTTGGTGATGGCTTCCAGAGTGCTTGGTCCAGAGTCAGGAATACTTGACAGATCCAGATTCAAGTCTGGTCTTCATTCCTTTTTCTTCTCCTGAGTTTATTCTTGTGCATCCTTATCATCACAATAGGTTTTTTTCCCCTTGAATAGTGGGATTCAGTTTTGGTCTTTCTTCCAGCTTTCTTCCTGTCTTTGGACTCTGTTAGGGCCAGCTCTGTGAATTTCTCTGAGGAATAATCTATCCTCTAGGTTCCTGCTGCTGCTTTCTGGGTTATTGAGTGTTCTATTATTCTGGGATCTCCGGGACAGCTCAGGCTGGGGATAGGCAAGCTTTTTCAGGGTTCTCCCCATGCGGGAATCTGATCCAGGGCAAAATCTGGTCTCTGTCTTCCTGGTCAGAACTCACAGAGTTCTCAAGAAAGATCTGAGGCTAAGCAAAGCCCCTGCGGGTCGGCCCTCTGTCTGTTGGGACAGACGGAGCTGCAGGCTTGATGCAGGGTCAGAGGGCTGCAGCTTGGCCCTCGGTGAGGGCGCCCCATCCTTTTGCCTCTGGAATGCCCCCCTTCAGGCCCCCCTGGCTCCCAGGCTGACTGCCTCTGGCATTTCTTTTCTTGAATTTCCACATCAGAATCTTGTCTAGCGTGTGTTCTTTGTGGGGCGAGCTCTGCTATAGATTCCTGCTGCTTTGCAGTCTTGGCTCCTGCCTCTTTTCTATTTTAACATTTAACATTTAACATTCACCAAGGAAGCTCTGGAAAACCCGAGCATCACTGTTGACTTGGGGAGCACAGTGGGTACAGCATTGAGCCCAGAGTCAGGAATATCAGAGTTCAAATCCAGCCTCAGGTACTTACTAGATGTGTGACCCTGGGCAGGTCACTTAACCCCTGCTTGCCTCAGTTTCCTCAGCTGTAAAATGAGCTGGAGCAGGTCAGTTTCCAAAGAAAAGAAGTTTCCAAGGAGGGGAGAGAAGGCGTCTAAAGAGGCATTTCATGAACTAAAAAGCCCCGGGCAGAAATTAATTCAAACAGCAAAAGGATGGGGGGGGGGTTTAGGATGAGTTTCCCAAAACTAAGGGGGAAAGAAAGTTACTATAAGATGGGAAAAGCCCCTTATATTTAAAAAATCACCATGGAGGTAACATCAAGGAATAAAGATGATGAACTCGCCTGGAAGTGGTTGGTGAGAGAGTGGCCCAAAGCAGGGACAGTTTGACTTTGTGATCCTCTCTGGGGTTTTCTTGGCAAAGACAATGGTTTGGCTTTTTTTTTTTTCTTCTCCAGCTGATTTTACAGACGAGGAAACTATGAGGTTAAGGTGACTTGCCCAGGGTCACACAGCTAGTAAGTGTCTGAGGCGGAATTAGAACTCACGAACGCGAGTCTTCCTGATTCTAAGCTCAGCGCTCTATCTAGCTACTGAGCCAGCTGGCTGCCCTGAGTTTGGGTTTGTCTTTTTTGATGTTTGTTTAAAGTTTGCTTAGGGTTGGTATCTATTTTTGGATGAGAGAACTCAAGCCTGGAAAAGGCGCTTAGAGGCCACTGAGTCCAACAGCCTACTTGACAGATGAGGAAACCTGGGCGTATTTCCTCTCTGCTTGGCTTTCCCATACATTTCCAGCCTTTTTATATCCAAGAATGGTAAAATGAGATAGAAAATGGATTTGAAATTTGTGGACCTGGGTTCAATCCTGATAATGTGACTTATGATCTCTGCCCTTAGACAAATCACCTTAAATCTCCCGGTATGAATTTCTTCTCTTCAGGCCCCTTTCCACATCTCAGTCTATGATCTTATCGGGACCACTTTAACTTCTGGGGAAACTGAGACCTGTCTCTCAAAACAACGCAGTCATGGTGGGCAGTCAGGTGGCTCAATGGATGGAGAGCCAGGCTAAGGGACAGGAGGTCCTGGGCCCAACTCTGGCCTCAGACACTTCCTAGCTGTATGACCCTAGGCAAGTCACTTAACCCCCATTTGTCTAGCCCTTAGTGCTCTTCTGCTTTGGAACCAATTCATAGCATTGATTCTAAGATGGCAGGTGAGGGTTTAAAAAAAACCCCAACACAATCTTGGCCATTGCTATCATCTGGTAACAATATACATAACAAAATAACAAAGAGATTTAATCATTTTAGTTTAAAAACTGTAAAAATTATCTTGAGAGGTTACAGCATTATATTTGGGAGGCCAGGGTAGGCCAGGGTAAAGCACTGGAGTCTTAAGTCGTTATTATTATTTTCAAATTAAGCCTTGAATGAGATCTTGTTTCTCTGTAACTGGTAGAAAACCTAATCACAGCTGCGTTAGAAGAAACTTAATATCCTTAGGGCTATGATGTATAACAATTATCAATGAGAAATAAACATTTCCAAAGAGGCACACTGACAGAATTGATTGGCCCAGGTTTCTTCCAACAGGCAAATTGCAGGCTTGCTGTTCTTGGGTATGAGTCAAAAGATATGGTCATTTATCTGCACCCACCAGAATGTAAATCCTTTCAGGTTCTGCTGACACAATGTGGTAAGGACCATGAATGTCCTTCCTTTGACCCCTCATAATTATAATTATTTTACTTAAATATTTTTCACTTAACATTTACTTTGGTTAGGAAATCTAGCTTATTGGCACAAAGCCAACATGACAGACTAACCCCGAAGCTGCCTTGCTAACGAGCTAATCATTTTTGCTATGGAGTTCATGCTTTATACAAACTCATTCCTGAAAATATGCATAAAGGTCATGAGTTACATAGATGTTAAATTATAACATTAAATTATAAGCATTTCATCCTTCGTTTTCATACTGCAGAATTAAGGTTTGTGGAAGATGTGGCATAAAAATGATTTTAAAAGACTCTATGCATAATTGCTGTAACTAGTAACCTCATCAGCAAATTCTGCTGAAGCACAGTGGCAAATCCATTTACCTACTTACAATTACAAAGAATTTTCTGCCATTCATGGCTAATTAAAAGACACTGATGAAACAAGTTTCCCAGATGAGTTAATGATGAATTTCTGACTAGGCTAGGGGGAAATTCTACCTCCTTTTATGTGCTGATAAATTTTTCTTGCATGCCAAAGAAAATAATTTATGTCTTAAATAATTAGGTTTTTTCCCCATATTTCTTCATTATGCCACTGTAATGGGCCCAAATAATTTTCCTGGTTATACTATTAGCCCCTTATATTTTGGGGTTTAGTGGCTTACAGAGGAAAGGGAAGTTTGGAATCTATAATATAGTTTCTGTATTTTCATCACAGAAGGGAAAGAGTTGCACAAGAAGCTAAAATTTTTTTCTAAATATTTCAACTCTAAATGCAATTGGATGACAAGTCTGCTGAATTAACATATATCTAGGAGAGCATGACAAACAAATGGTTTGGTTCAGAATTGAAGGGGAAGAAGAGAATAAGTTGAACTAGGAAATTCTGAAGGGCCTTAATTGATAAAGATATTGACAAGAAATTGATGCGATAAAGAAATTGATAAAGGTACAAAGCCCCATTAAAACAAAACAAAACAACTCAACAATTACAAATGGCCCTCTGGAGAGAAGCTAAAAAACTGCAAATTCTGGAATACCATTATTACTAGAGTCAAGCTTGCAATGTAGAGAATCATAGTAGATGCAAGTGGGCTGTGGCATGTTTTGAGTAATAAACTAGATACAAAAAAATTGTACTAGGGGCATTTGAAAAGATACATAAATATATTTAAAAAAGGAAGTGGGTCAATAATGAAGCAAGAGAAAAGTATAATATAAATGCTGCATTGGAAACAATGAAATGTAAGAAAACCAACTCTGCCTTATGGAGTAAATTCTTTGTGGAAGATACAAGGTCAAATATGATTAGGAAATTAATGGGATAGATGGGTAATAACCTGCATCAATGAAGGGACTAGAATCACAAATTTAGAGATGGAAGGAAGTTTGTTCAGTCATTTCAGTTGCATCTGACTCTTTATGATGCACGCCATTTTTGAATTTTTCTTAGTAAGTAAAGATACTGAAGTAGTCTGAAGGACTAGAAGGAAATGTCCTTCTCCAGCTCATTTTACAGATGAGGAAATTAAATTAAATAGGATTTAAGTGACTTGTCCAGAGGCAAATAGTATTAAATGACTTGCCCTGGGTCAGTGTTTGAGGCCACATTTGAGCCTAGGGAGAGGGTTCCTGACTTCTTTGCCCAGCCTTCCTGACTCCAGGACTAATACTCTATTCACTGCACCACTTAGCTGCCCTGTAAGGAACTTTAGAAGTAATTTAATTTAGTCCAACTCTCTCATTTTACAGATTAAAAAATGGAGTCCCAAAGAAATGTGTAGCCTGCCTGCGAAGGTCATACCTATAGTAAGTGGCAGTGTAAGATCAAATACCCAAGTCCACTTACGTAGGAAAATATCTTTTAAGAAGTGTTTGGAGCTCAAAAAAGAGCTGAAGACATGTGTTACAGATTTGGGAGCCATCTGTCAGGAGGTGTTAGATGATGGAGAAGAAGTAAGATTTCCAAGTGAGGATACAGATATCCTTGAGGAAAACTCCTATTAAGAAATATGAAAGAATGATTACAAAGATAGGAAAATCAGGAAACTCTACTACTTAGAGGTCAAGGAAGGTTGTGAAAATGAAGAAAGTTCAAGAAAGATGAAAAATGAAAAAAGACGGAAGATTAGGTGGATCAGATCTTTCGTGACCTTTGCAAAAACACTTTTCCCACAATGATGGGGGGAAAAAGCCAAATTACAATGGACTAAGAAAGTAGAAGGTGAGGGTAGGCAGCTTTTCTAAGAAATCTGGCAGCAAATGGGAAGATCAGTAGGATGCCAGCTGGATTGGTGCTGGCTCAAAACAAAATCTTTTTATGACCAAATTTTTTTAGGAAGATGGGAAGGATGTAAAAGGGTTAAGTGTGATGGATTCAGGGGGATACAGTTAGAGTAGACATTGATTAGGAAGAGAAAAAAGAGACTTGGTTATGATGCCAAGGATTTTTCAGGAATGGAAAAAAAAGAAACTATAGATGTTCATGCTGGGTGGCTCTATTCTCAGTGAAAGAGAAGGTTGAGTCTCCTGTTAATAAGTGCTGGGAGCTGGAAGTGGGGATAAAAGGGGAAAAATAGTCTGAGACGTGGTTAAGGATAAGAGAGGACTACAGAGTTTTAAAATTCACATGGATGGTCTGATTGGAAGTAATGATTATTTTGAGAAGCTCCAAAAATGCAACTAATAGCCTAGCCTTTGCCATTCTTCTTCCTGAGAACAATTCTTAGTATTGATTCTAAGACAGAAGGTAAAGGTTTAAAAAAAAAAACAAGCTGAGAATATAATGTGGCTTTTAAGTCTTTAAGGAAGAAAAAGAGAGTTTTAAATAAAATATGGGCCACTGAAGGCTTTCCACATCCCTGGGTTGCTGTTACACAAGGCAGAACTGCCAGTGAATGAGAGTTGTCTTGGCTGGTTTTAGAATGGTCACAGTCATGATGGAGCAGCATCTCAGCTGCTGTTTTGACAAGTTGGTACACTATGCTATCAGCATCACCATCTGGTTTGGCAGACACAAACATTAAATAACATACTCAGATATTTGGAAAGAGAGAACTGTTGAGCTGTGCTAGTCTTAGGGAGGTGATAAGAAAAACAATGATTTCCCTTGTTCACAGGGTCCACCTGAAAGCATCACCATGCAAGATGGATTTAACCCATCCCATGGACCAGTTACTTAGCATGGCTTCCTGCTATGAAAAGTAAGATAATCATCCTTGCACACCACTGGGTTAGATTGCAAGGAAAGCTTTTTTTTTTTTTTTTTTAAATCCGTACCTTATGAGCCACTTAGCTGCCCCAAGGGAAACTCTTTATAAATTGTCTACCAGGACAGAAATAGAGCCATAATATTTTTATTTAGAAAAGACCAAAAATGAATCACTTATTGCAACATCCCAACCAGCTAATTCCTTTATGACACTTACTTAGGTTCCTATGCTCTGACTCGAAAGATTCCCTCTCTCATAATTCTATTTAATATTATCTTCTGACCTCCACAGCCCTGCTTTGAAATAGAATTGTTCTCTTGCAGAAGCTTCTTTCTTAATTTATTAAGAAATTTTCTTAAGTTAATTTTTGAGCTTAGGAAATACCACATAAAACGAACATTTCCATAGTTAAAGGCAGAACAGAGGGGCAGTTAGGTGGCTCAATGGATAGAGAGTCAGATGGGGAGATGGGAGGTCCTGGGTTCAAACTTGACCTCAGACACTTCTCTTCTACCTGTGAGTCCCTGGGCAAGTCATTTAACCCCTGTGGCCTAACTCTTACTGCTCTTCTGCCTAGGAACCCATATTTACTATCAATTCCAATACAGAAGATAAGAGTTTAGAAAAGAATAGAAAGGATTAGACATGAAACTAAGAATCTCCATTACATTCAACTTACTTTTCCTTTTAAGTATTAAAAAACAAAACAAAAATTTCAAAGCCCTTCTGCTTGTTTATGCTTCTTTCCATCTCTTCTGTGCTTTTAAAAATGCTTCTATGTTCCTCCTTTTTCTCCCTCCAACCTCCCTTAATTCTAGTCTTCCCTCTTTTAATTATTTTCCCTTTATCCAGTTTATACCTTGTGGTTACATTATTTGTTGTCTTGTTTCTCCAGTTGGGCTTTGAGCTCTTTGAGGATAGGGACTATATTTCCTCTTTTTTTTTTTTTTTTTGGTATCTCCAGGAGCTTTTAGCATAGCACATGGCACATAGTAGGAGCTTAATAAATTAATTGCTCATTGCTTGACTGTCTTTCCCTCCCAAATCCACTCTTCCTTTTAAAAAAAAAAACATACCCCTCTGTAGGATATAAATGTAGGTATGCATATCTAGGCAAAATAACGCCCCTAGGTCATTTCTGAAACCGTATGCCATCTCTGGTCCTCTGAGGCCATCAGCTCTCTTTTGGGAGGTAAGAATGCATGTTCCCATAACAGTTCTTGGGAACTGGCTGGTCACTTCATCCACTCCATCCAGGCTTAAAAAAAAAAAAAAAAACCGATGCTGCTGTTGTATAAATTGTTCTATTGGTTCTGTTCACTTTATTTTGTATCTATTCAAACAAATATTCCCACTTTTTGCTGTTATCATCTTTTTTGTAACTTCCTATAGCAAAATATTTGTTTTCATTGTCAAAATGAAATTTGGATGCCTCAGTTTACCCCTGCCCTTTTGAGAAACCCCAGTACCAGGCACACATGTTTTGGTTTGAACTATAGACCTTGAGCATTTTGGGGGGGCCTAGTGTGGGGGAGTTTTGTGGACATAGTAAAAATGTTAAGTGCCTTTTATTTGTTTTAGAAGCTTCTCTTGTTATGGAAAAGTTCTCTCCAGAGCCCAGCTCCAGAGTCTGACCCTTGCCTTTGTAATGGTTATAGTGGCCACTCAATGATACCCCTGGGGTTGGCTATTAATCCCTTTGCAAACCCTTCACAGTTGGTCTCTGCAGGCCTCCCGTAATAGGTACTAGTTCTCCAGAGAGGGTATAAAAGAGCCCCCCCCCCCCCAGTTCTGTCCCTCTCCAGAGCTGTGGCTGTTGGCTCTCCCAGGGGGAAGCTGGCATCATGCTCGGTGCTTCTCCCGAAGTGATATGGTTCCCAGAGTCCCAGAGCCTTTGGTTTTGTGTGGTTTGGGGGAGTTTGACTCTGTGTGGCAGCCGAATATTGAACCTATCCCTGTTCCTGATTAAAGAGTGGTTTTTCTGACTACTTTCAAGTTAACATCATCAAATATAAACTTCCCGTCCATTATGGCAAATCCCCTTAGTTTCTGGTCCTCAGTTTCCCAATCTGTCCAAGTGGCTAGAATGATGGGATTGTGATCATGAAAACAAAACAAAGCACAAAAACACAGAAAATAAAACAGGAAAACAATTCCTCATCCCTTCGAAATTTATGGGAAGAGGCGGGTTCAGCCAGATGCCTCTGCCTCCCAGTGGCCTCCTAGCCTGCTTTTCTCCCTGCTACCCTTCCCTGGCCTGGACTCTGAGAGCGCAGGGCCAGTCCAGGATGGCCCGAGCCTGCAGTGTGCCCAGGTTGGGAGGGTTTCCCTGGTTCCTTAGGGCTAGGTGGGCCTAGAGTCAGGAAGGCCCGAAAGGGGCTTCGGATGCTTCCTCACTATGTGACCCTGAACAAGTCATTTATAACCCCCCTGCCTAGCCCTTACTGCTCTTCTCCCTTACAACCAATACTTTATGGATTCTAAAATGGGAGGTAAGGGTTTGAGGGGAAAAAATCAGCACGTTCCACTGGCCTCCCCGACAATGGGGCCAACACACCGATTTATTTCCTCAAATGCAAAATCAATCTAGTGTCCAGGAGAGTTTCCTCCCTACCCATGTGGCTAAAATGATTAACATGATGATTGTTATCATGAAACAAAACAACCCAGAAAGCCCCAAGAAAGGAAAACATAGGAAAGTGCCCCTCCCCCTTCCAGCTTATGGGAATTAGAAAAGAAAAAACATTTTCGCTTGGTTTGGTTGCAAGGCCTCACCACAAAAGAAGATTCTTAAGTTACAGCCTCCGGCTCTGCTTTTTCTTAATCAAAACAAGCCTGTTTTCTCTGAACTTTTCTTCCTGGCAAGTCCTCCCCTGCTAGTGGCACAGCCCAGCGGCTTGTCTCCCTGGGCTGCCCTCTCACTGACCTGGCTAAATGAAAACTTCCCCATGGCACATTCTCAAGTCAGTGTGGGAATCCGGGTGAGTCCCTGGGCAGCCGCTCGCAGGCCGGGCCCAGGCTCTGAGGCTCCCTTCCCACACAGGCTGGGCCTTCACTTTCCTACATAGGCCTGCTTCAACCAGCCCACAGTGCTGTGAAGAGCCTCCCCTGGGCCTGGGTGGGAAGGGATCCAGTTTAGCCAAAATATCACCTCGATTCCTCCTTTTTCTCCATGAACATGCCATCTGTGACTAGTTTAGGTTCCTTAAGCAAATAGGATGCTTACGTGGAAACAGGCAAACCTACCAAATTTAATACCAGGCATGGCTAATAATTTAATAATAATTATTAGTTGATAATAATTATTAAATAAACAGCTGGGTGGCAAAGTGGAGCTTGGAGCCAGAAGACCCTGGGTTCAAATTTGACCTTCAATGCTTATTAGCTGTGACCCTGGACAAATCACTTGATTTACCTCAGTTTCCTCATCTGTAAAATGAGCTGGAGAAAGAAATGGCAAACCACTCCAGGGTCACTGTCAAGAAAACCCCCATGAAGTCATGAAGACATGGACATAACTAAAGGGACTGAACAACAACTCCTTCTCTCTCTCTCTCTCTCTCTCTCTCTCTCTCCCCCTCCTTTTCCCTATCTCTTTCCCTCCCCCCTCTCCCTCTCTCTCTTTTCCTCTGTTTCCCTCTTCTTCTCCCACCCACTTTCTCCCTCTCTCTCTCTTTTCCTCTTCATCTGTCTGTCTCTTCCTCTCTCTCTCTCCTCTTACCTGCCTTAGAATCAATACTATGTACTGGTTCTAAGGCAGAAGTGTGGTTAGGGCTAAGCAATGGGGGTCAAGTGACTTGCCCAGGCTAGGAAGTGTCTGAGATAGGATTTGAACCCAGGACCTCCCATCTCTAGGCCTGGCTCTCAATCTACTGTGCTACCCAGCTACCCCACACCAGGACAATTTTCAAATGCCATAATTCCACTAGTTTCTCAAAGTGTCTATTTTGTGTGAGCCATTTAGGGTGAGAGGATGCAAATATAAATACACACAGTGGGCCTATGCACTACTTTGAAGCAAAAGGAACAATTGTTTATAATTTGAATATTAAAATAACAATGTCTATTACTATTAATTAATGTTGAGTATTGTCTATTGGTGGCTGCCATTTCCAATCCATTATCTGTTGGACCTTTGGTTGAATTGATCTGATCCTTACCAACCTGCTTAGTTATCACCAGTACTCTGATAAACTGCAATATTTCTGACAAGAGAAGGGAAAAAAAATTCAAACAAAATGCTTGGAAAACTCGAGTAGAGAGGGAATATTTTTCCACTGGTGTTGGGGGCCAGGTAGGAAAGCATCACAGAAAAGGCAGCATAGGAGCCAAGCCCCAAAAGAAAGGCTGAGATGAGGAGGGAGCATGTTACAGACATGGGACAGATTGTACAGATGAAATGGCTGAGGGGACACAGTATTTCCACTTTGGGGTAAAGCTAGAAGCCTAAAGCATAAAATTTATGAGGGGTGTAATGTGAAATAAGGTTGGGAAGACAGCTTAGAGCCAGAATGTGGAAGCCCTAAATGCAAGAATAACTATAGCTTCCTGGGTCTATTGACAAAGAACCACTTAAACTTCTTCAATAAAGAAAGCTGATGGTCTGATAAGGTTTGAACCTTAAGATTATTTTGGTAATTATGTGACATGAACTAGAAAGGAGAAAAACTAGGAAATGGAAGATGAACTGGAAGAATATTTTAATAGTCCTCAAGGCCATATGAATGAAGTACAAAAAGGTTTCAAGTTTGGTCTTGGGTGTAGGCTACTTGATGACTGACCTAGCTAACGTCACAGAGGCTCATCAATACATCGGCCTCCGGGTTATGAAACCAAGTTAAAAAGAGGTCACAGCTGAGGGAGGAATTATACTGATGGAATGACAACTCTAGAGTAAAGATGGCAGTTATAATGAAATAACACTTCAATTCTGAAAGATTTAAGAACTTTGATCAATGAAAATAATCAAACATGGCTCCAGAGGGTTGATGAAGAACACTGCCCATCTTATGATGAAGAAGATGGATGAATATGCAGAAGGAGAAATGCATATATGGATGGGGTCAATGTGGGAATTGTTCTGCTAGACTAAGTTTATGTTAAGTTTGGGTTCCTTCCTTCCTTTCTTACCTTCCCAGTGGGTGGGAGAAAAAAATAAATGTTTAATAAGAGAAATTATTTTACAAAATGATGACAAAAGTTATTGTTCACACAGCAAAGTGGCCCACTGAAGGTTTTTATTCATGTGCCTGCGGTTGTTTTTGGACACAGGAAGATTTAGTAAAGTTGGAAAGTTATGGGGGAGAATTCTTGTAAGGTCTCTTGATCTCTGTCTGTCTGTCCTCTTTTCTCTCTCTCACATACAGCTGTGATAAAAACCGGAAATGAAGTGGATGTCCATCAACTGGTGGGTAGCTGAACAAATTAATAATTGACATTTACATAATACTACATGCCAGGCACTGTGCTAAGTACATTTATGTGGCAGAATATTATTGTACCATAATGAGGGATCAGAGAAACTTGAGAGTTGAATAAATTGTTGCAGAATCAGCTGAAGAGACACAGGAGCATAACTGATACAGTGACTCTAATAATGTAAAAGAAAACAATTTTGAAAGGCTTAAGAACTTGGATCTGGGGGCAGCTGGGTGGCTCAGTGGATTGAGAGCCAGGCCTAGAGAAGGGGGGTCCTAGGTTCAAATCTGGCCTCAGACACTTCCTAGCTGTGTGACCCTGGGCAAATCATTTGACCTCCACTGCCTACCCTTACCACTCTTCTGCCTTGGAGCCAATACACAGTATTAACTCCAAGACGGAAGGTAAGGGTTTAAAAAAAAAAATTAAAAAAGAAAAAAAAGAACTTGCATCTAAAATCCCATCTTCTATAGGGATCCTTTCCCAAGTCTTATTTATTAATTCAGGTGGCTTCCTTCCCTTTATTTCCAATTTATTGTATGTGTATATGCATACATACACATACACTCTCACACACCCATCTCACTTGTTTGCTCGTCATCTCCCCATCAGACTGTCAGCTCCTTGAGGGCTGGCACTGCCTTATGCTTTTTTTTTGCATCCCCAGTGCTCATTACAATGTCTGCCACTTAGTAGGTGTTTGATAAATGCTGACTGACTGATCAATAGACAATCAGGTCAGACTATAGGAAACTGGTCATGATGAAATAGTCTTCCACTTTTTAGTAG
This sequence comes from Gracilinanus agilis, assembly GCF_016433145.1. Lineage (NCBI taxonomy): Eukaryota > Metazoa > Chordata > Mammalia > Didelphimorphia > Didelphidae > Gracilinanus > Gracilinanus agilis. The sequence continues at coordinate 412,789,828 of NC_058133.1, read as the reverse complement.
TGAAGAGAAACTAGTAATGCACAATGAGACATCCAGTTTCAGGTATGACCAATGTGTGATTTTATTTTGTTTGATTATATTTATTTTTTTAAAAGGAAGATCTTGAGGTAGAGAGTGATTTGAAAAAAAAATCACTCCTGAAATATTACAAAAATATACAAAAAGAGTAAAAGGATGTTCAGAAAGGGACACCAGCAAGAAGGCCAGTTTTGGTATATCATATAAATTTAATAAAGGCTTAAAAAAATAAAGCTGTACATAACAGATTCATGGTTTCACACAAAATCTTCTTTGTTCTTTGTATATGAAAATCTTTATGTCTAATGACATTTGTCACATCTATAATAAAAATGGGAATTAAAAAAACCACCACCCACAATGATAGAAAACATACTTTAGTTACAATAAATATGTAATAAAATAAAATAAACATACTTTAGTTACAATAAATATGGGGAAGTACTGACTGATGCCCTTTTCAAAGCTAGTGATGATACAGTCTAAAATCATTGATGATAATGTTTAATATTGAAGTATGGGAAAAATTTGTTAGCTGAAATCTCTGATTTTATCTGCATATCTAACTTAATGAATTACTAGTTCTTACATAGTCTCCACTAGAGTTCATCTATCTTTAGTTATAATTTGTATTTTGAAAAGTACATGTGACTTTAATGACAAGATTGAGAAAGTTTGATGTAGACAAACAGAACTGGGCTAAGTAATTATTTTTATTTCCCTCTACTCTTGTCTCCTGGGACATCGAGAGAGACTAGAAACCTAAAAAAGTACAGAAAATGAACTTAGGTCAGTCATTCTGAAAGCATAAGGTTGCTGTAATGGAACCTTTGGACGGATGAAGTTCAAGGAGTCTGCCCACGGCAGATCAGCTTAAAGCATTGAGGACATGCCCTATGACTGAAAGAGTTGGTGACATCATTAATCATCCTATAAAAGGGCAGAAAAGAAAATATTATAGAAAATTCCAAAGGATCTGTCACTGATAAGACCTTGGCTTGAGTTCTTCCAAACTGCTTACTACAAATGCTCAAAATGTCCAGGCAATTTTCCATAGAGCAGCAAGGCAAAGAAAATACATCTTTTTATAGTATGTGGGGATGAAAGGGAAATCAAAATGTATTTGACCACTATCATTAACTTGATTAAAGCTCTATTTAATTACCTGCAGTCTAGCAATCCACTTTACATTACTTACTTGGAAAATCTCCCTCAACACCAATATCAACACCGATATTACATATTCTTTTTATATGGGATTGAAGATTGAGGATCAACTCAGGCTATTTTTTTCACCCTCTGGGAAAACTTTTCCTTTCGCAAACTTGGAGGCTCATTGAAAATTTCTGATGGTCATCCAAGAATGTCTAATTGCTGTTGATTGGAGCCAGAATTCCTTGTGCAATAGAGGGAACGGAGGGTTCATTTGGCAAGTTTAAAATAATCAGATCAACTATGCTGAAAGCTGTCATCACTCTGATTCAGTCAAGGATTGACATAATGCCATATCTTGTAGAGGCAGATCATATTTAATGTCTTTAATGAGCTGAGTGCTTACATTAGTGTATTTTTGGAAGAACGAGAACTTGACACATTGGCAATATTCATGAATCATACTTAATATCCAATGGCAAGGCAAGATTACCAGCGGATTCTTAGAGCGCAGTGGAACATCTCCAAAGCTGTGCTCACTGAAACTTCGGTCTGGGAGGCTGGGTATTTGAGAAAGATGAATAAATAGTAGGAATCCTAAGCAACTGCTGGGTGACAAGTTTTAGCTGGGAGAGAACACGGGTGGGTGGAAAATGATGCAGAGACATCACCCTAAACAGTGCGCCCGAGCCGCAGGCTGTCTGGGACAAAAGGCAACAGATGAGTGTCCACTAGAACTGAATCTGTTCCTTTATGAGCCAGTCAGTCAACTTTTATTCCTAATATAATAACATTTATTACACACCAAGGACTGGGCTAAGCAACAGAATGAAAAATGAAGAAAAAGTTATAAATAGTTCAATGCTCTTTCTCTTGAGCCACCAAGATGTGCACAGCTCCAAACGGTTGATAACTGTTTTGGGGGCTTTTTATTCTGATTCCTTCTCCGATCTCCTTTACTTGATTCTCTGCTGGCGGACCGGGGGTGGGGGGGGGCGCACATCATTTTTACTAAATTGCAAACACTTTGCCCATTAAAAAAAAATTCTTACCTGCTGTCTTAGGAAGAGCATTAAGGGTTAGGCAGTTGGGGTTAAGTGACTTGCTCAAGTCACACAGCTAGGAAGTGTTTGAGGGTCAGATTTGAACCCAAGAAGAATCTTCCTGATTCCAGGCCAACATTCTACCCACTGGGCCACCTAGCTGCTCTATGAAAAAGACACACATTTATAATTTCAGCTCTAACGGGGACTCCCTTCCACTGTTATCTTGTCCCCTCCGCCATGATGCCACCTAGAATGGACTTCCCATTTCTGCCCAATGAAATCCTTCTAGTTCTTTACACATACCCAGCGACAGTATTGCCAATTTCCACGAAACTTTCTGAAAACCTCCAACTGTGAAGGATTAAAGGATTACCCCCTCCTCAAGTTTCTCACAGCCATTTTAAAAACAGAATTCTTCTCTGCACTTACCATTATGCCTTGTGTTAAGTTATTTGTGTTCACGGCTTATCTGTACTAGATGGGAAACTTTCCAAGGGAAGGACCTATCATGTTTCCTATTTCTGTCCTTGAGAGCCCAACCCATAAGTGCTTAATTATGTTTGTCGAATGCTGGTGACCCAGGCCTTTTGTACCGTACCTTGTCCTTGCCCTATTGCCCTGTGCGTTACATTCTAACCAAAATGGACAACCCAGCTAGCCCTGACCGTGCCCTGAGCTTCCTCTTCTGGACTCCTGTTAGACCTGACAACTGAAGTTTCTGTCCGTTCCCAGCCTCCTCTTGTTGCCATCAGACCATCCTTCACAACCTCTCCCTCCTCTGAACTCTCCCTGGGCCCTGCTCATGCCGTTCTCCTTCACTCCCACGTTCCTTATGGTTTGCTCCACTAGACTGTAAGCTCAAGAAGCTTTGTGACAATTTGTCATCATTAAGGTCTGTATTGGAATCTCATCTCCCTAATAATTGGAACTAAGAAATGTTTGTTGTAGACATGACTGACGGATTCTCATTCTCTGGATCTCTTTTGCCCCATTGTTTCTCCTTTCCATATTTCTATTCTTATCGCCTTTCGAGGGCTGGCCCTGAATTTCCTCCAGAAAAATGTCCTGTAATGTCTGATCCAGCCCTGGACAGCTGTTAGTCTCATGGGTGTCACCTTTCTGACCCCAGACTGTGTTGCCTCCCACCTAAATCCTGGCCGGATCCGCCCCGGGGCTTGGGCTGCTCTCTTTATCCAATACATATCAAGTACAGGGCAGATTTCAGTCTGGAGCCCATGGCCAGCCTCACACCAGTCCAAATATTGATTTGCTATCAGATGAATAAAGCTGACAATTCCCCGATGGGCTGTACACTACCCAGAGAAGCCTCCCTTCGCAGTCTCTGGGCTGACATACACACTAATGCATGGACTGGAGCCAATTTCCTGAATTCACTTTTAAATACAGCATCAGACACATTTTAGAAACCACTTTGAGAAAGTGCTCATCTCCACATAATCTTTTCATGTACTTAAGATTTACATTTTTTCCTGTAGATGACATAATCAGATAGTCAAGTATCTCAGCATATAAGGACTCCTCCCACCTATTACAATGGCTCAATCTTTCTGTAGTTGTCATTTTGTCCAGGGTGGTAGAAGGATGGGATGAGGTTGGTTCTTGGGCAGAGGAAGGACCAATTAAAAAAAGGGGGGAGGGTTTAATGGATGTATTTTTTTTCAACATTAGCATCATTTCCCCCAGTATCTACCTCCATCTAATGGGGGGGGGGAGGAGGAAGGAAAAAAACAATCCAATTGATGAACACTTTGAAAAAGTCTGAAAACATGCGCGATGTGTAACATTTTTGGACTTCGACTTCTTCAAAAGGGTGGGGTGAGGGCAGCTGGGTAGCTCAGTGGAGTGAGAGTCAGGCCTAGAGACAGGAGGTCCTAGGTTCAAACCCGGCCTCAGCCACTTCCCAGCTGTGTGACTCTGGGCAAGTCACTTGACCCCCATTGCCCACCCTTACCGCTCTTCCACCTATGAGACAATACACCGAAGTACAAGGGTTAAAAAAAAAAAAAAGAGTGGGGTGAGGGACAGCTAAATGGTGTGGTGGTTAAGAGCACCAGGCCTAGAGACAAGAGATTCTGGGTTCAAATCTGGCTTAAGACAGTTCCTAGTTGTGTGACCCTGGGCTTGTCACTTGACCCTCAATTGTCTAGCCTTTACTGCTCTTTTGCCTTAGAACCAATATTTGGTATCAATTCTAAGACAGAAGGTAAGGATTATTTTTAAAAAGAGGATGAGTGTCTTCTCATATTTCTTTTTTCAAGTTGTGCTTATTCTTTACATTTTGAAAAATTACTTTTTTTTTGGCCTGTGTGTGGTTATTGTTCCATTTATATTGCCGTTTTCATTGAATATATTGTTTTCTTAGCTCTGCTTGGGAAGCCAGTCCTTAAAATGAGAAAAACTTTTACAAAATTACAATGTAAGCACACATAGAGGCAGCCACAGCTTAGTAAAACTACTTAATACTGGTAGGGTTGGAGTTCTATAGCTGGAATGACCTAAAATGTCATCTAGTTCAAGTTGCTCATTTTATAGATGAAGAACACAAGGCCAGTGGTAGTGATGGAAAGGGAAAAGGAGGTCAAATTCAAGATCACACAGGCAGAATCTGAATCTAAGTCTGCAGAACCAATGTTTTTTTCCAATTTACTACTCTGCATCTCTCCCAGCAACTCTTCTATAACTTATAATCTATCTAAATTAGGAAAAATAAAACCCGAACTTGAACTAAAACCTAAGCCATTCAAAAAATTAGAAGTTAGAATTCAGGTGAGACTTCTTGCCCAGACATTAGGTCCTCATCTCACTGGGTGCCCTGGCTGTTGGAGGATGATTTGTATATGCAGTTGGGTAGAAAGAAGGTAGTTTTACTGCATCATTCATAGCATTTCTTTACCTCTGAGCAACTAGGTCTATGTTTTCCCATAGGAAAATGCCTTAATGGTGTAAAAGTAAGCACATGATTGTTTATTAAGTCTAGTTGCTAAACTATTCTTTCCCATTAAACTACTTTAGTCTCAAAACATTTTAAAACAGCAGTTTATTAAATGCTTTCTCCCCTCTATAGAGCTGGAAGATTTTGATAACACATCAGCATAGTATATGAAGGGGAGCTCAAAGAACATAATTATTGACTAAATCAAACGAATCTCTTTCTTTCTTTCCCCAACCTTCATCTCTGTCCACATTCAAGTCTAATTAGATTTTCTGTTGTTCACTCATTTTAGTTGAGTCTGTCTCTTTGTGATTCATTTGGAGTTTATTTGGCAAAAATACTAGAGTGGTTTGTCATTTCCTTCTCCAGCTCATTTCACAGATACAAAAAAAGAGGTAAAAAAGACTAAGTGACTTGCCTAGGGTCACCCAGCTTAATAATTCCAGATTTGAACCTGGGAAGGTAAGTTTTCATGCCTTTATGCCACCTTCCTGCATTTACTGCCAATCATCTTGGGCAAATCACTTAACCCTTCTTCAGTTCCAGGGTCATCATTTGTAAAATATAGGGGTTAGTTGAAATGATATTTATTTTAAATGAGCAGGTTAATTTTGAAAAAAAAAACCATGAAAAGACCTACATAAAATTATGAAGAATGAAACAAGCAGAACCAAGAGAATATTATATACAGAAAGAGAAATATTGTTGTACTTGAGTATGTCTACCTCCAAAGAAAGAACTGATAAATAGAAAAAGGTAAGTTATAGTTTTGTATATACTTTATGTCAAATGATGGATAAATAGAAAAAGGTAAGTCATAGTTTTGTATATACTTTATGTCAAATGATGCCTTTTTTAATGGGGGGTGGTGAAAGAGAGAGCTAATTGGGTATTTAAGTGTAACAGACAATTTAAATTTAAAATAATTTTTGGTGGATGCTTTTATAATTAAACTTCTCTGCCACTTCCTAAAGACTCCTGCCTCTTTCATGGAACCCTTCCTTCTAATAGATAAATTCAGCCAAGTAAAACAAAGAAACATGATGAAAATGCTTGAAAATGTATGCGTTAGGGGGAAGCTGGGTAGCTCAGTGGATTGAGAGCCAGGCGTAGAGATGGGAGGTCCTAGGGTCAAGTCTGGCTTCAGACACTTCCCAGCTGTGTGACCCTGGGCAAGTCACTTGACCCCCATTGCCTACCCTTACCACTCTTCTGCCTTGGAACCAATACACAGTATTGACTCTAAGACAGAAGGTAAGGGTTTCAAAAAATGTATGCCTTATTCCAAATCTATTGTCCATCAATTCTTTATCAATTAGTGTTCCTTTTTTCAATTTTCTGAAATGGTCACCATATTAATTAGCCTTCTACAGCTGTTTGATATTATTTCCCTTTACATTATTATGCTTATTGAGTAAAATTGTCCTGGTTCTGCCTATTCCATTCTCTATTAGTTCATAAAAGCCCTCCCAGATTTCTCTAAATTATTTATATTAATCATTTTTCATGGTACAATATTCCATTAAGCCCATATTCTGCATGATTTATTTGGTCATTTCTAAAAGATGGGCACACCCTTTCTTTTCTGTTATTTTCTATTACAAAAAGGAATGGCTATGAATATTTTTTGTACTTAGGGTGCCTTTTTGTTTTTGAACTTCCTAAGGGGTGTGCTTTTGGGCGAACTTTAAAGTCCTTTTCAGATCTAAAGTCTTCTAAATGGGCTATGTAGACTTGGCATAAGAAGTAAAATATGTAATAAGGAATGCCTGAAGATCATATAGGATATGAAAGAAAAAGGAAACTATGAATTTCTAAAAGAAATGAAATAGAACTTCCACTAGTATAAAGGATGTGCCTTCATCAAGCTGTGAAAAACTAGTGTTCCAACATTTTGTGTTCTTCTATGAGGTCCAGTGGGAGGAAAATGGTACCAAGCCCTCCTATATGGTATCTAGCTGATATTGCTCTAAATCTTCCTTAGCATTCTGTAAGACTATTTTTACTTCATTAAAACATCAATGTGCTAAATCAGCCAAAGGCACTTTAGTAGAAGGGTTCTGAAATCGAACAAGAAAACAAAGCCAAAACAAGCTCTTAATAAATAAATCATATTTCAGTATTGATCAGCAAGACGATGCACTAATATAATTAGCCATTCCTATATGCTACTGAAAGTAACTTGCTTCCTATAGTACTCTAATTTGGGGTGCTGCCTCTAATGCATTTTTCCCTTGTTTGTCCAGATGGTGTACTTTAACTTTTTTTTGGGGGGGTATATCATAAATCCCTCAAATTTGAGGACCTGGGTCAAATCCCTATGAGCCTTACCACTTATTCCAGGGTAAGAATGTGGACTATTTACACAATCTCTTCAGACCTCAGTTTCCTCATCTGTAAAATGAGAGCAAATGACTTTTAAAATTTCTACCAGCTCTAAATCCATGATCCATGAAGAGAGGCAGTATGCTGCAATCTTGCCATTTTTGGAGGGTTCAAATCACTTCTATCACTTTTGATTGGCCTCAAAACATCCAAAGATGGCAATTTATTCACCATTTTTAGTCCTTTACAATGCTAGCAAATTCGGAATTAGATTAGTTAACAGCTAGGAGACTCAATGGATATAAGCCTGGAAACAGTAGGTACTGGGTTCAAATCTGTTTTGTGATAGTTCCTAGCTATATGACCAAATGTGGCAAGTCATTGAACACCAATTGTTTAGTCCTTACCACTTTTTTTGCCTTGGAACCAAAACTTAGTATTGATTCTAAGGTAGAAGGTAAGAGTTTAAAAACAAAAAAAACAAAACTGGGGGCCTGAAAGAGGGTAGTTAGAATTAATTATCCTGGTTTCTTCCTTTTTTTTTTTTTTAACCCCAATCTTTACCTCTCTACCCCATCCTTAAATCTGGCAGAGATGGGCCCTAGAAAAATCAGAGATGTGGAACATTTCCTTGACCACTTTTTATAAGTGATCATATTTAGTATATTTCAATATACCAAGTGTAAATTTTATGAGTTGTTAAAAGATGCATGCTTATATTCTTAAGCCAACAAAATAACTGTAGAGCTGTAGAAGAAAACAAAAAAAATTATGTGCATTTCTGCTGCTTTCCCTATCTTCTAATTTTACCTTGAACTTTTAAAAAGATATTCCCCCTCATTACTTAAACATTTCCAGAAATTTGGTAGGGATTAGAGATTCTGAATGCTTTAGAAAGACTTCCTTCCTCAGCCTGTAAGTTGCTGTGATTCATAAGCATGTCATGAAAGCCCTCAGAAACCATCTGGTCTAAACCTTTTAATTGTAGAGATTAAAGAAACTTCACTTTCAAGACTTCTCTGAAATTCTAATGAACAAACACAAGGTTAGTATTCCCTTCTATAGGAATTGTCTACTTATATTCTTAATTGCTTCCAGGGAAAAAGAGAGGTGAAATAGTACTATAAAGTTTTATAAGAACAATGACCTAAGTGGGCACTTGGCCCACAGTGTCTTAACTGATTTTTGTGATGACGAAGTGGGATTTAATTTTTAAAAATTTAACAATGTAACCACAGAATGGTGTTAAGAAGGGACCATGTACAACCTGTTTCAAAAAATAAAAAAAAAATCTATTTAAGCCTGGCATGGTAATATATGCCTCTAATCCTGTCCAGTCAGCAGGTTAAGCCTAGAAGATCTGCTGAACTTGAGAATTTTGTGATGTAGAGAGCTAACGCCCCTTGGTTATCTCCATTAAGTCTAAAACCAGAATGGTAAACTGCAGGGCCTGGAAGGACACCCAGCTGCCAAAGGAAGGGTGAACTGGAAATGGAGCATAAGTCAACTGATAGTGGTACAGAGCCTAACTTTACTTCAAGCTTGGGCAAGATAGGGAGACTTACTCTTAAAAAAATGTCTCCAATGGAAAAGAAAGATAAAAAAATCCCAATTTTGTTATTTCTTGAATGACAGCTGGAAGTAAAGGTATTTCAAGGGAGTTAAATAGATTGATATTGCCACAGAAAGTGGTGGTCTTTTTTCCTTCTCCCTATCCATTCTTTTCAATTTTTAAGAAATAACATATTCCATTCTATCAAACTTGCCAAAATTAAAATAATGACCACCAGATGTCAAAATAAGTTTGAGGGGAGAGGGTTTAAAGTCATCATTATGGCTGTTGTTACAAATTAAAGAACGTTTGGCTCTCTGTATAGTGTTTTTTCACCCATGTGAAAATGAAATTTAATTTAATTGTTTTAGAAATGGTACAATAGACACCAAATGAGTAATAAAGATCTACATACTCAAAATTCATTACATATTAACTTGGGAGCGGAACGCCAATAACAACAGGATTCTGGAAACACTACTGATGTGACCTGTCTCAAACTGGAGAAATGACCCATTAAAGACAAGCCCTGTTGAGATGTAACATAAATATCAGTATATTCAATCCAAACTAAAAAGTTGACTTTTAGCAGTAGGGTCAGAGTCAAGATTTATATTCTCTTATACTTCAAGTTACAAAAGAGAATTTTGTCATCTCTCACACACTACCAGTGATATGATTTTGCAGTTGGGCCAAGAAATTAACCATTTGTTTCAGCTAGCAGCAACTCTGAGGATCAGTTTGTTGGTTCCAAAGAGGTAAAGTGCAATTGATTGTTAAAAGGTAAAAAAAAGTATATTTTCTTGATCTAATTTATTTATTACAGAATAGCCATTAATATTTATATAGTGCTTTAAAATGTACAAATCACTTTATGTAGATTATTTTATGTAATTCTCACAAAATTGTAGATGTTTGTTAAAACTAAAGCCAAAAGCCAGTCATACTTCATTGATACTTCATTGATACTTCAATACTACATTACTTCAAAAATCTATAACTCATTTTTTATTACATCTTATGGTTTACAAAGAGATGGTTAATGTAAAATATTGTGCTACAGAGATTTGGCCACCACTTTCCCTTTCAAAACAAGACTGTATATACTTATTCACTGATTGCTAAGAGTTGCAAATCGGGATTCACCATAAGAAAAATAGATGAATCCTGGAGGTTAACTGTACAACCTGGGGTGAGTCACTAAATTTCTCTTCTGTAAAATAGCACCCACCCCACAAGATTGTTGGGAGAATCAAATAAGATAACATATTAAAATGGTTGGAAAACCTTAAAGCACTATATGTATACCAGCCATTCTTTTCCTTTATTGAGTACTGTTATTCACAGGTGATAAACCATTTGTCTACTTAATTGTTGCAGTTTAGTGATGTAGAAACATGCTGTAATGCGAGAGCTCTAAATCTGGAGACTATGAACTTGTTTTAAAAAAGATTTTGAGAATTGTATTTCAATATAATTGTTTTTCCTTTGTATTCCTACACATTTTGTCTATGCATTTAAAAATATTCTGAGAAGAGGTTCGCTGGTTTTAACAGGGCGCTAAAGGAGCCTAGGACACAAAAAAGATGTATAATCCTTGCTCTAATGTAAATAAATAGCAAGTTTAATGTAAAGATTCTCTACAAGTATATTCATTTTACCTTTTTGGTGATCTTTCTCTCCTTTGCATTCTCCTAGCACTCATGTGACCATTTTTTCTCTCTCATGTACAATGGTATGAGGTTTCTTGCATTGCTGTTTAATTTGTGACTCTACATTTAACTCATTCAACTATACCCTTTAGATTCCCTCGATCCCTCAGTCCTGTTGCCATGCGTGCCTTCTAAAACCTCAACCTTGGATTGGCCCCTCCAATGCATCTTCTCCTGCACCTGCTTCGCTAACATTACCTTGGATTGGCCCCTCCAATGCATCTTTTCCTGCGCATGCGCCACTAACATTACCTTGGATTGGCCCCTCCCATGCATCTTCTCCTGCACATGCGCTGCTAACAGCTCTGGGAGGAGTTACAGAACGATACGGATCTCAGCCATTACAATTCTGTTAGAGACACTGAGCCTGCCCCTCAGTGCAGCCCAGCGGCCAGGCGAGCCTCTAACCTCCCCAGCTGTCTGCCACAATCCAGCCAGCCACCCACCCCTCTGGCTATGCCGAGCCTCTTCTTTCACTCACTACCACCCTCCTTCACCGCTTCTCCTTAAAGCTGTTATGAGAAACAAAGGAAATAATATTTATAAAAATGCTTAGAGAGGCGCTTGACACATAGTAGGTGCTTAATCAAAATGCTCATTTCCTTCCTTTTCTCTCAAGGTTTCTGAGAAGACAGAGGCTGTGGCTCTAGAGTTCACTCTTCCCTCCTGACTGCCTGGGTAAACGCCTCGATGCCCCACTATGTGGCTTTCCTCTGCTCTCATCTGATGAAGAGGTGCCCCTTCTCTTGATCAAGGCAAATACGGAGATTCCATCCCTTCCCATCTGCTCCAACACATTATTCCCACAACGAATCCCCATGCCATGTTCCAATTATCGAGCTTTCCTTCTCTGCTGCTTACAAACATGCACAGGGCACGTTTAAAAAACACTACTGCTTTCATTTAAGCCAATCATATGTTTAAGTTTCACTCTTATTTTTGTATTAGATAGTGTCTGGCACATAGTAAGTACTTTATGTCTGTCTTCCTCTTGCTTTCAAAATCAAATGCCTAAAAACAGTTACCTATCATCTTCACTGCCTCCATTTCCCCTCCTTTCAACTCAGCAGGAATCTTATTTTCTTGCTTCAAAAGTCAGAAATTGCTTTCCAATGTCATCAGTGCTTTCCTTATTTTAAGAATTAAAACTCTTACCTTCTGCCTTAGATTCAATACTGTATATTAGTTCCAAAGCAGAAAGCAGCAAGGGCTAGGCAAGGGGGAGTTAAGTGAATTGCCCAAAGTCATACAGCTAGGAAGTATCAGAGGCTAGATTTGAACCCAAGACCTCTAGGCCTGGCTCTCAATTCATTGAGCAATTAGCCATCCCCACCAGTGCTTTCTTAATGATCATATTTTATACAATTTTATCTTAGTCATCTTTTTTCTTAACCTCTCAGCTGCATCTGACACTGCTGACCACTTCATCTTAGATACTCTCCTCTAGGATTTTTGTGGCACTGCTTTTTTTGGTTTCCTCCTTTCTTCTTTTGTGGCCACCTTTCAGTATTCTTTGCTAACTCATCATCCAATAAAGCTCCTTAACTGTTGGTGCAACTCGAAGCTTGGCCTGGGTCCTCTTCACTCTCCTATCACAGTTTCCATGGGCACAATGATCATCTTTGTAGAAAGAGTCCAGAGATATTCCTGACCTATGATTTTATAAATGGAGACGAACAAGGAGCAGATGCTCAAGATGGGTTCAATACCTTACCTCTTTAGACACTGGCTTTTCCCCTAAGAATTCCCAAGTACTCTTTCACTACAGAGCCTGTAGAAATATTCTATATGCCAATTTCTATAAGAACAGGAAACCAGAAAAGGAACTAATCATAGTTCTTTCAAGGGTTCAAGGATTTAGTGAATGTTTCTAAATTGGTCAATTAGCAAAATGCACACAAAAGGTACATTAATATTTTGTTTTAATTTAATGAGATCTCACTAGAATAAGCGAAATAAAGAGTTGCTGGTTCTGAAATGATAACCAGAAAATGGATGTCATTTCCTAGAGACTGTTTTGTAACCTATATCTAATAGACAAAAAGATTTTAGAAATTTTTAACCAATTTACTGTGTCTGAGCAACAGATGGAAAAATAAATGAATAATTGCAGATATATTTTAGGCTGCAAAGTGCTCTGAGTCTATGAGTTCCAAGCATTATTAGTTATGATAAAGGCCAAAGCTACATTAAGTTAAAAAAATTTACTGACATGTTTTCCTCATTAATCTGTCTTCTTTTCTTCATCTATTACTGAACATAGAATCTCTATCTACAATGGTGGTCTAGCTATTTAATCTCTAAAAACTGCTATTTTTTCTATGCAAATTATATTTCCCTGCCATAAATTCCTTAGTATCTTCCAACTACATGCTTATAATTAAAATTAAAGACGTTAGACTAGACTAAATCTAAAAAAGAAGCACATTGGTAGAAATTTAATGCTCAAGAATTTTAAGGGTGTCCTTCTGTGGTGGGCTTTAAATCTATAAGATCTCACTATCTAAAGAGTTGTGACTCTCATTCATTTCACCTTAATGATTAAAAAAAACAATTATGAAGAATAAAAGGAGTTAGTAATAAGAAGCAGGTTATGATAATAGGAGAGCAATTCCTAGTAAAGGAAAAGAGAAAGGACCAAAAGAAGGATTGACCAAAAGGGTGTACAACAAAAGGAGTTAGAGACATCTGTTCTTTAGATGAGAAGAAGCCCTGAAGTTAAGGATTAAGAAATGGGTGATGCAGAACTGTCATACCGAGAAATTAGCAGGACTAGGTAAAAACATCTATCTACTCTATGACTCAGAACACACTCTTGATTTAGAATATGATTGGCAGTATTAATCAATGTGAATCTGATAGTCAACATTATATTTATATTACACACCTTGAGGTGATTTATAAATGGGAGTTATTATTTCTATTATAATAGTTGTTATCCTGTGCTCCTGTCACATACAGATGTCGCATTGTGTAGAGATGACCTTGGATTGTTGAAAGCTATGCTTGAGAGGCAACAGCAGACAGAGATAAGGGCTAGACTTAGGAGCCAAAAAGACCTAACGACTTACCTTGGTGGGTTCTGGTGGGGCTCCAATGAAACAATGTCATCAAGGAAACACATTAGTTATCATTATCATTATATAAATAGAGCACAAGTGCTGGCAGATTCTACCAAGCCAGAAAAGTTTCAAGAATTGGTCTGGCCATCAATTGTGACTCTGCCATCCAAGAACTAGCACAGTGCCTAGCATATAGCAGGTGTTTAGTAAATATTTATTGATTGGCTCTAGCATATCCAGACTTGAAGAGGATCATTTCTGGAAGGTCAGCCACCAGGTGGTTAAGTATTTTTAATCACTGAAACTGAAGTGCAGAGGGAGGTTATAAAGCTATAAGGAATGCACACAGAGAAATTACTGGTCCTTTAAATTATCAAGGAAATGTATTTATATTTCTTAATAAAGTATATTTACATTTTTATTATAAAGGACTTAGTATCAAACTTATGATCTAGGCTGCCCATAAAAAATTCATGAATTTTAAACAGGAAAATTAGATAATAAAGTGTAAAGGACCCAGAGAACCTTGTAAGAAGGACAGTCTAAAAAAAAGTCATGAACTTTCTCTTATAAATTATATATGTATACATATATGTATATATAGGGAGAGAGATAGAGACACAGATTGTGACAGAGAGAAAACTCCAGTTGAGAAAACCTCTACCAATGCAGATAAACAACTGCTTAGCAACATCAAAGTCTTTGAATACTATGCCGGAAAACATATATTAAATGATTTGCAGGACTTTAATTCAATTCTTCCTAACCAAGGCTAGTTCTCTGCCCACTATGCCATACTTTGCTCTGTGTTTATCCTCTGGAAACATATTCATGAGAATCATTTTCCTTCTTCAGAAAACACAAGGTCATAGGGGGCGGCTGGGTAGCTTAGTGGATTGAGACTCAGGCCTAGAGATGAGAGGTCCTAGGTTCAAATCCAGCCTCAGGCACTTCCCAGCTGTGTGACCCTGGGCAAGTCACTTGACCCCCATGGCCTAGCCCTTACCACTCTTCTGCCTGGAAGGTGAAGGCTTAAAAAAAAAAAAAGAAAAGAAAACACAAGGTCAGTGATCTGAAGAAATGACACTTATGTCACCTATTGCGGTATGAAACCTTCCTGCCTATGTTAGGTATATATGCTGGAAACAATTCTAATTAGATTTCTAAATTATGCCTTCAGTTTAAACATCATGGAAAGAGATCTCAAAGAAAACAGAACACGGGAAAGAATGAGGCAATCAGACTCAAGGAAAGTGCTAAAAGGAGTAAGAATAAGTTATTGAAACTGACCTACATCAAGGCCAGAGAGAGAGAAAGAGAGCGAGAGAGAGAGCGAGAGAGCGAGAGAGTGAGAGAGAGAGAGAAAGAGTGAGAGAGAGAGAGTGAGAAAGAGCGAGAGCGAGAGCGAGAGCGAGAGAGAGAGAGAGAGAGAGAGAGAGAGAGAGAGCGCGTCCACGAGCGCCATTCAGGTGGGAATAGGGTGGGTTTCTAGGGTGGACTCAAGGAGAGCCAGAGGAAGAGAAACAAGAAATCAAATGATATGTGCTAAAGGGTGAAAGGGAAACTTGGCAGTAGCCCTCAGAGCAGAGGATAAAGAGGTGAGAAACAAAAGGGCACCAGACCAGGAGGTCCCCCTCACAGATTAGAGGTCGTCTAGTCTGTTTCCTGACCCAGGGCAGAATGAGTGACTCCAATTCCAAGTGTGTTGCAACTACAACCAGCTGGCCAGCTTTCCGTGAAGGCAAGCCCAAGACCAATGTGTTTGTAGGAGGAAAGAGGAATGGGAAGAGTGTGGGACCTTTTGTAATTTTCCCCCAATGGCCTGAAGATTGAACCTATGACTATGGAGTGAGAGATTCAAGGAAGCAATCACTTTCTTTGGGTCACAATGACTCCTACAGGTCCCTTTAAAGTCCATTCTAAGGTGACAGCAGTGGTGGATGCTCCTTTTAACATGTGGTGGGTCCTAACATGTTAATAGGTACAGTGTTAACATCTCGTTTACAGTGTGGTTTGGGGTGTGAATGTTAAAATTCCTCACTGATCAAACCAGGCATAAATCACTTAATGAGTGGAAATGGGTCTAACTTAAACCTCACATGGTTTGGATTAATGCATTCCCAGTGAAGGTCCATGAGAAGTGAGTTTGTAGTTTTCAATTCCTAAGTAAGGGTGGAGATTAGACAAAAAACAAAACAAAACAAAAAAACAACACACACACACACACACAAAAAACCCAAAACCAACCATTCATTTTGGAAATAGCATCTCTGGCCTGAACCTGATTTAACAGGAAAACTAAACATTCAGCACATACTTTTGCTGAAGAGGGAGGAGAACAGAAAACAAAATGAGCTGAACTGAAACGTGAGAAAGTACAACATAGCAATTACTTTCCTGGGTGGGTCAGCATCCCCCCAATCCAATAACTCTCCACCCAAGCATTAGCTGAGAATGACCTCATTGGTTTCCTAAACACACTCCAGCAGCTTTCCTGCTCTCCCAGCATTAAGCCAAGCAATGATGTCAACAGTGCACCTGTGTGAGTGATGGAGTCCAGGGTCACAGTCACAGAGCTCAGAGATAAAAGCCCTCCTCTGTCACTGTTAATTCAATGAAGCTTGTGTTGGATTACTCATCTTTTCAGTTTAATTTTCCTGGAAAGACTTCTTCATTTCGAAGGGACTGGAGTCAAGCACAACAGAAGGTTACCACCATATCTGCAAGCAGAGGGTCCACAGAACCCCTTCAAGTATCTCCCCGCTAAGATTTCAGGGAGGGGTGACTGTAGAAGAGAAGGCAGCTAGGAGGACAGCATCCTATTCTGGGAGATGGGGAGCAATCCAGGGCTGCTCAGAATTGCAAAGGGAAAGATAACCTTGTTCATGAAAAGGGATTATCCTTAAAAGTTCTTGTAGTGATTGGGGAGATTATTTAATCCCCAATGTGTAGCCTTGGATGAACTCCACCCCATACATTTTAGCTTTTTTAATTCTATTGATAAAAGGTGAGAGTGTGTGAAGTCTCCAATTCCTTTAAGAACTGAGCCAGAATATAAGAGAACAGCCTGCCTCTCATGCTATCAAACAGAATGCCATAGAAAAACTACTTCATGCATACCGTATAAATATATAAATATAATTAAATAAATAAAATTAAAGAAGCCTGAAGTTCAGGGTCTCTCTGTGACTTGTCAACCCTTATAAAAACAGCACACTATTGAAAAACATTCTGTGGCAGGATGTTAATGGGAAAAAAAATCCCATTCTTTTCCCTTAATATTGAGGTAAAAATGGATAAGCCAAATAAGCTATTTTAGCTTATTTAAACTCAAATAAAGTGACAACAGAAAATATTAAAACAAATAATGCACCACCACACAAGACTATTGTTTTAATGCTAAGAGGGCACTGGGAGATTGTAACATTAGTCATGAAACTGAATAGTCCAAGGTCAGGGACAAAGAATTTGAACTCACCTCCTCTGACTCTAAATCCAGCCTTCTTTCTAAATTTAAGACACTGGCTCTAAAGATAAACAAATGTACTTTACAATGACATTGCTAAATAATGTATTGGTAAGTATGTCAGTTTTTTTAGGAACACATGCTAAGCAGATGAATAGATGGACAGGATATGCCAGTAATAAGCACACTCACTTGTAAAGCATGCCAAATAAAGAAACGACTTAAGACAGGAGAACAAGTTATTTACATTTCAGAGCCCTATTATTAACTTGAACACCATAGGCATTTAATAAATGTTCATTCTTCAATAATATTGTTCCATTTCTTTCTCTTTTAAATCATGAAAGTATAAATGAACTAATTTTAATTTAAAAGAACCCTAAAAGTCGTATCAAAATAGGATAAGCTCTAATGGATTAAAATTGAAGACTTTCAGGACATTATGTGTAGAATGTACTAACCCCCACATTTTTAACCCTGTGAAACTAGTTTTAGGCATATATAATTGTAATAACTATAAATGTATTAATTTAGTATGTTTTTTGAGCACCATACACTATATGTTTTAAAATATTTTGAAAATATAATTTAGTAATTTGTAGAAAGCTAGAAGAAATCTTCAGCCATTTATTCCTTTTCTACCACAATGATGACTGTTTGCCTGTTTCTCATAAATGTTTAGAAAGACATTGAATGGTGTTCTATGAGTATTATTAAGAAAGGATGGGATCGCGTTTAGTATTACTGGATGGATGGATTGGACAATTTATACAAGTATTACTAATATTACAAAAGTTATTGGCAAAACACTGGGTGACATTTACTAGGAGGAACAAGTAGAAAATAGCTTTTTAGGAGGAAAACAAAACTAATTAGTACAGAGAAGGACTAGCTACATATTATTAGCACAGTAGAAAGAGGTTTATAAGTCATAACTGTCTGCAGGATGAATGCCAATCAGCCATGTGGAACTGCTGTGATACTCTGTCATTTGTTTCACAGATGTGAGAACCACCACATTCATCACTACGTTGAAGTGATTTGGACACTACCAATTAAGTAGAGGGCTCAATAGGGACACACATCCATGATTAAGTGGTTACAAAAGAGAGGCTTTGCAGGAAAGAATACTTGTTGAATACAGAGAAGGGGCTGGCTTCCTCCCCCCCCCCCCCCATAACATCCAAGAGTACTAAGTAGACGCCCAACATAACCTCTATCCTAAACAAAGAAAAACCATACAGCATGTTGCCGAGATCGTGGACAGAATTTTTCATTGTTCTTTTTTTTATTGTGATTGACCCCAAGAACAGAGGAGAGGCTAACAGGAGAATAGACCTGGGGGGGGAAGGTTTGGGGAGTGGTGGTGGAAGGAGTTGATCATGGGATTGGCAGGTCTGAGACTGACTGAGAAGAGGAGAAGCTCAGGAATCACCTTATGCATAATTTTACTTATTTGAGAACTTCCTCAAAATGAAACAGAGATGGGTGTTCAGCTGGTCTCTGCCCACTTGAAGGACACAAGAGAAGATGGCCTTGTGTGTGAGGGAAAAAAATTAAAGAGCAAATTCATCCCTCCTTTCTTTCAATTTAGTGTTTTTCCCCCCTCAGTGTGTGTAGGCACACAAAAATGATGTAGTGAGTAACTGATGGATGACTTGCATTCCTCATTAAGTAGCACATCATCTTCTTGACCTGACTAGAAAGGAGCATCATGGTTTACTAGAAAGATGCTGGATCTGGGCTCCAAGGTCTTGGGTTCAGATCCCAGCACTGTCATTGATTTGGCGATCCTGGAGAGGTTTTCCCTCCTCTCTGAGTGTCAGTTTACTCATTAATAAAATGAGCAGGGTGGACCAGATGACCTACAGAGGCTCTTCCATCTCCCTAAGATCTTTGCTTCCATATCTCGAGCATCATCTCTACTTTCCTGCCTCCATTTACCGCCCAAGGAGCAGCCGGTGCCGCCCTAAGAGCTGTTCAAAGTGGGATCAAAGATGAATCCATGTTCTTCCCATATGAGGAAATGCTGGCTGTCGGTAAATGTGCACACTCACTGCTTTCTGATGTTGTCCTTAGAAAGCATTCCTCTCTACGGCCACAATGTCCCTGTGACTCGGCTTCCTCCAGCCCAGGAACAACTTCCTTCCTTGCTCTCCGCATTCCATTGTCTCAGAAGAATTCTGCCACAATGGCCTCCATGCTCATCGCTGTGCCCGCCATGTGCTTGCTGCAGGAAATCGGGCCGTGTTCTGGGAACGGAGATAACTGACAGAACTCTGTCTTCCGGAGATTCAGCGAGTCCTCTCGTCCCGTCCCACACACTCACTCTGGAGTGACGTCACCAGCACTTGGACTACTATTCAAAGCAGGGGTCTGCAACCTTTTTGGCCGTGAGAGCCATAAACGCCACATTTTTTAAAATGTAATTTTGTGAGAGCCGTACAATATGTTTAACACTGAATACAAGTAAATATGTGCATTTTATGTAAGAACAACACTTTTAAAGTACAATAAGTCTCTGAACTATTTTTAATAATGTTATTATGTGCTAACCAATGATGAATAAAGTACATTAATGTGACTTCTGGTGCTGCATAGTTTTGCTGATTATTAATCAAAATTATTTTGATTATTAATCAAAAAACAAGACTTAATGGGACACTATAGTACTGATATAACTGCACACATACATATAAAACTCCTTTACACTAAGAAAATTGCTGAAATAAAGAGAGAAAAATTCAGGGAAGAATACTTTTTCCTCTCCCTCTCTCAAGCCAGGCAACAGGAGAAGAAAAAGCTGCCGGCCTGCTGGTTAAGCCATTTGGCCACATAAATTAAGTAGGAGATCAGGAGATTACAGAAAATAACATGACTTGTGTGCAGGCATTAGTAAGTAGTGGGGGAGGAGGTACCTTTTCATGGAAAACTGGCCAGGACACATCACACACATTTCTGGTATAGGTGTTTATCAGTGCTGCCTACTCAATCATTCTGTATCAAGTGAAACTACTGGGGAGAAATGCTTCTCACTAATGAAGCATATGTAAAGATGTAATCTGACTATAGTTCCCCTTTAAGAGCAGGTAGAAAAGTTAAAAACAATAACAATCCCACAAATAGGGAGTGCAGACCCCATGAATGCACTGAGATAAAGCCATGTAAATCAGAGGCAGAGGGGTAGAGAATGTAGACAAAAGTGATCAATCACTCTACAGAACCCCAAGATGTCAGTAACAGGTGTGGAAAGAGTAAAAGGAGGGCAGAAGGAGGAACACACAGCACACCTACCAAGCCGAACTAAAGACCAGGATTCATCTCGCGCGGCAATATCAACGAGGGAGCCTTCTATCTTAGAAGATAGCTGCGATACTGAAAGGATCACGTGACGCATGATGTCATGCGTAAACTGTTAGTTACAGTGCCACGGTTGACTTTATGGCTCCTGCAGAAAGAGCCATATCTGGCCCTCAAAAGAGCCAGATATGGCTCGAGAGCCATACGTTGCTGACCCCTGGTTCTAAGCCAGAAGTAGCTGGAGATCAAAGACCAACCCAAGAATGTTCTAGTGTCTCCAGATCTGTTTGGGTATGCTCACTGGGGGCAAAAAGGCCAGAACATATATTTATGCTATGCTTTTTTTTTTTTTTCAACTTAAAAATAAAGGAAGAAAACTGGTATGTTCAGCAAATAACTGTCAGTAGGATTCCTGTGTCTCCGTTTGCTAAAACTTTCCTGCCACCATTAAACTCCCTTCTGACTCCTGACATCCAGATGGAGAAACTGTTGAGAGAAGGGCCCGCGTCCTGTACAGTTATGGACACTCTCCATACCGAGCACTCATGTAGTGCCAAATACAGGACTAGCCCCCAGGCAAGCCACTTCCTCTTTGGTGTGCCCCTTCCCCTCCTGGGTTCCCTCCTTCTAACCCTGCCCAGGCACACTGTGCCCTCCCCATGCCCTGTTGGGCTGCCATGCTGGCACAGTACGGCTGACCTTCCCTCCACTCTCCCTCCTCCCCTCTCATCCTCAGCCTCTTCAGCCTCTACCCAGCCCGGGCTTCTTCCTTGGCCAACTCTGAGGAATTAAGTAGGCTTCGATGGTAAGACGCTAACAAGCAAAGGTGCCAGCCCTGCCCTGGAATACCCACCTAGGAGGCAGCTGGAGAGATGGGCAAATGCCAAGAAGCGCCTTCAGTGGCAGCTTGTCCTTTTTGTGGCCTCAAAGAGGTCCCCTCTTATAGGACTGGCTTTTGCCATGTATCACCGAGTTAGGCTGATGTTGATGTAAGGCCTCACTTTCATTGCCTAAGAAATGGGGGAGATGCAAAAGAGGTGCTCCAAGGCCCCTTCCAGCTCTAACTTATGGTCCCCACAATATACTAAGAATAGAATGCAACCCGCTCTTCGGCCTTTCACCCTCCTTTTTTTAAAAAAAAATTTATTTTAAAGTATTCATGTTCTTTCCCTCCCCCTTTCCCTCCCCACTCCTGGAGCCAACAAGCAATTTCACTGGGTTAAACATGTATTATCACTCGACACCTATTTCCATATTATTCATTTTTGTAATAGAGTCATCTTTTAAAAACCAAAACCCCACATCCTATCTTCATATAAACAAGTGATAAATCATGTTTTTCTTCTGTGTTTTTACTCCCATTGTTGTTTCTCTTGATGTGGATAGCATCATTGTCCTTTTCTGCTGATTGTTTAATTTTCTCCAAAATACCTCCAATCTGTCAATTATGCTTGAACAGCGTAGAGATCTTTTCTTCCTATGTCGCTGTTTTCAAGTATTTGTAACTACTTAAAGATGAGGAATGAATATGAAATAATATTATCCCCATTTTGCAGCTGAAGGAATGAATAGAATGTGGTAAAGAAACCTGGGCAAGCCTCCTTGGCCACCAAGTGGCAGAGCTGGGGAGCAGCGTGGGGTTGGGAGCCCCAGTGCAGAGGATCTGTGTCTACATGTGGGCCTCTCCTTGCCAGCTGTGTGACCTTGGTCAAGTAACTTCCTCTCTCTGGAGCAGAGCTTCCTCCCTTACCAAATGCAAAGATTGAGCCCTTCCAGGTCCCTTCCTGATACTCAGTGATTCTCTGCATTTCACTCAAATCTTCTCCCTACAGGACCGGTGCTCATCCCAACATCCCAGGCTCTTTTACCATTCTGGACCATTCACATAGTTTGTGGGATTCCTGTTCCTCATAGGGTTAAGAGCTCCATTTCTTGTTTGATCAGTAACATGATAACTGATCCAGTTATAAAATTGAGAAAAAAATAGAAGGCTTAGAGGCTTATCAACTTCAAATTCAGAAATTTGGTTCAATTTTCTAATTAATTCTACCAGTTTGCAGAACCAAACAAATGGGACTACTTTCAGCATGAATAATGCCTCACTTTTTATTAATACTCATATAGATGAGCATCCAGTAGGTATTTATAAATGGCTGATTTTTTTGTTTTTGTTTTTTTCCTAAACCCTTTCCTTCTGTCTTAGAATCAGTACTATGTATTGGTTCCAAGGCAGATGCATGGTAAAGGGTAGGTAATGGGGGTTAAGTGACTTGCCCAGGGTAACAAACCTGGGAAGTATCTGAGGACAGATTTGAACCCAGGACCTCCTTTCTCTAGGTCTGGTTCTTAATCTACCGAGCCACACAGCTGCCCCTTATAACTGTGCCTGATTGCTCACTTGGTCATTAAATTGGACTCTGATAGAAATCTGGCCTATTTTAAGAAGTGGCCATGGTGCAAAGTGTGCCCACTGAATGAAAGGACTGCTTTGAAAGATAATAATGATTTGTATATCTAAGTCCTGGTATATATATTACATTTATTGCACAATTAGTTATTTTATTCAATTCAATAGACACTTGTTAAGGACTTATCCTATGCATATCAATTAGATACTAGAATTTGGGAAAATCAAGTTTACTCTTTAAGAATAATAAACTATCTACAACGGGTTGTACTCGTGTTATTAACAGCTGGATTTTACGGCTAAAAATGCATTTTCATCCTCAGTAAATAGCCAAATATGCAATACAAATTACATTTCAGATAGTAAATATTAGATATAAGCAATTTCCCCTATGATTTGATAACAGAAGTTGAAATTATTTTTTTAATATAGAAAGCAACAAAAGCCCCTTTGGGCAATATAAACTTCAGTTTCCCCTGGGTCTCTCTGATTTCCAAAGAAGATGGTAGAATTGGAGAAAGTCAGTATTAATAAAAACAAGGCATGGAAAAATATTTGTGGGGGCATATCACTCACCGTTCCAACCAATGGGTAAATGAACCCAGCACCGATGCTGGCCCGGACGTCATTAATTGGTAAAATGAAACCAGTTGGGACCCCTTTCTTCTCAGGCTCATGAGAAAGAGATAAGTGGGTTTTTGCCATGCAAACAGGCAAATTTCCAAAACCCTGAAAGGAAAGAAATGAAATCTGTTGAGTCCTCATCTATCTATCTTTCTTTCTTTCTTTCTTTCTCTCTCTCTCTCTCTCTCTCTCTCTCTCTCTCTCTCTCTCTCCCTCCCTCCCTCCCTTCCTTTCTTCCTTCCTTCTTTCTCCCTCTCTTTCTTTCTTTCCTTCTTTCTTTTTTAAACCCTTATCTTTCTTCTTAGAATCAATCCTGTGTATTGGTTCCAAGGCAGAAGAGTGGTGAGAGATAGGCATTTGGGGTTAAGTGACTTGCCTAGGGTAACATGGCTAGGAAGTGTCTGAGGCCAAATTTGAACCCAGGATCTCTTAATTCTGGCTCTTGACCCACTGAGCCACTGAGCATGTATATTTCTTGAAGAATCAAAACGTTTTCCTACATATGTTCAATCTTAACTTGCATTTTAGGAAAAGATCCTGGTGGTAACAATGTTAATCCCATGCAAGGCAAGGCAAACAGTAGGTGCTTGATCAATACTGACTGATATCTGGCAAAATAGTTTCATATCAGACTAATAGCTATAAGTAAAGCTGTTAGTGTCTTAATATCCCACTCTTTTGCAAAATGTGTGTGTGTGTGTGTGTGTGTGCTTTTCAGAAAGGAAATCTACTTTCTAAGGTGGTCAATACCCTATTTATAGAAAGATGATCTGGATGAAATGTCCTTTAATGAGAGACTTTTAGTCATGGGCTTACTCATTCTGAGTACATCAGGATGCAAAGAGGCCCCATTGTATTAATTTATGAATCACAGCTTTTTGATCTGCAGATATACTCTAAGAACCAGGAGGTCACTCATGAAAACTTCTTATTTTCAAGGACCGAAGGCTAAACTTGAACCAAAGTCTCAAAGGTGAAAAGGCAGGAAGTCCCACGCAGTGTCAGACAAAAGCACAGTGTCCTTGAGCCGGGTTTGGATTAAATAGCAGAGAGAGCCCCCTGTTAGGAATTCTTTACTAATTAATGACAACTCCAAAGCTGACACATAATAACTTTTAAAATACATTTCCTCAACTGGCACAGAGAAAGGGAGAAAAAAAAAACCTTCTAGAGGGAGAGAAAGTAAGATTTCTTCCAAGGGAGCTCAGAATTTCTTGAAAAGTTCCTGAGCGTTATAACAGCAAAATCTCTTCAAAAGAAAGTAGACTCTCTGGTGGACCAGCAGAACACCCAGAACATTCTAAGAACTCCTGATGTGCTGTTAACCTTGTGAAATGTGAAAAGCCTTGCTGTTTAGTCATTTCAATTGTGTCTGACTCTGTGTGGGGTTTTCTTGGTGGAGACACCAGAGTGGTTTGCCATTTCCTTCTCCAGCTCATTTAAAAGATGAGGAAACTGAGGCAGACAGGGTTAAGTGACTTTTCCAGGGTCACACAGGTAGGAAGTGTCTGAAGCCAGGTATGAACCCAGGTCCTCCTGACTCCAGGACTGGCTCTCTATCCATCATGCTAAATAGCTGCCTTTTGTACAGCTTTTTACTTAGCCACTTAACCAAGGACCTCACTGAAGTGAGACTACGTAAATTTGTGGCAGACCCAGTTCAGGACAGTTTTATAACTTTTTTAACTTTATACAAGTAGGAATAGAAAAGGTGGATGGCATGGCTTATTCAAAGTTGATAATCAGCAGAGCAGAAATAACTGAAATTCAGTCACTGGGTTTAGGAATTCATTGCAAATTAGTCAAGACTAGCAAACATGAATAATATCTTAAGCAGCAATAAATCTATGAGGACCTCTCTCTCTCTCTCTCTCTCTCTCTCTCTCTCTCTCTCTCTCTCTCTCTCTCTCTCTCTCTCTCTCTCTTTCTCTCTCTCTCTCTTTCTCTCTCTCCCCTTTTCAAGTTAATAAACATTTTTTTTACCCAAGGAGCTCATAATAGCATCTTGTTGAAAATAAAAGCAGATTAAAGAAAGTTCAGTTAATATAATCTAGAGGGACACCTGCCAATGTTTAGCTTTAAGATTAGCATCTAAGAATTCCTGAGACAAGTTTTTAGGACACCTCCCTAACCCTTCCCACCCACTGTTACTTTTACCTGTTGTGTATAACGTTCTATTTTAGTTTGTGCCTCAGGAGAAAGCTCTATATCTTTGGCCCCGTAGACTTTCTGAGCAATGGTTCTTATTTTTTCAACAATGGGAAGCTGGAAAAACACAAATGAGAAGAAAAGCATAAACTATAGCAGGCTGAAAGAATAAACTTTTGAAAAAGTTTTTAATTTTATATTCAATTAACATGCATTTTTATGTCCTTCTCCCACCTTTGAAATAATAAAAGAAAAACAAAACCTTTGTAACAAATATGCAATTAAAAAAAAAACAACAACTAGCAACCCTGTTGCTATCACCTCCCTCTTGGGAAGTGGGCAGCATAGATTATTTTTAGTCCTCTGGAATCCTGGTTGGTCAATGCATTGATCAAAGTTCTTTAGTCTTTGAAGTTGTTTGCTTTGATAATATTGGGATTGTTCTCCTGATTCTGCTCCCTCTCTTTTCTCATTCACATATCATAATTTGTGCAGCCATTACTAGGGATGTGCTAAAGTCAGCTCCTACCATGAGAGCTGCTTCTTAAGTTTTCAGCATGAACATTTATACCCTGGAAACTGGTCAATGATACAAATTAAGGATTAATTTATTGTTTTGTTAAATATCTAGGCTTAAGAAAATGACAGAAAATGCTGATTAAATTTAAAGTGTGTTGCATGTCCATTTTCCCTTCTGGAGAGCTATTTGTTAAATATTTGCCAGCACTCTCCCACTTATACCTCACTTCCTTCCTAGACCATTCCCCAACTGATGTGAAGCCCCTTAGTTTCCAGTTCTTTGCCACACTGAAAAGAGTGGCTACAAATATTTTTGTATATTTGAGACCTTTTCTTCTCATTTGATTTCTTCCTAGAGATATCACTGGTCAAAGGATATTCATAGTTTACTTACGGGGGTGAATGAATAAAAGTTATAGGGAGAAACTTCAATTTTTACATTTCTTATCAAGCTTGTTAACAATATCCTGAGCACAATGGTGGCAACCAATCATCTGGGGCCACCGTCTTGACTTCTTCCACAAATGGTTAACTATGTCTTCTCTTAAAGTCATAGGTCAACCAAGAAGTAAGAAATCTTAAAAGCTGAAGTCTTTTTTGTAGATTGGCAGAATGGGTGCTATACCAGAAAGCTGTAACCCCACGATACAGAAAGATGACATAACATTTCCTTTATGTGCTTGCTTAAAAGATCATACGAGAGTCCTTATTAAGGAAAATAGCTATGATTTTTATAGTTAAAAAAACTCTTTACTATTAAAGAAAAAACTATAGGACAGGAGGTAAGGATTAAAAAACAAAACAAAACTATTTTTAATTAAGGTATGGGGTGTGTGTGTGGTGGGTCACCTGATTAAGTCATCGATCTGTGAAATGTAATAATTATTGTTTTTCAGACATTTTTGTTGTGTCCAACTTTTCTTGAACCCATTTGGGGTTTTCTTGGCAAAGATACTGGAGTGATTTGCCATTTCCTTCTCCACCTTATTTTACAGATGAGGAAACCAATGCAAATAAGGTGAAGTGACTTCCCCAGGGTCATACTGGATTTGAACTCAGATATCTCTTGACTCCTGGCCTGGCACTATCCACTGTGCCACCTGTAATAGCATGGTGACTTTAACCCACTACAGATGGATGTGTCATCTCAGAGCCACAGCAGGTAAAAACCTAGAATTGGGACAAAGCAGTAACCGAATCCACTCACTCTCAGGATTCTTTGAGAAATATAGAAGAGGAGAGGCACAGGAGACAAGTAAACTCTCTCAGAGCTGGCAAATGGCAGGCTGAATTGGCAGAACTTGGATTCCAGGCCAGTCCTCCTTCGATTACCATATTATGTTACCCCCTCACAGTCAAGAGGACAAGAGTCAGCAAAAGATAGGAAAGGGGGCCAGAGGGAGAGGAAGAGAATGAGGAGGGAACAGTATTGATGAAGCTGAGAGAGGCTATAGAATATTTAATGGGAAGTATAGTAATAATAGAAGTAATAGGATGTACAGCCCTATTAAAAACTATAAGCACCATTTTTTTGTTTTATTGATGCCTTGTTTTTGCATTTCAAATATTTATAGATTCCTGAGAAGTCTTTGTTACAACAGTCAAGAAAAAATAGAACTGTGGCCTTGTTGGAAAGTTCGTGTAGCATTTTACATCTGGAAGTATCCCACCTGCCCCTTTAAAAAAATGAACTCAAATCTCTTTGTTTTTTGGAAGCAAATATATTTTAAGTACCACATCCTGCATGAAGTTTTCCCTGATTCCTCAAACTCTTAGTTCCCCATGTCCCAAACTGCCTTCTCTTGAACTATTTTGTATTTATACTCCTTATAATTATCCCATATAGAGACATACATGTCTATCACCCCAAATAGAAGCCAAGTTCCCTGTGGGTAGGTATTGTTTTATTCTTGGATCACGTTTCCTACTCTACACTGGGGCCAGGTCCTTTTGTGGTGCCATGTTCAAGTCCAGGCATGACATTTTATAGGGGATGACAAACAGGGGTATGGGAAGAGAAGGAGAGAGATTAGGAAAAGTGTGATGAGACTTAAGACTCCACCCTCTGAGGGCTGGTTAAAGGATTTAGAGATAGCCTGGGAGAAATTCTAAGGGGGTTGATAACTCTTCAAATATTCAAAGACCCATCAGAAAGAAGACAGAACAGTTCTACAGGGCTCTAGAGAAAGAAATGGGGCCAGTCGGTGTGAATGACTAGGATGGAGATTTTAGTTCAACATAAAGAACATTCAGCATCAGAGACACTGGAACAAGAATGCTTTGTAAAGCTACGGGTTTTCCACAGAGGAATATATTTAGTCAAGGTTGCACGACTATCTTTCAGAGTTATAGCAGGATACTGTAGGATAAAGGAATTACTTAGAGCTGGAAGAAACTTCAAAGGCGTTCCAGGAGAAACAGAGGCCCAGGCTCAGAGAGTGTGTGCCAGAGGCAGGAGGTGAACCTCAGTGTGACTTGAGAGCTGGTGCTCTGTGCACTACATCACTTCCCTGTAAGGGTAGGCTGGAAGCCAGACTAGACCTTTTAGGGCAAAATCTAATGACTTTATATAATTGGAGAAGTAAATTTAAATGGTTTAAGTTTGAAGACAATAAAAGATTACTCCAGAATGATTCCAATAACTGCCACAAATTTTTAAAGAGACTCCAAGTGGTTTTAAACACAGGCAGCTAGGTGGCTTAGTGGATAGAGGTGCCAGGCCTGCGGTCAGGAGGACTCATCTTCATGAGTTCAAATCTGGTCTCAGACACTTCTTAGCTAGGCAATAACAAGGGAGGTCCCTCAATTCTGCAGATGGGATCTGACATGCTTCCCTCCAATACTATATTTACATTAACATGACATTCAATAAATGCTTGGCAAATAATAGCACTTAAACAAACAAAAAAAGAAAACATACCTTCCATCTTGGAATCAATACTATGTATTGGTTCCAAGATAGAAGAGTGGTAAGAGCTAGGCAGTGTGTGGGGGGGGTGTTAAGTAATTGCCCAGGGTCACATAGCTAGGAAGTGTCTGAGACCAACTTTAAACCCAGGATCTGGTTCTCAATCCACTGAGTTGCCTAGATGCTCCCTAGACCAGGAATTATTTTTTTTTTTAATTTTAATTTTTTTTGAAGACCAGGAATTCTTAAACTGTAGCTAGGTGGTTCAGTGAATGGAATACTGGATCTTGGAGTAAGGAAGATCTGAGTTCAAATGTGGCCTCAGACACTTATTAACCATGTGACTCTGGGCAAGTCACAAACTCTGCCTCAGTTTCCTCATTTATAAAATAGGGATAACATAAGAGATAGCACTGACTTCCCACAGTTATAGTGAAGTTCAAATATTTATGCAGTGTTTTGAAAATCTTAAAGCACTAGCTATTATTAACTTTAAAAAATGTTTTGATAACTATATTTCAGTATCATTGATTTCCTTTGTAGTCCTATGTATTTTATGTAATTTAAAACATCATCCTGGGAAGGGACCTGTAGGATTCTTCAGAATGCCAAGTGAGTCTGCCTCACAGAAAAGGCTGCGAATTCCTCTTCCCTCTCTCCCACCTCCTGTGTTCTAATCATTGAGCTGCCACTATGGCTTGTCCTGATTTTTCTTCCTTTTCTTCACTTAGGTGGCTACCTAAGAGTTGAGCCCTCATTACTTTTCCCCTTGATTACTATAAAAACTTCCCGATATCCTTCTTTCCAGTCTTTGCTTTATGCAAACGGTCCCCCATATCCCTGTCAGGCTCAGAAGGCTTTAGTGGGTCCCCTCATGTCTCTCAATCTACTCAGCCTGTTATCTGTTTTAAGTTCCCCCACAATCCAAAGCCTGACTACCCTTCTCCTGTCATCTCCTATTATTCCCCTTTCCTCAATGCTTTCCAGCCAAGTGAGACAGTACAAGAGCCGCTCCCGAATGTTAGGATGCCGCCTCCGCCTCTGCCTCTGCATTTGTAGGAGCCCCTCTCCAGCCTCCCCTCATCTCTCCTCAATTCAAGACTATTCAGGTGCTGCTTCATGCATGAAATTTTTTTTTGCTTCTTCCTTCAAGTCTTTTAGACTTAACTGTACAGGTTCCTGCCCCGTCTTTTCCCCACAATAAGCCCCTTGAGGGTAGGGATGGCTTTTGTTTTGCTCTTGTATCCCCAACACTTAGTCACTTACAACACTTATGATAATGCTCAATAAAAGTTGGCTGAAATGAATCCAGTTTAGGAAGATGTCTTTCTTAAAATCTCTTCTTTCAAGTCTGCCACAGCCCCCCACGAAGGGTGTCCTTCTCAAAAGGTTTATTTGAAACATTCATCTGAACCCTAAATGTGCTGGGCTGCCTTCATTGGTTGTTTTGCTGGGCTCTGTTTACTAAGGTCAAACAGTCACCATATACAGATAACTAACGTGGAGAGGAGATGGGCATTTATTACATACCCCCTAAGTGCCTGGCACTGTGCTGAATGCTTTGACAAATATCCTCTCATTTTATCCTCACAACAACCAGGTAGAGTGGGTGCTTTTCCCCCATTTTACAAATGTGGAAACTGAGGAGGAGTGGTTATTTTTTTTTTTTCTTTTTAAAGCTGAGTTGCCAGGTTAGTATCTCAGATCTTTCTGTCTCCAGACCCAGGGCTCTACCCACTTGCTGCCAGCAGTCCTTACTAATGCAAGCTGAACATGAGGAGTGTGATTATATATAAAAGATATGAAAGACTCACCAACCCAGCCCTACCCAGGTTGGGTAATTGTAAACTGCAATTAAGGGACTTTCTATTCCCTCTTTACCCTGGTCATTCCAGGGCTGCATGTATGGGACCAGAGAGTTCCTTACATACCAATAAGTATGATGCCCCTTAATATGAACCTCAGCTAAAAGCACAGATGATGCTGTATTCTTGTCTTCAGGCTCCCTTCCAGGTTTCAACATGCACAATATTATCTACTGAAAGTTGGAGATAATGTAGCATAAACATCCTGGACTCAATTCCTGGTAGGAGTGTCCTGAATAGAACATTTTAGTTTGTACAGATAGCCATCTTGGGACCCAAATTCCTTTCCCTCACCCCTCGGACAATGATCAAACATTTTTTGGGGGGTTAGTCATTCTTGTAAATGAAATTTTAAAACAACGTCAAAAGTACCTTGCTTACTGTGATTGAAAGATGTAACACAAAGACTGAAAACTATTCCCATCAAAGTATAAGCCACTGTCTACAAACAAAAATCTTTTGTCTCGTGGGAGAGAATTTTCTGCTTCTTATGCTAGTTTTAGAAAGTACTTCTTATCTCCTCTGAGTTAAAAAAAAACAGAAAGAAAATAAATGGAAAATGGAAAATATCTACGCAATCTCTTTCTCAGGACCCTACTTTTATTAATGTAAGACAGTTAGTGAAAAAAGTACATTTTTGAAGCAAAAAATCAATCTTACTTTATCGCAATCCAGTTCATTTTTCAGTTTAGTAAGTCCTACCTTTCAAAAACTCACGACGAAATTAAAATCCTAGGTTGTTTAATATCATACAAAAATAATAACAGTTATTCCTCAGTTCTATAAATATGCCCTAATTAAAACACTAACTGTATTTAAGCTGCTCCACCAAAAGGTCTAGGTTTCTGTATCAGTACTGTTTGACTTTTTATTTTTTGTATTTTATCAATAGAAAGAATGGAATTTAAAAATATCTCAAAGGACCAAGCTGTGCCAGTTGATAGCACATTTAAAAAAATCTATATGAAAAAGAAAATACATAATAAGATGAAAATTTTAATTTCAAAGCAAAATTATATTTTTGCCTCAATTGACATACCTGGTCCTTCAACTGTTAAAATGGGAGGCAAAATGGTGTATAAGGTAAGGGTCAGCCCTGGGTACTCAGGAAAACCAGATTTAAAGCTGTCACCTCCGACTCTCCCCTCCCCCCATCAAGCATGCATACACATACAATCAAGCACACAGGCACTTCTCAGTGCTTCAGGGAACTCTCTAAATTCATCAAAGTTAATGATTGGCATTGGGGAAGGGAATTTCTATACCAGAAGTTCCCTCATGTCAATGAAAAAATTAAAAACAAGACAAAAAAGCCCTTACTTTCAGAGAAATCCAGCCAACTTCAAACATATTCTTCTTCAAGTTCTTCATAAAATCTTTTAAAGATTTGTTGGTAAAAGAAAAGGTAAAATCTATATACCTGGGTTAAAGCAATGTGGTGTCATCCAAGTATGTTTATATCCCTTAGCCTTTTGAACACATATTACTGTTAGGATCTAGGCTCCTTCTTAATAAACTATGAACATATGAATACTCACTTTTAAGATTTTTAAACGAATTCTAGGGTGATTGGGTTAGCCTCAAACATTTTCTAGTGGTGCAACTCTGGGAAAGTTACTCTAACTCTCTCTACCTCAGTTTCTTTATTTATAAAGAGAAGATAATAACAGCACTTATGTCTCAAGGTTTTTATGAGGAACAAATGAGATATTTACAGGATGTTTTGCAAACCCTGAAGCACTAAGTGAATGCTTCAGATCTGAATTACATTGTCTGTAAGTCAACTTTCCTCATTTATTAGAAAATGGAGGAAAGTTGGAATAATTTCCAAGGTCTCTTTTAGTTCTATATTCTAAATTCTATAGAAATAACTAAATTCTTCAAAGGAGTTTAAAAGTATTAAAATTTATTAAAGTATGATGTGAAATTTGATATATCAAGATATCTTATTCTGGATTTCTGTCTGACCAAATAAGCAAAACGAAATCAACTGAACCCTTTTTTTTCCTCAGTTAACTTCTTTGTTATGTAATTTAAGGGAGCTATGTTAATTAAGATATTCCAGTGGTTCCCAATTTCCTTTAAGAAAAAAACATAGACTTTTCTGTTTGACATTTATCATTTTGGCCCTAATCTACCATTCCAGACTAATTACATTTTAATATAACAATTATATAACTATTCTGCCTTCCTTCAGGTACTATTTGTTGTTCAGTCATTTTTCAGTTGTTTCTAATTCTTAATGATCTCATTTGAGGGTTTTTTTTTTGTTGTTGTTGCTTTGTTTTTGCAAAGATACTGAAGTGGTCTGGCATTTCTTTCCCCAGCTCATTTTATAGATGAGGAATCTGAGGCTAACTGGGTTAAATGACTTGCCCAAGGTCACACAACTAATAAGGCCACATTTGAACTCAGCCAGATGAGTTTTTCATGACTCTAGGCTTTGGTACTCTATCTGCTGTGTCAGTTAGCTGCTTCTGAATGCTCTATATTTAAAAAAAAGTTTTTACATGTTGATACAACTTTAAATAATTGTTTTCTAATATTTTGTGATTCATGTTCTCTTCCTACTTCCTACCTCATCCCTTCCCCAAGATAACAGGTAACATGATAAAGGTTGTACATGTGTTATTATTATACAACCCATAGCTCCCATGTACTCTAGATTCCAATTAAACCGAGCTCCTTGTTAATCCTAACACAAAACAACATTTATCATTCCTATGCCTAGAGTGAATCCCCATCTCATTGATGCCTCAGCTCATCCCTGGTTTTCTTCAAGACTGTTGAAGTATTGCTATCTACCAGAAACCTTTTCTGATCCCTTTAGTTACAAATAACTCTTGTCAACTACCATGTATCTATTCTTTCTCTCTCTCCCTCCTACCCCCTTTTTAATGGACTAGATACAGCTGTAGAAGATCTAGAATTTCTGCTGAGGAAATATTCTTAAAGTGGAACTTGATGATTGATTGACTGATGTTATGTAATTTATCAGTTACTTTCTAGATGTAAATGACAAGGCACAGAGTCATTTATGTTCACAAGTTCTATTTTAGAAATAGAATGGCTAAAATAAAGTTAGGGTGCTTGCTTACTACTGAAAGTAAAGTTGTTTCTGTTCTATTTTATGTAGCTATGATTTCATATGAATTTCATGTTCACTACTTTAAAATCTATTATATATGTTCATTCATTCAAGGAATGATTATAATATTTATAAATCAAGGAATAATTATAATTCTTAAAAAAAACTAGATTAGATCTTTAGTGTATTTTATGTAAGAAGCCAAAGCTAAATGTATCATGTTTTCTGTTAAAATGTAATTGTTCTTTTCTTTTCCAAATAGTGGGTGTCAAGCACTAAGAGACCACAAGCTAAATATTTCAAGGATCTCAAATCATTTCAGTGAGGCTGTTGCCTCTATAAAAGCAGACCAAAATACTTTCATTATTTAATAGGTGGTCTTTTAGAGTGATAGTGGTTCAAATATTCATTGCTCTCTAGCTAACCTAATAATGACTTTTTCTTAATGCCCAGAGGGACTGGTTCACTCCAAGAATTATTCTGGAAGTCTTTCCAGCTTGGTAGGATCTGCCATATATCTGTTAACATGGTTGTCCTTTGAGAAGCCAGGATCATCTCTGTATCATAAGGAGGCACTGGATTAGAGCTTTAATGGAGTTTTTCCTCTGAAAAATGCCTGTTCATGTCTTTTGATCATTTATCAGTTGGGGAAAGCTCTCATTATAAATTTTCTCAATTCTCTAAATATTTGAGAAATGAAATTTTTATTATAGAAATGCAGTAAACATTTTCTTCCCAGTTTTCTGTTTTTCTTCTAATTTTGGCTGTGCTGATTTGGTTTGTGCTAAACCTTTTACTTTTATGTAATAAAGCTTACATTTTTACATGGTGGCACAATCAAATATAATGGACTTCTTTACTAATAGCAATGCAATGATCCAGGACAATTCTGAGGGACTTATGAGAAAGAATGTTATTCATATCCAGAGAAAGAAATGTGAGAGTAGAAATGCAGAAGAAAAACATATGATTGATCACATGGTTCTATTGGGATGTTGACTTTAAAAGATCACTCTTATTGCAAATATGAATAATATGGAAATAGGTTTTGAACATCGATACATGTAAAACCCAGTGGAATTGCTTGTCGGCTCCAAGAGGGGGAAGGAAGGAGAGGAGGGAAAGAACATGAATCCTGATTATGGAAAAATACTCTAAATTAATTAATTCAATCAATCAATATCAAAAACAAATAAATCTAAAAAAACATGCATTTTATATTGTTTGGTCACCGAACTCTTCTCCTATCTATAGATCTGAAAGATAATTTCTTCCATGCTCACTTTATTTGCTTGTAGTTGAGGTCAAGATTGAGAGGAAAAACAAACATTTGTTTATGCAACTGAAAATTACTGGGGGGCAGTGAGGTGGCTCAGTGGATTGAGAGTCAGACCCAGGGTTAGGAAATCCTAGGTTTGAAACTCACCTCAGACACTTCCTAGCTGTGTGACCCTGGGCAAGTCACTTTATTCTCTTTGCCTAGCCCTTACCACTCTATTGATTCTAAGACAGAAGATAAAGGTTTTAAAAAAGTGGTTATCAATAGGCACAGGGCAATGTGTTTAGATAAAGAAGACCAAGAAAATTATGTCGTCACGACTATATAATGACTGCTCTACAAGGAACATATTCGATATTTATCTGGTCTCATGTATTATGGCAATTCAGATTTATAAAATTTATATTTTGTCCAAAAAAAATAAGATGCCAAAATTAACCTGTGTTTTGTTGTAGCCAAGATGTCAGTGAGAAATGCTTAGCTTTGATATAACTTTCATTTTAAAACAAAAATGAAAAATTTCATTTTACAATAAATTAAAAAAATAGTTCAGAATTCTTTTTAAAAAAACAATTTACTCAAAATTACTCTGTAAGAAGAGTTGCCATTAGCCTAATATTTCCATTTTGTAAACATAAAGATCAGGACAGAGAAACTATAATTTATTGAGAGTAATATCAGAAAAATTTTCAGATCAATCTATTTGGTATTTACTTAAAACATACTTTCCCCCAACTAGATATAAGAAAAAGAAATAATTAAAAGAAATTTGTTCTTATAAGATTTGCTTTTAAGGGAAAATAAAATTAATATAAAAATTCTAAAAGATGTTTTAAAATTTTCTAACATTTAAGATCCCTTATCATAAGGGTAATCTGAAATTAAATGCACATAAAGTTAAAGTAAACCTCTGCTATAAATAGATGAAAGAGAGAAGTACTATAGCTTTATATGGACAAAAATATTTAAATATGTATGAAATGTTTAAACAGAAGTGATCAGATGATAAACTTATAAGTTTAATGGGAAGTCTCAGAAATAACTGTTGTATTCGCTTCAGGTCTTTTTGTCTTAGCCAAAATGGGACATCTAGTTTAAATGTGTTATAAATACGTTATAGGTAAACACAGTTAACAGAGAACTCCTGGGTGTTAAACAAGAATGCAATAAAAAAATATTGATGTTCATTTACATTGGATGTGACACAGGGTACAAAGAGGTCAAATTACACACATACCTTCCAAGTACTAAAGCAGCTCTGGAGTTATTACTAAGAACAACAGATTCCTATAACACTGATCAAAAACATATACATAACTCCAGACCAATCCATTCAAAGCTCACAAAGGTGTATGTCCTTGCTCCCATGAGGCTGATATCATCAGTTCCAAGAACTAATAGCAAGACCACTAAACAAGCAATGACGTCTAAGGGTTCCCTAATGAACTTCACCCTCTGTTGGAAACTATAGTTTTACATAACTGCTTGGACATTGAAAATGGACTCACTGCCCAGAAAGGTACATTTCTATCCCATGAGGGATTACAATAAAGAAGTCACAAATTTAGTTTATTTTATTACTTAAATATTAATAAAATATTTATTAATCACCTAATGTGTGCCAAAAAATGTGCATCGTCAACAAAAAGGAATAAGTAAGTAGTTACAATATGGTGATAGAAATGGTGACTAGCAGAAAGAATGGCAATGGCTTAGCTTCTATGAGTGAAGTTATTAATATTTACTTGATGACTATTAAAAATATTTATTTTTAACATTGTTTTCCTTTTCTATTTTGAGTTCCAAAATCTTTCCCTCCTTCCCATACCTCCATCACCTACAGAAGGCAAGCAATATGATGTCAACTATACATGTGAAATTATACAAAAATATTTATATATTATAGTCATATTTTCAAAAAATAGCAAGAAAAATAAACAGAAAAGTATACATTGTAGGCTCAGTTGCCTTTGGTCAACCAGGAAGGGAGGGAGATCAGCTAGAGGCCACTGTCTACCCTCAGCAGTAGGGGGTCTCTTCAGTTTTCACTTTCACAAAGTTTCTTTATGGAACATAGAGATGAGGGGCATGAGACTGGAGAAAGAGTGCGCACACACACATAAAGATAGATTAGATATAGAGAAATTAGATAAAGATCTATTGTCAGCAGGTATTTGCTTCTATTTATGGTTTCTGCCATTGGGGGGGAGGTAGGTCCTGGAATGGATCACAGGGTCCTCAGTGTATCTCCAGTTTGCACTCTAAATTCATCAGTTTTCTCTCTGCAGGTGGAGAGCATTTTTTCATGAGTACTTTGACGTTGTCTTGGATCACTTTCTTTCACAGTTGATTGTTATAGCAGTGCTGTCACTGTGCACAAGGATCTCCTGGTTCTCTTTGCCTTGTGTTAGTTCCTCTGGGTCTTGCCATGTTTTTTTATGAAACCATCCCTTTAACATTTCTTATAGCACCATAGTACTCCATCAGGATCATGTGCCACAACTTGTTCATCGATTCACCAACTGACGAATATCCTCTCAATCTCCAATTCTTTGTCATTAAAGAAAAGCTGCTACAAATATTTTTGGACATATAAGTCCTTTCCCTTTGACTTTCATCTCTTTGAGATACAGACTTAAGAGTGGTATTGCTTCTCTTATCTCCTTCCTCTATTTCCTTGCTGGGTAAGTTACATTTTTATATACAACTGAGTGTGTGTGTTTGTATATATATATTCTTCCTTCTTTGAACCAATTCTGATGAGTGTTATATTGCCTGCCTCTGCTGTATTCCACCCCCACCTCCATTATAAAAGTTCTTCCTTGAGTGACACTTTGATGTGGGAAAAATCTCCCCATCTTACTTCTCCCTTCTTCCTCCTCCCAGTGCATCCCTTTTTCTCACCTCTTCATTAAAAAAAATATTCCATTCCATTCATTTCAATATAACTCACATCCATGCCCTCTGTCCATGTAAACTCCTTTTAACTGTTCTAATGATGATAAAGTTCTTAGGAGTTAGATATATCATCTTTCCATATAGGAATATCACAGTTTAACATTACTGAGTCCTGTATAATTAATCTTTCATATTTTTTCTTTCAACGCTTCCCTTTGAGTCTTCTGTTTCAATGTCAAATTTTCTATTCACTTGTGATTTTTTCATCAGGAATGCTTCAAGTATTCTATTTCATTTAATATCCTTCCCCACTCCCCCCTTGAAGGATTATATTTAGTTTTGCTGGGTAGTTGTTTTTTGGTTGTAATCCTACCTCTTCTACCTTCCAGAATATCATATTCCTTTAATAGGGAAGGTGATAAATCTTGTGTGATCCTAACCATGGCTCCACTGTTTCTTTCTGGCAGCTTGAGTTACTTTCTCTTTGATTTGGGAGCTCTGGAATTTAGTTATAACTTCATTTTTGGAAACTCTTTCAGGAAGTAATGATGTATTCTTTCAATTTCTATTTTGCCTTCTGGTCCTAAGATACAAAAGCAGTTTTCTTGGTAATTTCTTGAAATATGATATCTAAACTCCTTTTAGGATCAGAACTTTCAGATAGTCCAATAATTCTTAAATTATTTTTTCTTGATCTATTTTCTAGCTTTGTTGTTTTTCCAATGAGATATTTTATATTTTCTTCTATTTTTCATTCTTTTGTCTTTGTTTCTAATGTTTCTTAATGTCTTGTGGAATAATTAACTTCCATTTGCATAATTGTAATTTTCTAAGGATAATTCCTTTCTTCAGTGAGATTTTGTACCTCTTTTTCTATTTGACCAATTCTGCTTTTTAAGGAATTTTTTCTTCAGTGTATTTTTGTATTTCCTTTTCTGTTTTACCTATTCAGCTTTTAAAAAAGTTCTTTTCTTCAGTGAGTTTTTGTGCCTCTTTTACCATTAGGCCAATTCCGCTTTTTAAGTTGTTATTTTCTTCAGTATTTCTGGGTGTGTGTGTGTGTACATTTTTTACCAACCTGTTAATTATCTTTTCATAATTTTCTTGAATCAATCTCATTTCTTTCCCCAATATTTTCTATACCACTTATTTTTTTTAACCCTTAACTTCTGTGTGTTGGCTCCTTGGTGGAAGAGTGGTAAGGGTGGGCAATGGGGGTTAAGTGGCTTGCCCAGGGTCACACAGCTGGGAAGTGTCTGAGGCCAGATTTGAACCTAGGACCTCCCATCTCTAGGCCGGACTCTCAATCCACTGAGCTACCCCGCTGCCCCCTATACCACTTATCTTATTATTAATCTTTTCTATCAATTTTTGTTGGGCTTGTATCCAATTAACATTTTACTTTGAGGCTTTGTTTTTAACTGTTTCACATGGTTGTTTTCTTCTAAGTTTGTTTTTGTCTTCCTTATACTGTAGCAGCTTTTTATGGTCAAAATAAATTTTTTAAAATTTGCTCATTTTTCTAGCCTAGTTTTTTACTTTGGACTTTATGTTAAAGTTTACCTGGGGTTGGTGTAGCACTGGCCCAAGCTTTAGGCTTTTTCATGTTGATATATTTGGAACTAGTTCAGGGGTTGGGGGGGGTTATGTCTATAGTTTTTGGTGCTTCTAAGGTGAGGGAGAAGCGTGGTCCCTGCCTTCCTGTTCTGTGCGCCAAATACCTGGTCCCCTGTAGATGCATGTGTTGATGCTCCTCTACACCTTGGAACTGCAACTCTGAACTGTGTATGGGCAATAGAGTTGCCAATCAATCCAGCTGTATCTAGTGCCAGCAAAGGATCCTTTGCTCTTTCTTTCTGAGAAGTTGTCCAGTTCCCTCACCATCTCTGGGCTGAGAGCTCTTTAAGTTTCTGCTGCTTTGGCTGCCACATATGTGGGCTCTGGACAGACCTGCACCCCAGGCTGGAAAAATATCTTTCCCTGACTTTTTAATTGGCTCTGCTACTCCAAAATTTGACTTGAGGTGTTATTTTAAAGTTGTTTGGTGGGGAATGCCGGGAGAGTTCAGCTAGGTGGCAATTTCTAATCCACCATCTTGGCTCCACCTGAATCTTTTAATGAACATAAAGCTACATTTTACTTCCATTCTAATATGAACATGAACTTTATAAATTGTCCATGTTATTAAAAAACGATTCATCTTTTCTCATTGGCTTTCTTCATAAAACCAAAGATGTCTTTTCATGGAAAAAAACCTCTGCCCTAAGACTAAACTAATCACAGATTTAAAAAGAGGATGGGGAAAAAAGATAAATTTCTGATACATCAGTAAAAAACATTATATATATAGTTTTTAGTCTTCTTTTTATCCCAACATAAAGCCTTCCTTTAAAAATCTCAAACTTTTTAGTTG
The DNA here is from genome assembly GCF_016433145.1 of Gracilinanus agilis. Taxonomy (NCBI): domain Eukaryota; kingdom Metazoa; phylum Chordata; class Mammalia; order Didelphimorphia; family Didelphidae; genus Gracilinanus; species Gracilinanus agilis. The sequence goes on along the minus strand of NC_058133.1, from coordinate 412,749,093 downwards.
TTGTTTCTAAAGTTATTTTTGTCATGTATGATCTGCCTGTTTACACCTATAGCTACGTTCTGATTTAATGATTTAAATGCTTACTTTTAGTTTGAAAAATGAATTATATCATTTTCTTAAGGAATCATATTGAAATATCCATCATCTCAGTTTTAAATCACAAGAAAAATGCATGATAAACAGTTCAGCTGATTGTAGCTAATCTTTCATTTTCCTAGTCTTTCTACCAATGAGATAATTACAGATGAGAAGATGCATTTCTAAAGGCTAATAAAATAGTAATCTATTTTTTTTTCAATTTAAAAGCAAGTACTTCAGTCACATTATAAGACTCTTTTGACCAGTAAGGATAAAGTAAGAGAATTCCTACCTCAGAAGCAATCCTTCAAATTTGATAGATACTATTCCCAGAAACAAAACAGGCCTTGTCTGTTAGAAGTTTGAATTAAATGAGAAAACATTTCATTTTGGAGAAACAACTAGTTTTTCTTTTCCTCAGATATTTCTGTATATGTTTTTTGGGAAGCAATGATCAAAACTCTATTTTTCAATGGGGCATGGTGAAGAGACCAAGTTGATTTTATGTGGAGTAATTATGGAAAGTTTCTACTGAATAGATTTAAGAGAGTAGACCCCTGAGACATAAAAAAAAAGAAAGAAAAATCAGATCAAAAGAAAAAGAAAAAACCAGAAAGGCGATTAAAGGTTATTTCCACACATATAAAAAGAGGATTTTCCATGAAACCACAAACTTCTATTTTATATCATTTTCTTTTAAAAAAAGTATGTAATAAATTCTGTATGTTATTTTCAAAGTTGTCCTGCATATCTGTGCTCCCTTTTCAGGCATTTTGGGAAAGAAACAAAGTATAAAGGTGAGTAGAGATAGGACACGTTAGATTTGATCCTAGTAACAGCATTAGGAAAGGCAGTATGGGCAAAGTTGAGAGAGAGCTGGTCTTGGAACAAGAAAGACTCTGGTTTAAGTCCTGCTTCTGACATATAATAGCTTTGGGACAATATGCAAGTGACTTAACTTCTTATTGCCTCAGTTAATGATCTAAGACTGTAAGAAGTAGATGGGTTTCTGATTTGTCTTGGAGAGATTTTCCATAGCACGTTTCCCAATATCCCCCTAAAAAGAACTAGCTTTAGATCAGAAAATAATGAAGCACTTGGTAGGTAAGAGAAAGAGTTATGGTCCCATAGGCCAGGGTTATATTAATAAAGAACCACAAAGATGAGAGAAGTTTGGATTTCCCCCAAAAAACATTTTTATAATTATTATTAGATAAGATTGTAACAGTGAGTACTTCGATGTTTGCTGAAGCTTTGGAGGAAAGTATAAAAACAAATATGTTGAACAAGAAACATTTTTGGATATGGACAAAATAAGAATGGATTATTTTTGGTATTTTTTTCCAGTTTGGAAGATGGGGAGGGAAAATAAATGTTTGTTAATTGGGGGGAAAATTTAATTTTAAAAAGCATTAAGAATGATTCTTTCATCATGGGAATATGGGATTTAATAGACAGAGAGAAGACAAGAGGCTTGCATCCAGGCGAAGGGGCCAAAACTTAGTGGCTATAAAGGATGTGGATAAGGTTTCATTTCTCATTTTTCTTTCCCCATAAAACTAATCAGATCTTTGGAATGGGACTGAAGTAGGTAGATGAACTGAGGTAGAAATAAAGATTATTGTATTGCAGAAATTAGTGTCAGATGGAGTCTTGGTGATCACATGGAAAAAAGGTCTAACAAAGACAAATCTAATGGCCTTCTCTGAGTATAAGTGAGAGGCAAAAAGTTAAGAGTGTGGAAAATCCTTTCCAAGTAAAGAGCCTGAAATCTACAGAGAACTTGTAAAGAATAAGAAGGACTGAATGATGGATGTACAGACATTGAGGAACCACAGAGAAGCAAGAAGACTGAGGAAGGAGCTGGGCAGGGTATCCAAAGGACCTCCAAAGTGATGGATACTAGTAGAAAAGTCACTCATTATGTGAACTGAAGCTCTTTTCCCTTTGTGTTTTTCTAATTCCTTTAATAAATATGCAGTATTTGTTTTTCATTTTGAAGCTCCAATTCCAGATGATCTAAGGCCAACTGAAGGTTGAATCTCAAAGCCCAAGCAAAACTTGGCACATGATCAAGCTGGAAAGATTTAAAAAGCACAAATAATCCTTCAACCACTCCCCATCCCTATAACCCTCCAAAAAGGAAAGAAAATACTATCAGAAAAAACTAACAAGTCTTTCACATAAGAACCTTACGTGCAAGAGTTCACAAATTACTATCTCTGTCTGTGGTCTGAGTCTTAGATTTTATTGATTTATTTTCTTTCCTCTATACCCAACCAGAGCTGTGTTCAAGAGAAAGACTTCAAGAAAAGACCAGAAAAGAGATTTTAATAAAAAACAAACATGATCCTGCCATACTATCAAGGTCACACCTTGAAACTTTTCTAGTGCTGGAAGAAAACGACAAATACTTTCTGAGCTTTTAATTCAGGAAAAAAGACTCTTCTTTCATAAGTAGGCTTTTGGGATGAGGTTTCTCTTTACTCAGGAGACAGACTTTTTCCTATCTAATTACAAAGCCACCAATTCCAACTGAGAAAATGGAACAATGCCAAATGTACTGGCTTAATTTGGTGGTATCCTGGATTATGAGTGCAGATGGGACAACAGCTTGGAACACATTCCCATTTTTATAAGACAAATAAACTTGAAAGACCAGTTTTGCTGATTGTGAAAAAAAAGATTTTGCGAGTGGAAAATTATCACAACATGGCAAAGTTGCATGGGCTTAACACAATTTAACAGTTTCTAGGGGTGAAGCTCTAGATAATAGTAATAGCCACCATTTCTATAGTGTTAAAGTTCACAAAGCTTGTTTTAGATGTTATCTTATTTGATCCTTAATAACCCTATGAGGTTGGTTTTATCATCCTCCTTTTACAGAGAAGAAATCCAAGGCTGAAGATGGTTAAGTGACTTGCTCATTGTCCTGTGGCTGAGAAAATGTCTGGGGTAGGATTTGAATTGGGTCTTACTAATGAAAAGTGTATAGCTCTCCTATATACTATATACTATACTATCTAGCTGCCTGCCTCAGTTAGAGCCATCAGTTTTCTGTAGGGGGAAAAAAAACTGAAGCATGGGGACTCCAGTCTGGGAGAGAGAAGCAGTTTATTTCAATATTTATTATGTCTTGAGTTTCTATAGACATTTCTTTTTCACGAAACATTTTTCTTCCTTAGGAAACTTGGAGAACAACATCAAGTGTGAAACTGGAAAGGGAGTATTTTATGACAGAAAATTGTGGAAATCTTTCCATACATGCCTACTTCTGACTTGTTCACATCATGTATAGAAAGATGTTCACTTGTAGCCAGCATTTTCAATCCACAGGTTGAGCACAAAGTAAGTGAAGGCAGGACTGATGTATGTTTTGCTAATATAGCTGATTGTTAAATTTTGAGTGTGAGCATTCACATCTCAGGAATTTTCAAACACCACACATTTACAATTTTGTTGCTTGTCTAGACTTAAGAAAGTTATGGGAGATGTGTACAAAAGTATTTATAGCAGTGCTCTTTGTGGGAGCAAAAAATTGGAAAATGAGGGGATGCCCTTCAATTTGGGGAATGGCTGAACAAATTGTGGTATCTGTTGGTGATGGAATACTATTGTGCTCAAAGGAATAATGAACTGGAGGAATTCCATGTGAACTGGAAAGACCTCCAGGAATTGATGCAGAGTGAAAGGAGCAGAACCAGGAGAACATTGTACACAGAGACTGACACACTGTGGTACAATAGAATGTAATGGACTTCTCTACTAGCAGCAATGAAATGATCCAAGACAATTCTGAAGGACTTATGAGAAAGAACACTGTCCACATCCAGAGAAAGAACTGTGGGAGCAGAAACACAGAAGAAAAACAACTGCTTAATCACATGAGGATATGATCAGGGATATAGACTCTAAACGATCACTCGAGTGCAAATATCAATAATATGGAAATAGGTCTTGATCAATGGCATATGTAAAACCCAGTGGAATGGTGTGTTGGCTATGGGAGGAGGGTGGGAAGAGGGGAGGGAAAGAACATGGAATCATGTAACCATGGAAAAATTTTCTTAATCAATATAAAAAAGAGAAAGAAAATTTAAAAAAAAGTGATGGTAAATGTTCACATTATAGTTCAAACTTAAAAATGTGCTTTCCTCCCCCATCCATACCCCATCCAAGCCAGTTATTAAATATGCACCATTCCCCTGCTAATAATCTTTCAAGTTGCTATTCTAATATCTTGATATAGGGGAATTTTGAACTCTTCAAGACTATGCTGGGGAAACATAAGCTCTCACTAAACCAGATAGGTCTGAGTATGGCACTGGTGATATTTATTTGCAGAGGACCACCCTAACAAGTTCAGAGATGCTCTGAACCAAAGAGTTGGTTATTATGAGCTGCTTTTTTGTTTCATTTTATTTTAGGTCATATAATTCATTTTATCATAACATCACAACAAGAGTATCTTGTATATTGCTAGAACTTAACTAAACTTACTAAAAACTGGCTGAGTTAAACATCTACTAAAATACAGAGGGACTGTAAATTCCACCAACAGAGGGAATATACTTGATTGGAATTAAATCATAGTCCTTTTTAGTAGTACATTAAGAATATATAAAATGTTTATAGTTAGTTGCTGGGTTCTGGCAAATGTAAATTCTTCTTTCAATTGGTTTTTAAGTTTTACAAACTACATATTTTGTTTTGGAAACACTAGGTCTTTTGCAAACCCCAGAAGTAATACAGTCCTTGGGGTCATGAAGAATCAGAATGAATGAATAAAAAAAATGCTGGTGATGCTTCATCTCTATTTGAAAAGATGTTTTATAGCACCTGAAGAGGTTATTGGTTTTATAGAATTGGATGAGGTCTCTAAATTGATTAGTAATGTAGTTGAGGTTTAATACTGCTAGATTTGTAAGGCACATTAATTGCCATTTAACCATGGATAACAATCATGGGAACTCTACCCCTCTCCCTCTCCAAAGCAGCCTTTAGGCAGTTTCCCAATTCCAGATGGGGTGCCCCTTCCCCAAAGCAGAGCAGATTGAGTCATCTGGCTTCACCTTTCTCCCTCCTCTGTAAAGGCTCAGCTCAGTCTCCCAATTCAGGGTTTGGAACAATGAGTAACTTACCCGCTTTATCCAGAAAAGCATCTAAGCAACCACACCCTGAATCTCAACAATTTCCTGTGTCTCCCAAGTCTCCTCATGTTTCTCCTAGGAGGGGAAACTAGCCCTACTTTCAGTAATAGGAAACCAAGCGTGGGGGTGAATGGACCGAGGCAGAGCCCATCATATTTGCACTGAACAAGAACCCAGACAGACTGCAGGGGAGATTAGCTTTCCCTGGGAAGCAAAGAAGACTCATGGAGCAGAGCCCAAAGGGCAGGAGGGTGGGTTGCTGCGGCAGGCAGAGGAGAAGAGAAGCTCCTCTGAACCCCAAGTCCCAAGCCAGCCTAGATGGAGTTCCCCAGAAGGAAGCTAAAATCTGGGAAAAAAACAAAAAGGTGAACAAGGAGCTACAAAATGTCCTAATCCAGAATCTAGAGTCCCCAAGTCTGACTTTGGCAAGACAAAATGGTGCAATATAAGACTTGAGCTCTGGAATTCATTGCATTAAGTAGTTTAGAATCTTACAAGATGGGGTTTAGAAGGGGCTGGATGACTGAAGCTGTGCTAATGCAAACGGTAGGTGGACCACAGAAAGTTAAATCAATAGTGCTGCTTTTCATAAGCTCATGTGGCATGAAAGCCAAGGAACAGACTCCCCATCTGTTCCCCTTTGTCACTGTGGCCAAGCTCTCAAAGGGGAGGGAATACAAATTCAGAAGCAAGCTTTGCCTCTTTGTTTCTGGGGTAGGATGGGCCCATGATGAAGTGCAATGTTGGATTCAGAATCAGAAAGACTTGAGTTCTAATCCTTCTTCACACTCAGGGCAAATCACTTAATCTCACTCAATCTCAGCATCATCATCTGCCTCCTACAGTTGTGACAATAAAATGAGGTAACTAACAAATGTAAAGTGCTTTGCAAACCTAAAATGCTATATAAATTCTAGTGAGACAGCTAGATTGCTCAGTGGTTATAGCACTGGGCCTGGGGCCAGGAGAGACCAGAGTTCAAATCTGGCTTCGGACACTTACTAGCTGTGTGACCCCCTGTAAGTGACTTAAGCTTTGTTTGCCTTAATACAAGGGAGAAGGAAATGGCGAACCGCTCCAGGATCTTTGCCAAGAAAACCCGAGAGGTAATACAGTCCTTGGGGTCATGAAGAATCAGAATTAATGAATAAAAAACAAATGCTGGTGATGATGATGATGGGTACACAGAGGTAACAGGGTGCTGGGGAAGGCAGCATTATGAAGACATTTTGAAATAGTCATCTGAAACAAGGAATAAATAATTTTGTCAGGAGAAAAAATATTAGGATATTAATGAGGAAATTGAATCTTATTCTTAGTCTTGCTACTGACTAAATGAATGACTTTGCTTAGGTTGTAGTCCTTAGATTTCCCTGGTATAATAGAACAAAGGTAAGAATCTTATTACAATGACCTCAAAGCAACTGTTGACATTTTTTTATACCGAAATATTTTGTCATGATGCTTGTTTATGCAAGTTTCCTCTTGTATAATGGAACAAAGGTAAAAATCTTATTAAAATAAATTCCAAGCAATTGTTGACATTTTTTGTACTAAAATTTTTGACAGGCTGGATGTTTGTGGAAATAAGTGAGCCACTGCCCTGTGGTAGGGAAATAGTTTTGTTAAAAAGAAATTTCCATTGCAGAATATGTAGCTTATGTAGAGCTATATCACAGGTTTCAGTGATAAAAATTAACAATAAATAATTACCTAAGGCAATTTTAGTTTCCATCATAGAAAAGTTTATTTTTAAAAGTAAATAGTGTTTTGCCCTAAAAAAAAATCCTAGGCATTATTTCTACCTAGTTCAACTATGGTGACCATGTTGTTATAAATTTCTTCCTTTTTTTTCCTCAAGAAGCTGTTTTCTCACTGCATATTCTTCAGAAAAAACAGGCTGAAAGAAAAACTAAACACCTTCTTCATTAAAATATCAGTAGAAAATGAAAAAGGGTTCATCTCAGGGTTAGTATATTTGTTGGGACCATCAATCCACCTCCCCTCTTTCTATTTAACCTTCTTTTCACCTGCAATAATTTTCTTGAGATGAGCCAGACCATATTTTAGAGTGCCATTGTCCCTGGGAGTGCGTAGGTAGTGTGTGAAAAAATGTATAATTAGTCAAAACAGAGTGGGAAGAAGCTGTGTGTGGTTTGAGCACATGGCACTGTTGGCCTGGCCAAAATCTGTAAAGAGCCAGTGTCAGACATATAACATATGACTAAAATAGCATAATTATAATAAAATACCTTGGGTTTATGTACAATTTTCTAATTTACAAAGCCAGTCTTGCCTTTTGAGGTAGGTAATAATATAGCTAGCAATCAGAGGGTACATGAAGGTTTATGAAATGCTTTATATAAATCATCTCATTTGGATCTAGAAACAACCCTGGGGGGGGTAGGAGGCATTATTGGCCCCATTCTTCAGAAGAAACTGAGGTAGAGAGAGATTAAGAGACTTATCCAGAGTTATATAGCTGGTGTCTAAGGCATATTTTGAATTTAGGTCTTTCATGATCTAAAACTGGCACTCTAACCCCTGAATCTTCTTGCAATAGTCTAAGATTTGTTACAAAAATGGAAGCAGGAAAATTCTTGTGTGAAGTAGAAGTATCAGGAGGGCCAAGATGAGATTTCTGCTAAAACACAAGTCTTGAAATTATTTATCTAGGCTCAGCTAGCCTGACAGAACCATTATTTAAAGAATTTCTAAAAATTGATTAAATCACACCCAACTAATTTATAAACATGACATAAGATGTTAATGGTCAAAATTGGAGGGACTGTGGGGAAAGAGGCACAAGGATATACTACTGCAGAGTGGTGAATTAGTCTAATTATCCTAGAAAACAATCTGGAATTATTCCAGAAATGTCATTATTCGTATATAGCCTTTGAGTCATCATCCCACTGCTGGGAATATATGTAATAGAATTAAAAGATAGATAGACAGGTTCCACATATACAAAAATACTCTGAGCAGTCCTTTGTGACAGCAAAAAATCCAAAACCAAATCAAAATTGGAAATGAAGTGGGGACCCACTGATTAGTAAATAGCTGAAAAAGCAAGGAAATGATGAAAGTGAGGGATGCAGGAAAAAATGGTTAGACCTATATAAATGTATTGAAGAACCAAATAGGCAAAACCAGGAGAACAATAGCCACAACTACAATATATATAAATAAAGTAGACCTGTCTAGACACACCACACTGATACTATATCTGGCCCTCTTCATGCCATGCCATCTGGGAATCTTCTTCTCTAAACACTCCTCACCTCCTTGCCTTTGGTCATCTCAGTCAATTGCTCTGTGACTCCACTCATCCTTTCTGTGACTTCCCAGCTTAAAATACCCCCTTGGGAAATACTAAATACTCTTACAGGTGCTGTCTTCCTAATTTATAAGATCCTTGAGAGCAGGGACTTGCTTTCTGTATATGGCACATAATAAAGGCTCTTTTCATTTATTCATGAAAAAACATTTATTAAATGCTTACTATGGGCAAAACTCTAGGGTTACAAATAGAAAAGATCATCCTTCTTGACAAGGCACATTTATTCAATCCATTCATTCATTCATTCATTCATTCATTCATTCACTAAAAGGAAGTCAAACTGATGAATGATAAATATGGTACAGGAGAAGAGATGAAGAAATGTACCTCTCTCATTCTGGTAGGGAGGTGAGAGGGAGTGTGGAATGATATACATGTTTTTTGGTGAAGTTGCTGTGTTGGCTGGTTTTGCTATACTATTTTTCTTAGCTAACAAGGAACTGTCACTTGTGGTAGGGTGGGTCAGTCTTTCTAAAAAAGTCTATGAAAGAAAACCAAAAAGAATCAATAAAAATTTTTTTAAAAATGGACTAGACACAGCTCTAGAAAATTCCAAAGAAGGAAAATTCTTCTAGTGGAAATATTGATGATTTTATAAGGCCCACATAAAGTACGAAAAGCTCATTAGTCGCAGCAGATACAAAATTTTGGGAAATAGTCACTTACTTATCACTCCCCCACCCCATCCACCCCTTTGCTTTCTTACTTGCACATCATAGAGGAATCTGAAGTGACTTCTTTGGTTTGCGGCTTCCTTCACAGCCCGAGCCAAGTCTATTGACCCCCTACCACCAATAGACCAGTGATAGCAAGGAACGGCGTCGAAGGCTCCAGACTGCTTTGCGAGGTCACAGACCAAGTCAATCTCAGCACGTGTGTCACTCCTGTTGGTGATGGAAATTACTGATAATTTTGACTCTGTGTTTATTTAGGGAGTTGTTTTTAAAACACCAGAAGGATATATACTATGTTTAACCAAATTTCAGATTTTTAAACAGACTTCAGATTTTTAAACATTCTCAAAAATGGTTCAGTGTTCTAGGCTCAAATTTTTATCAGCAAAATTCTAAATTACTGGTTCTCAATGGTCACAGGGGTCCTTGAGATCCTTTTTGGCATCCATAAGGTAAAAATTATTTTCATAATAATACTAAGCTATTTTAATTTCCAATACAGTAAATATTAGTAGCTATAGTCCACATAAACAAAAGCTTAGTTTTCAAATTTTTCAATAATTTTCATATTTTCAACACTGTTAAATAATTTTAAGAGTGCAAAGGGATCCTGAGACCAAAATGTTTGAGAAGTACTATATTACTCCAAATATGATGATTGGTTGTTCTTTTTTTTTTTAAAAGCAAAGGTAAAGAAAGAAGAGAAACTAAGATGATTCTTTTTTGGGGGGTCTATAAGGCTTTGTGAAAAAAAAGTGTGAAATGTAAAAAGAAAAAAAAATAAACAAAAACTCAGGATTGTTTTTTTAAGCTATTCATCTGGTTCTCTCCCTAACTGAAAATTTGAAGTGTGACATCTTTGTTACTTCAGGAAAAAGACAATAACAACCCCCAAAGATCCATATTTGGTGGTATTCTCTCTCTTTCACCTCTGTAGTATAAGGTCCCCAAAGAATAGAGAAGTGCTGTCTGCACTCAAATAAAAACAATTCAAAGGGGAACCTAATTAATGATTCGGCCTTGTTTAAAACATGAAGTCTGACTTACTTGAAGACATTTAGAGCAACCACAACTGGAACTCCAAAAAGTTGAGCAATCTGAATTTGCTTCTGAAGGTTACAGCATCCATCAGCTACCAGCTGAAGGTTCTGTAAGAAAAACCATTTGGCCCAATATATCATTTCTCATTGAGTCACACGAAGCCAAGAAAACCAAGAACAGCAGGATTGCTTTGGAGGTGGTTTTATTTACAATTTATCTTTGCCTTTTTTCCCTTCCTTTTAGATATACTTTATGAGAACACTATGCAACACCTTTTCCTCAAAAGAAGCAGCTGTTTGCAAAAAATTTCATCAACTGCATTTATGTGTGTAAGTCAAGCTGCTACTTTCTGGGATTCACAATGGCATTTCGTCTCATTGGCTGCCACACCAGGAACAACATGCCAAATATGTCTGTGGGCTGGTTGACACAAGGCATAAGTAATTGTGTGGTTCAGCACTAGTCCCCCCCCCCCCATCGTATTCCTTGCTCCCCCTTAAGGAAAAACCCAGTACTAACAGCCTAAGGGAAAATCTATTCATAAAAAGAGAACCATAAAATATATTATTTCTTTCAAATTCAGAAATACAATTTGATATCCCTAAAAAAAAGACTTCCTATTTGTGTTTGTTGTACTCAACACAATATAACAATGGCTCTGCCAGGCCTCCTTCATTCCCCAATCTGTACAGGGCACCCACCTAAAAATACATAATTCTACCAAGCACCTTACCTGCTAGGTAGCCAATTTTCACCAGAGAAAGTCTATGAGTAATCCTGAATATGAAGATCCTACTACTACTCTTTTTCCTGAGTTAATCTGGCCCTTTTTATTTAAAATATAAAACTATGTTATTTTCTTCCTAGACCCTCAAAATTTTTTAAGTTTGAATGTAATTCAGAGGCTATTACTGAGATGTCTACATAGACAGTGCATGAACAACATAGGAAAAATAGAGATTGCCAAAGTAAAGCACTTACTATAAAGTAATTTTGTCTATCAAATATATTTATAAATTTGAGTTTCCTCAAATTTGACTGGATTCCTAAAATTTGATTTTTTGGGGGGTGGGAGTGAAGGGCTTGTTTATTTCATACTATCTTGGAGACTGAGAACTCTTTGTTTCAAAATGGCCATTTGTGGACTCCATAATTGCAGCCTGTTCCCCAATCATAAGCCACCATTTTCAATAGTTGATGAATAAAATGATTAAAGCAATACCATACGGCAGGTTTTTATGCAGCTACTCTTACCTCTTCTGTATATTCTTTCTTAAGAGGGACACCGGCAGTCACCTAAAATGAGGAGAAAGGCAAATTAAGGATAATGCCATAAAATGTTAAATTCAATTTGCCAACATTTCAATTCTATATCCATGATGTTGCTTGGTTGTTTCTTATTCTTTCTGACCCCCTATGGGGTTTTCTTGACAGAGATTCTGGTAGTTTACCATTTCCTTTTCTAGCTCATTTTAGAGATGAGGAAACTGACACAAACAGGCTGAAATAGGTCCACGTGGTGAGTAAGTGTCTGAGGTCAGATTTGAACTCAGGTCTTCCTGATTCCAGGCCCAGCACTCTATTTACTGTGCCATCTTGCTGCACACACTATATCCACAGCATCTTGTCTTTTGTGATGGGGAAAAATATCTATGGATTCTTATGAGGTACAGGCTGAATATGAGCCAATAGCATCCTCTAGAAGTCTCAAAGCTGCTGCAATCTTAGGTAGCAGTAAAATATAGCCTCCAGAACAAAGGAAGCATAAAAACTTCAGGTCACAATGTGGTGTAACATATATCATGTTTGTTACCCTCAGCAGATCTTGATTTTCAAATCTATTCATTCAGCTCTTCAGGGTGCCATATGCTATCAAAGAAATCAGAGATGAAAATGCCAGTGGAACAGAGGACTGATCTACATAGGTAGGGAATCTGTTAATAAACTAGAAGCTTTACAGAACAGATTTCTTTTTTGGCAAATTTCAAGTTGTTACTTAATCTGAAAATTCTTGAAAACTGAAAAACATATTTCAACAAAAAAAAATTAATGGGCACAGGGCATTTCCTTTTAAAAGACTGAGTTCTTGAAATAAATGTATTACTAAAAGAACTCAATACTAGGGCATAATTAATAGCAACATAACAACATGATTTTTAGATATTTGATGAAAGATGATGCATTAATGAATGAGAAGCTCACACAGCCAAATTATGAAAGACCTTCAACATTACTTTATGCACTGTAATTCTTCAGTATTTTTTTAGAATAAGGACAATTAGTCACTCCATTATTTACTATGTAGTTATGAACTGAGCTAATTTTTGAAAAAAAAATTAAAATAAATAAATTCAAATATAGAAAAACTCTGACGATATAATTTAGAATCCTTCACCCTTTAAGCACAGCGTATAGTCATCAATGGATGCAAAAGAAAAAATTCAGGACAAGGAAATGTACTGATGTGAATTAGCAGCTCTGTATGAAAAGCCATATATGTATTCAGTACTAAAAGTATTTGTGTCATGAATTTTTAAAACTAAATTTTATGTGAAGACACAGCATGAACTTACGCTTGGGCCACCTCCATGCATCTTCAATGCCCGCACTGTTGCAACCAGAACCACTACATTAGGAACCAAGCCAGAAGCTCTACACTTGATGTTGAAGAATTTCTCCATGCCGATATCGGCTCCAAAACCAGCTTCTGTGACTGTGAGAAATCAATTAAGAAAAGTCCATTATTTTCTAAGAACATGACTATCAAAGTAGCTACTGAAAATCAATGTTGTTGTTCATCTCCAATGGGTAGCAAGCCAATCTGAAAATTTCCAAAGTTCCAAGACAATGAACAACTATTGCAGTTCTCTCGGGAGCAGACCAAATATGGGTAGAGGATGTCCCTAGATCTCTATCAATCTTGACTTTTTTTTTTTCCATTAAATAGCAAGCATTGCTCTTTTCTTTTATGGATAATAAAATATACCTTAAAAAAATCTTTGACTTTTTCCATTGTGGTTCAAAAAATACCAAAAGGAAACTGGATAGTGATAGTATACGTATAAAGGAAAAGCTTTTGATTAAACAACAAGCATTCAGTAAGCACCCAATATATATCAGTCATTGGGATACAAAGATTAAAATGGTCTCAAGGAGTTAAATGTTTATCTTTTTTGTGTTCTCTTTGGTACTCTAGTTAAGCCTATGTACCCTTACTCAGAAGAGTTTTAAATGTATAAAGTAAAATATATAATATTACAAAAGATTTATAATTATACATTAATTATATTTGTACATGATTGCTGATTATATTCACATGATAAATTATACTTGCATAATTTAAAATATAATTAAACAAAATTAAAAAACAGTTTCAGGGATTTCTGCTGTGGGGGACACAAGACATAGACCTTGAAGTAAATACAAAGTACATATAAGATTATCTAAAATAATATATTAAATACAAAGTACATATAAGATTATCTAAAATAATACATGTATACCGTCAGCTTTGGGAGGGTAGAGAGGAGAGAACATGAATCATGGAATCATGGAAAAATATTAAAAAAAATAAATAACAAATAAATAAAATCAAATTTTCTAAAAGGTAATTTTGTATAGAAGTCACTGGCAGCAATGAAGGTCTCATTTGGAGGTGGCAACTGAGTTGAGCTATGAGGGAAGTTGGAATTGCCAGAGACAGAGGTAAAGTTGAATCCTAGGGATCAAGGACAGCCTGAGCACAAGGCAGGAAGACAACATGACTTTATTAATTACAATGATAAATTAGATGAATGCAAATTGCATATGCAAAAGAACACAACCGTATAGTGAAATTTCAGGAAAGCGAGTACTATGATATTCGAGTGCCACTCATTTTCCTTTTCCTTTTTTTTCTTTTAACATTTATTAATATGCCACTCATTTTCAATATAAGATTACTTGCATTATAGCATAGTATAAAGCTTAAAAAGCAACAAAAAAAAAACAAAACCAACCCTTACCTTCCATCTTAGAATCAGTACTAAGTATTGATTCCAAGGCAGAAGAGTAGTAAGGGCTAAGCAATGACCTGCTCAGGGTCACACAGTTAGGAAGTGTCTGAAGCCATATTTGAACCCAGGATCTCCCACCTGGCTTTCAATCCACTGAGCCACGTAGAGCCCACTATCATTAATGTTTAAGACAGATATAGGAGAACTTTGCTGAGAGACTCCAACAATTTTGCAAAAGTGTATAATCTGAAACCACTATGGGAAGAACTGAGTATATTTCTGATATGACTACACAATCCACTTAGATATTGCTGAGTCAGAAGTCATAAAACTTGCTCATAATGAATTTCTCTCCTGCGATGGCTTCCGTTTCTCCCAAAGTCCCAGGTTCAAGTTTGCTATAAAAACTACCAACGTAAGATCAGGGACCTACTGCATCCCTCTTCTGAGTTCCCAAAGCACGCTATAGCTTCTCTCCTGCACGGAGTACGGTCTTCTCTGTGTTAAGAGCATGCCCTGATGATGGACGACCTCTTATTCCTGATATCCAAAGAGGCATTCAAGGCCGGCCCACGAGCACCTCGAGGTCAGGGACTTGGCCTCGGCCCACAGTCATTCACAATGCAAAAATCCTCAAGCCTGGCTGGGCACTGAAAATCACTCTTTCCTCAATTATTTTCTTTCATATTTTTCCTTTCCTATCAAAGCAGGGAAAGGGTTTACAGAAGAACCAGATGTAGCATCTGATAATGGAATGAAAACCTTAAAAACATTCACTGACTTGCTATATTTAATTTTAGACGTTGAGACCCTAACTGGAAAAGAAACAATGCTAGGGTCAGCAGAGAAAGCTTCAGGCCAGCTGGAGGAAGGAAGCAGGATGTAGAATCAGAGGAGGGAGGATGATGGCTACCCAGGGCAAATGAAGAGAGTGACAAATAGCTCAATGAGAGTAGGAGAAAGTGACAAATTCTTGTATGAAGAAAACTGTTTATGCTTGAATGCTCCATGCAATCACTTTCATATTATTTCCTCCTTTGAAATACCAACCTTTCCAAAGAAAACAGGCAGGCCATGGAGAATTTAAAAAGTGTCAGCTGGGGAATATTCAATAATTACGTGATAAAAGAATTGATGAATTAGCCATAATGAGACTTATTAACTTGAAAAGGGTCGTGTATAATCTGTGATGTGTTACTATTACACATATGGGTCAATGGTGAAAAGGATGAAAAGAAATCACTCTCCTGTGGAGGCCCTACAAAGCTGATCCTTTTTGGACTCTCAGGAACTATTTGGTATTTTTTAAAGTTTCCCTAGTGGTCTGAAAGTTAATACTCCCTAATAAAGGCCATGATTTAATAAATTTTAGAATAAATCCATATAGCCAAAGACAAATATTTCTTTCAACAGTCTTTTTTTTTGGGGGGGGGTTGGTTATAAGTTGTTCAATTTGCTACAGGAATAAAAACAGGAAATAGAAGAATGATATTCTTATTATGTAAGCATACAGCAGAGCAAGAATCAAACAGCAAAAAAAACCCGCAATTAGCTCAAAAGGGAAGTTTTAGCGTATTACAGTTAAGAAGGGAATGGGTTATTTGGATGAATACCACCAGGCAAACCTGCTCTTAATAAAAGTAGTCAGCTGAAGGTCAGCCTTGAAGGTCAAAGCCTTTGAGGCTTTGAAGTGTGTTTTGGGGGGGAATAGAAGGGTACGAGGAAGGGGGAGAACACATATGGTGGGCACTACCAGCCTAAAAGAACTCCAGAGGGCTACATGCCTACTGGAGACTTGTTAACAAGCTGGAGAGCATTTTGGATGCCCCCCAACACCTCAAGGAATATTGTAATGACAAGAACTAATTAAGGATCTAGTTTTTTGTTTGTTTGCTTTTTTTTTTTTTTTTGGCAAGGGAGGAGGTGCTAGCCTTTATTTTAAAAATACTATTTTGACTTCCTAATCTCACATATTGCATTTTTTAAAAGACCCTTAACTTTTATCTTAGAATTGATACTGTGTAGTTTCTAAGGCAGAAGAGTGGTAAGGGCTAGGCAATGAGAGTTAAGTGACTTGCCCAGGGTCCCATGTCTAGGAAGTGTCTGATCTGAATCTTAATCCACTGAGCTACCTAGCTTGCCCCCGATATGTTGCATTAAAAAAATTTAATTTTATCGATACCTTGTTTTTATAATACCTACATTTTTCAATGTATCCCTCCTTCCTCTCTGTCTCTGCAATCTCTTTTTAAAAAGGAGGGGGAAAGTCCATCTAAAGTGTTTCAATGGACCCATGGGAGTGCTTCAGACAAGTTCAGGAGGCCAAAACTATTTTAGTAATAATAATGCCAAGATATTAGTTACCTATTACAATCTTCCTCCCATTTCCAACTATATATATATTTGAAAGGGCAGCTAGATAGCACAGTGGATATAGTAAGGGCCCTGGAGTCAGGAAGACTCATCTTGAGTTGAAATCTGGCCTCAGACACTTACTATCTGTGTGACTCAGTTTCCTCATCTGTAAAATGAAAATGTTGTACTCAGTGGCCTCTAAAATCTCTTCTAGCTCTGAATCTCTGAACCTGTGACCTTGTGCTTCCATTACCCAATCAGTGGGCACCTATTTTGTTTCTAGTGTTTTGGGTATTTATGAGGTCTTTTGGGGGGGGGTTTGGGGTCATGGACCCCCTTGCAGTATATGCCCAGTACTGGAGTCTCTGGGTAAAAGGGTATGGGTTTTTAGCCTCTTCATTGCATAATTCTAAATTGTTTTTCAATTTGAATAAAAAATTGAATTTTTAAAAAAACAATCGAAGGTAAGAAATCATCTGGTCTAATCCATCATCTTATTCATAAGTAATCTGAGACCCAGAAAAGCAAAATGGCTTCACCAAAATCACATAGCTAGGTAATGAAAAGAGTCGGGGATGAAATACAGGTTTCTCATTTCCAGCTCAGTGCTTTTTAAATTATACTATGCTGCCCTGAACATCTGGAATTCTGTTAAACAGAATATTCCCTATTAATGAGCACTGTGAGACATCATATGACCCTAAAGGCATCGTTATGGTCATAGAACGTTTTCTGGAGAATTTGGTTCATAAACACTAGGGTGTGTTTTTTGTTGTTATTGTATTGAAATTTTTTGAAAAGAAAAAAACTCCTCTAGATAGGTGTCATTTTCTTCTAAACTAGAATATTCCTTTCTCCAATCAAGTGAGATCAACCAGAATTTACTGTAACATAATAGTTCTCTATCTATGAATAGTTAAGAAACAAGTTAACATACTGGCTAGCTGGTTTATAATGTGAGAGAGGGGATTTACAGACAAAATGCAATATAATATTCATGTCTCCCTGGGATCCTTGACAATGCCAATAAGATTCTACAGGTGGTGTCCAATATCTATCCTACTTGTTTTACAACAGGGGCAGGAATTAAGCTAGCTCATATGGTTACCAAGCATCTCACTGATTACTATGCTGGAAGGGACTGAATAAATGGTCTGGTAGTTGGCCAAGATATGGATTTGTCCAAACATCTGACTTTCCTATAGGACAGGACTTGATAGAACTCTGTCAAAATCTGTAATGGATGTCTCTTTCCTCAACTAGAATCTAGGCAACCAGTTGGAAAGTGCTACATCATTCATCAGTGAAAAGATAGATTCTCACATGGCACCCACCCCCCATTTAAAAAAGTCTCCAGTGATTTAATCTTGTCATCACCATATTCCTTTCCTAAAAGGAAAAGGAACAAAAGCTTTAGAAATACTCAAATCTTCACGTTCCTTTGGCACTAATAATAATATGCCCTGCTCTCCATTGGCTACGTCATAGTGAAGAGTGTTAGTGTAACTTGTACCCAAGCCTCTGGCCATTTGGACACGTAACAGTAATTGTTTTACAAAAGAATTCTAGTTAAATGTCACTGAGGTAACACTGCTCCTTTCTAAGAAATGAGAGAAATCAGAATTAATAGTGTTGTGGTCAAAATACATGGTCAGATTCCACAGCCCCTTTTTAAAAGCGATGATTTCTCTCCTCATGAAAGCTCATTTATAAAGCCATAACTCAAAAGTCTAATATAGTATGCTGAGTTGTCCATTGCCTTTGGACATGAGCTTGGATTTATGGGCTGCTAAAGGGCTCACAAAAGAATGAGGACTTGCAACCAGCCAGTCTTGAAATGGAGTGAGGTAAGAAATCTGTTTGTCCAAAGCAGTCTGGTTTGCTTAATCCTCAAAAAGCATTTCTTGTAAACAGAGGTAGAAATAAAGCTATAACTTTCATTCAGTCAGTACTGTACTTTCTCACATCAAATCAGAAATAAAAACAAAACCTTTATACTAGAAGAGGTATATACTGAAATCAACGTCAACATTAAAGCTTTGAGCCACAATTCCTGAACAATGCAAAAGGAAGAGGAAACTATGCTCCAGAACTGCTTCTTCACTCCTTTATGTAAACAGATCTGGTCAGCTGCAGCTGTCTGCTGATAAACTCAGGAAAAATAGAGTTCAAAGTCACAGAAAAACATGAGCCCCGTATTTGGAGCTCAAGGTGGGTTAGTCTTTGAGGCTTTATATCCCTTCTGCTTTTTTTCCCCAATGACTAGTAGGGGAGAGGCAGCAGCCAAAGTAAAGCAGGATGAATCATTAATTTATCTACACTGAAAAGTCAGGGTCATTACAAAAGTTGTCAGGAAGAATGGTCCAGATGTTTGGCCATTTTAAATTCTGGAGATCCATGCCAGTTGAATTTAAACTGGGATCTATTAAACTTCTAAGAAAACTGAAAGTTTTCCTTGTTTTTGGTGTCTGTAGCTCAGCCTATTTAGCTTAATGCTCAAATTTTCATAATGTGCACATAAAAGTGCATAGTAAAAGTATGCCTTGATCTGCTGGGGCACATATCAGAAAGCATACCAAAACAAGGGGAAACTCAGGAAAACTATGCTGGAGTTAATGCTATAACTGCCAAACATGCAGATTTAATGTAGTAATTTGTACTTTTTTGGCTACAGTGGGCATGCCCCAAGAAATTGCTTTTGAGGAATAGAAACAGAAGATTTTACTCATAGCCTATTTTAGGAGTTTTTCTATGAATAGTCATTTTTCAAGGTATTATTAAACAAAAGGCCACAGGAATTCATCTCTTATATAAATTAAATCTCCAGAAGCATCTCCATATAGCTTTTTAACTAAGTAATCTAAATGCATTCCAGTTCAATTTTCTAAACAATGAGTTAAAATGATTTTAAAAGCAATCCTATAAATAAATTTTTTCTGTGATCATACACATAGGAGCTTGAAGCTCTCCTGCCACCCATCACCTTCTGGAGTCTTGGGTAGCTGCTGTTTGATGATGGTGAAAAGGCAGAGCTGGAACAGGGAAGAAACTCGGATTGAACAGAGGTGAAAGTTGGGGAATCAATGAACATAGCTACAAGAGTGACGAAATAAAGAATAAGAAGAAAAGAGCAAGGAAAGAGAGAGAGGGACGTGGGAATGGTAGAGAGAGAAAGGAGAAGAGAACACACCTAAGGGAAGAGGGGCCAGGAAGGGGGGTTCCTCTGAACAGTACGATAAGGCAAATGATTGAAATGACCTTGGGAGTGGATGGGAGAGGAGTTGGATACAGGGGCTGCCACATAGCAGCAATGTGGTGGCTCTGTGTTGGCCTAGGAATGCATAACGTTTTGTTTACGTGATTGCAGTGGTTTGGGTACATTGTCCCTGGCTTTACTTAATTTCTTTATTAGTTCAAGTCCTACCATGTTTCACTGAATTTTCCATTTTAGGCCCCTTATGGCACAATGATATGGTCATTACATGAATAATGAAGAAGTTAGTAACTTTTCCGGCCTAATTCCAAATTAACTTCTAGAACAATTGGAATAATTTACAGATGGATTTTTTCACAGATGTATTGTTATGTCTTTCTTCCCAAAGAAGATGAGGGTGGGAGGTCAGGCAGGGAATTAGCATATCTCTTTGTATGCCATATTCTTCCAACAGGAATAAAAATTAATAAAACAAAAAAAAAATGCCCTGAATTAAAACCAAATCATTTTGTGCCATAATACTAGCAAGGAAGACTAATAATTTCATTTTGAAAAATATCAAAAGATTTCAATGAACAAATTAATTCTAGGAAATGACAATAAATTAAAATATAAACAATTCTCAGCTTCTTTCATAAAATTCAATTGTTGCAAATTCATTCACTGGTTTCTCAGTTATTTTTGGTCCTACTGTAGACAAAATTATTATTATTTATACCATGCTATTAATGTTCTCAGTATGCAAGTAAATTTTTGACAGTGAACCAATTTTTATGTAAGGCTTAAAGTTTTCAGTGGGATAAACCCAGGGATGTGATGGTAAATGAGGAGAGGAATAAAATGTATGCACATACTTTTATAAAATATAATATGAATTATTATTACTTTCTTAAATCTAGAAAAATCAATAAAACATGAAGTCAAGCCCTGAGTGGCAAGGCTCATTTCTTAAGGCTTTCATAGTGAAAATAAAATTTAACAGTCGGCTCACTGAACTGGTTCCAGCAAATCCCGGGGACTTGTTCTCTTAAGTATATAATGGTTTGATATTCCAGAACAAAGGAGAGAAATGAATCTAAAAACCTAAGGACTTTTATTCTCAAGCAAATCTCTGCAGACTTGACCTCAAATTAATTGTAAAATGAAATCACATCTTTCTTATTTACCAAATTTTAATAATGGATCAAAGGGAAAACCTAAACTTGCGGGGTGAAAAAAGTAACTTCCTGTATAAGACAATTGCAAAACTATGTTTGTAAATGTGTTATGAAAAAACTAGTAGACCCATAATCATGAGACTTCAATTAATTAAAAAACATTTATTAAGCATGTAACTTGGGGATAAAGATAAGCATGAAACAGTTCCTACTGTTAGAGACCTATATAGTTCACTGAAGGAGGCAAAATGTACAATGTAATTAGAAACAAAATGAATACTAAGTGACTTTGAGGAGAAGGCACTAATAGTTCTGGGAAGGGGAATAGTCTGAGGAGAACCAGGAATATGAACTTCCACTGAAATCCTGATTCTGACACTTTGTGACTAAAGGAAAGCCTCTTTTAGAAAGTAAAGCCTCAGTTTCCTCATTTGTAAAATGCCTACATTCACTGTAGCTCTTTGCTTATGGAGTTGCTGAGAGCAACATGTTTTGTAATCTAAAGGTGTCACATAAATGCAAATTATTATCATCATTATTTCTGAGGCCATAAATGGACCTTCTTAGAAAGTATTGAAGTCTCTGAAGCAAACTGAAGTAAAATTTTCTCCCTTTCTTAATTTCTCTTGCTTTTTTTTTTTTTAACCCTTGTACTTCTGTGTATTGTCTCATAGGTGGAAGAGTGGTAAGGGTAGGCAATGGGGGTCAAGTGACTTACCCAGGGTCACACAGCTGGGAAGTGTCTGAGGAAAGATTTGAACCTAGGACCTTCTGTCTCTAGGCCTGACTCTCACTCCACTGAGCTACCCAGCTGCCCCTCTCTTGCTTTTTTAAAGAAATATGGCTAATGTGTAATTGTTTCATATGATTTCACATGTATAATTTTTAATGTTTTTGAATAATATTTTATTTTCCCCGATTATATACAAAACAAACTCCGCCAAGGACGGTCCCAACAAAACCAACAATCGCCTAGTCTGGAAGATTGCTCTCCAACAGAGTCCATGACGCGTGCTGGCGAAAGCCTTTGGGAGGTCCTAGGTTCAAATCTGGTCTCAGACACTGCATAGCTCTGTGACCTTGGGCAAGTCACTTAAATCCCACTGCCTAACCCTACTGTTTTTCTGCCTTGGAACCAATAAACACTGAAAGTAAGATCATCTCAACTTTCCACAAAGGGCCAGATTTAAGGTTTATCACTAAAAGAATTACAGCTTGGTCCCTGTCTAATTTTAATCTACTCCCTTTGGGGATAGTGGCTCAGTGACTGGAAAACAGGTATTACAGTGGCTACCAAGTCCAGTATAGCACTGTAATGGGGCAGTTTTTCATCTTGCCCATAAAAAGAGCCCTTTTCCTGGGAATTAAAATTAATGGTGAAAAATGAAACGCAGAAATTTGTTGAGGACTGTATATTTTGGTACTGCTGCAGTCATCTTCATTTCTCTCTGAAGATTGGAAGAACAAACTAAGAAATCTAAACATTAAGAGGAACAATGCATAGAATCCTTGCCATGACATTAAAGAAAAAAGTAAAAACATATGGACTCTTGAATTCAACACACATATTTAACATATCATCCATTCTGTTGGTGCCAAAAGAAATGTTAACCAAAACACAAAGCTGAATGTAGCTCCTTATTTGGGAAAGACAGACTACCAGGAATGGGGTGGTGGCAGCAGGAGGCATGGAGGGAGCTTCAAAGCTTTTTATAACCAGAAAAAAGTCTAAGGGTTATTAGTCATTAAATACAAGCTACACCCCTACAAATTTGTGGAGTGGTTTACAAGTCTATGTTAGATAACATTTTATGTTCTATGACCACTTAGACCTTTAAAATCAATCACCCTTCATATCAGCTGAATCTCTTAACAGTCACTTCAATATATTTACCTTGAGAAAAGCATCAATTGATAGTAAAAAAAAATAGTTAACTACTTAGCTTATAACTATTTCTAATTGAGTATTTTATAGTTAAAGTAAAACTTGAGTTTCTATAGCTGTGATGTTTCATTTAAGGGCCAAAACATATAATAAGTTATTACATTGGGTCCAATGATCAATACTATATACTTTTGGTAAGATATAGAATTATCTTGTTCACACTCCAATGTATTTTAACATCTTAAAATGTTTAAGTTCTTACATGCAATGTCATGCAGAATCTAAAAGATTTTCTTATACGGGTTAATTGAATTTGGAAAGGAGACTTCCAAAGAATCAATCAAACAATGAACATTTATTAAGCACCTACTATGTACCAGGCACTATGCTAAGTGCTGAGGATACAAAGAAGTTAAAAAAAAAACACAAAACAGACCAAAAAACCTCAAATTATGAGCCTTCAAGGCTCATAATCTAAGGGTGGAGACAACATGCCAACAAATATATACAAAGCAAGCTATATATAGGATAAATAGGAAACAAATAACAGAAGGGAAATACTGGAATTAAGAGGGCTTGATCTTGTTTTTCTTTAGAAAGTAGGATTTTAATAGATATTTAAATTTAAAGGAAACCAGAGAAGATGAGAGATACTGTTATACATTTTCTGCTTTAAAATAATTCAGCAAGGCATAGTGACTATAGTGGATATTTGATTTTCCGTTTTTGCTAAGCCAAGGTAAAATTCAGAAATTTACCAAATTTTACCTGAATAATAAAGGCTCTTTATTTACAAAACACCTTCAATTAATCTCATCCAGGAAACACAATAAGTGAAAGCTGAATCTAGTTTATTGTCATTTGCACTAATCCAGTATACAAGCTCCACTGTATACAGGTTGATCCAAAAGTCTGTGTGCAGTTTTTAAGACTTCAATCAGACTTTTGGGACACGTTGTATAGTGGTAAAGTCTCTGTGATTTTAGAACAGGAAATGAAGAACATGTTATAAAACATGAAAACTCAGGTCGACAGATGCATAGTGGTTTGAACATAGCAGATGCAATAAAAATTTGACTAATTCGACCTATTTCAATAAAATAGAATCTGACTGGTGAAGCTTTTCTTTTTTTCATGCCAAGGAGCCAAAATTTTAATTTGCCTTCAATGAATTAATGATGGACAAATGTCAAAGGAAGATGTTCATAATGACAACAGGTCAGCAAACACCTGCCAAACTAAATAGGATCACCCAAGGCCAAAGATGAAAAAAGCCCACAAGAATTTTCCAAAGTGCAATATGGTTTTCAGTGAAAGATTATTCTTACACATCCTCCTTTCAAGAGAAATCTTAATTTGTGAAATATGAGCAATGATACTGACAAAACAATCTCTAACCCAACAAATATTTACTGAGGGTTTACTGTATTCCAGGCAACTGTTCTTTTGGCCAATTTGATTGCTAGTGGTAGGGGATGGGGGTTCTACACTAAAACCACAGGATAGGACCGGAATAAAAATTAAACAACAACAACAACAACAATAATAATGAAAGCCATTCAACATTTTGGTATTCATTGATCATTAATCCACTGAAGAGACTGCTCTCTGGGAGGAAAGGCAGATGGAACAAACAGGCTAATGTAATTTGAGGCTGCATTAAGAAATGGAACACTTACAGGAAATAGGACATGGTAGTCCCACTGTATAATGTCCTGATCAGAACTTATCTAAAGTATTGTGTTCAGTTCTGGGAAAAATGGTTGAAGGATACCAACATACTGTGAAGTGTACAGAGTTGGGTAGTCTGGCTAGTACAAGGCTTTGATTCCATTCCATATGAGGATCTGGTTGAAGGAACTGGGCATTTTAGACTGGACAAGGGAAGGTAAAGGGGGAAGAAGAAGTCAGGAGGGGAGAGAGCTGATAGTTGTCTTTAAAGATGCAATAATTTATCATGTGGAGGAGGTCTGAATGACCCCAGAGGGGAGAACAAGGAACAATAGGTGCAAGTTTTAAAGAGGGCAATCTAGGCTTGAAGGCAGGAATACCTCCTAAGAACTGGAGGTATCCAAAAGAGAAATGGGCTACTTAGAGTTGGTGGGTTTCTCCCGCCTTGGATGTCTTTGAGTAGAACTGGAGAGTCACTTCTAAGTTAGGTTTTAGTGGGCTTTCCTTTTGTCCACTAAATTTGTCATAGGTGGTGGCAGGGGATTGGGGTCCTACACTAAAATCTTCCTATAACAGAAAACTTATAGGATAGGACCTAAATAGTAATAAAAAACCCAAAAAACCCCACAAAAACAAAACAAAACAAAACAAAAAACCCTCCAACATCTTGGTATCATGAGTCCACTGAAGGAACTGCTCTCTGAGAGGAAAGGCAGTGGAATGTCCATGATTTGGGCAATCTGGCTAGTTAGGTCCTTTTCAAATCTCAAATTCTGTATCTGCCCATAGTATATGAGTGCCAACAATAATCTAGATCCCAGTGTTATAAACCTGGAGGAAATCATTCAAATTAGTGGTTTTACTCTTCTTGAGAAAAGTGAAGAGAGTCTCTTTACCCACTAACTCCTGTCACATGAGGCACCCTGCAACCCTAAAAGATTCCATTTTAATTTAAATTGTCACTTCCTTGGAACTGGGACCTGAACATCTATCACAAAAGCAGAATCCCTATCACAAAAGCAAATACTGGACTAAATCAGAAAAATGTGTTCTAGTCTCTGGCTCCAATCCTTACCCCCCCATGGAAACTCAGAGAAGAGTGCTTGTCCTATATGGTCTTTGAGGCTCCCTGAATCTCTGTTCTTATGATCCTCTATTGCTCAAGCTCTATAAGCTTAATTCATTCTCTTCTGTACTATCTTCTCTACCTCATAGGATTAAGTGAGAGAGGAAAAAATAATCTTAAACAATATTCTGAAAATGCAAAACTCTATAACATCTAAGGTATCACCATCTTTAAAAAGCTTCACTGAATTCAATTCACTAAACATTTACTAGGCACCTACTATGTGCAAGGCAGTGAGCAGTTTACAATAAAGATGACAATTTTCTAAATGTCTACATCAAAAGAGAGAACCCTGAAATGAAAGAAGAGAAAAAAGAGGCTCTTTCATAAAAGAGCATGCAGAGAAACTGAATAGAAGGTTGGCTCTTGTGAATTACTGAGAAGCAGACTAAGAGGAAATGAAAATAGGCTTATAAAGGTGATAAATTTCAAAGGCCCTCTGAAGAAATCAAGACTAGTGGGGAAAAGCAAATCCCTTCATTGTGTTTCCCTGTGTGTAGGCTGAAAAAAAAATCATTACTAACATTAGGTGTTTTATTTCCTGACTGGAGAATATGACCTTCAGTCAGGTACTTCCATACCCTATCATCTACTATCCTGGTTTAATTACTAATAAAATTACCAAGGAAGCAATTTGGAATTACTGTAAAACAGAAATGAGGTCAAGGCAGAGCTCTGCATTTTAAAAATTCTGGAAAAGGAGAGAAGTGAGGTTTTAATGCCAGACGATTATTTTACTTTTCGGATTAAACTGGAGAAATGTTTACTTTGGTCTAGTTGCATTAAAAACATTTTGGTTTAATATTAAAGATTTCAAAGGGATTAAAAATGGAGATGGAAAAGAGACAAATAACTGAATATGCTCCTCTCAGAAAAGACCACTGAGATGAATGTGGAAGCAGAATTAATTGTAAAAAAATTTGGGAAAGCAGAAATACATAGAAACTAGGAGACCTTGAAGTATTTTATTAGAGAGATGAATTATTAGCATGGAAATAAAACTTCATTTTAGAAGGGAGAAAATCACTCAACAATTTAGTGGACGAAAAGGATGGAAAGAACATTGGATTTAGAATCAATTAAGATTTGGGCTCACATCTTGCTTTTTAGCCTCCTTAGTTCTGTGATTGCAGCAAGTCATTTAACCTCTTGGGTCCTCAGTTTCTCAATCTACTTCAGAGAGCTTTGGTGAGGTTGAAATGAGATTATGCATTTAAAATGCTCTTGAAATCTTAAAGCATTATATAAATTCCAGCTGTTTCAAATATTAATTAATACATTTTTATTCTATAATATGTTAATATCAATGATACTCTGGTAATAAGTAAATTGTTGAAAATAGCCACCATACAATTAGAGAATTCATAAATATCTCAAGTTCTATATAAAAAGAGCCTGCTGCAGATAAAATTTATATAACATACATTGAAAAAAAGTGTTGAGATCATGGATTGTAGCTTTAGAACTAGAAAGGGCTTCAATGATATTTATTCAAATCCCCTTATTTTTAACATGAGGAAACTGAGATACAGAAAGTTTAAGGGGCCTGCCCATGGCCACAGAGTTATCGGCTGTGTCTCCTTCATCTCTGTCTGAGAATCCTAGGGGCTTCCTGGGCATGGGTAACGTGCTGCCTGCTACACAAATCCTCTCCAGATTTCCCTCATTTTATTAGTCCTCACTAAGGGGAAAACCTCTTGAAATTATTTTGTATATACCCTGAATTTATTTATCTTTGTATATATGTAGTATCTTCTCAAAAGAAGGTAAACTCCTTGTGAGTAGGCATAGTTCTTTTTGTTTGTTTGTTTGTTTAAGTAGACATTTCTTTGTTTTTATGTTACCATTTATTTTTTAAAATATGAAACATGACAATAATATAACATCTGATTTGTTATAAATATGTATACATTATAATAAATATGCTTATTTAGAGAAACAAATTCTCAAATTAGCTAAGTTCAAAAATCTAAGTAGACTCTTTTTTTTTAAAAAACTCTTACTTTCTGTCTTAGAACTGATATTTGAGTATTGGTTTCAAGGCAAAACAGAGGTAAGGGGTAGGCAACTGGGGCTAAGTGACTTGCCCAGGGTGACATATCTAGTGCCTATTTGAGGATGGATTTGAATTCAGGTCTTCCTGACTCTGGGCTCAGCATTCTTTTTAACATTACCATCTAGACATCCACTATGAGCATCTAAGTGTACCTATGCAGGGTCCATTCCTAGGACCTCTCCTGGCAAGGAGCCACCCAATGGGGACTTTCTCAGTAATAAAACTCAGATGACACACCCCTTGCTGTCAAGCCTCTATAGCGGTGATGGCAAACCTATGATACACGTGTCAGCACGTATAGCCATTTTTGATGACACACAGCTTACAGAGAAGTATGGGGCAGCATGCTAAGGATGAAATATTTGCGGTAGTGTAGTGTAGACACTCTGTGCACTATAGATGACAATTCTGCCTATATTAATTTACCTATTTTGGTTTATTAAATATATCATAATTATACATTTTTGCTATTTAAACTATAAATATTGTGAAATTGTGATTTTTTTCTTGAAGTGACACAACACCCGAATTATACTTGTTTTTTTTTTTTGGGCGAATTTTGACACACCAAGCTCAAAAGTTGCCCGTCACTGCTCTATAGGATCATCTGAAAACAGGGCAAAGTCAAATCATGTTGGTTAGCTTATAAAATAAGATCCATCAGTTGGAGAGAGCCTGGGGAAGAGGTAAGAAAGAGAAAGGATACCCTTGGTGTAGGCAGAATTCAAGTGCTTCATTTGCAAAATGAAACAAAAGAAAATGAGAATTGTAATTGTTAAAAGAGAAAAACATTTCAAAAGGACAAAGAAAAAGGAACAAGTTTCAAATCTATTGGCTTAAAAAGTCCAAGAGATAATGTATGAGTCAATGCAAAAAAAAAAACCAACCCAAACCCAAACTACTAAAAACTCAAGTCAGCCTTTTTATAAAAGATGACTAGAGTTTGATGCCAAAGATCTATGCTCTGTAGCAATAAACAAAAACAACATAAAATGACTCTGTCCTGGGGACTGCTGACTGGAGAGAGAAAAAGAGAGTCCTTGGGGTGACCGCAGCACTTTAAAATAATGCCCATAAAAACTTTTATTTCTGTCTGAGAAATTTGCCTAATTAATTAAGAGGGTTTCTGTCTACTGTAGGCCCAAATGGAGTATCGATTCCATTATCCTGGAATAATTAATGCAGACGAGACACACTGTTCCCTGCCAACGGGTATCATCAATGTGTCATGTAGTACTGAGGGCCTGAGTGGAGGTCAGCAAAACTACCCACAGAGAGAAAACTCTGCTCACTATAGTCGGTAAGCTTTTTTTTTTTTTTTTTAAACCCTCACCTTCCGTCTTGGAGTCAATACTGAATATTGGCTCCAAGGCAGAAGAGAGGTAAGGATAGGCAATGGGGGTCAAGTGACTTTCCCAGGGTCACACAGCTGGGAAGTGTCTGAGGCTAGATTTGAACCTAGGACCTCCCATCTCTAGGCCTGGCTCTCAATCCACTGAGCTACCCAGCTGCCCCCAGTCAGTACACTTTTTAAAAACCTTTTTCAAAACCTTTTTTGTCTCCTGAGGTTTTTAGGGTCACCAGCAGAATATTGTTACTGTAGCATTCGTGAACTATTTTGAATTGTTCAAAAAGACTTAAATGACCTGCTTTCCTGAGAGGACATGAGAGGCTTTCCCAGATTGCAGCTACATCACAGCCCTGATTACGCAGGACTACTGCCAACATCAGAAACCCAGATGCCACCCACGAGGGCAATCTCAAAGCCTTTGGCACCTGGGCGTTGTGGAAGAGCTTGACTACATGTATTCACAGCACCAGAAGACTTTCATCTTGACAGAGTAGAATTAAAATAGAGAACTTGGGTTTTTCTAGAAGGGTATCACTCTATGTAGGACAGACAGCTAGACCTAAACATTTATCCGCAATGCAGAGAAGCCTGGATGTTCTCCTACTAGGGGGAGATGGGGCTAAAGCCAATCCTTTGGGGGCAATCTGGAGAGAAGCATGCCCTAAAGACTCTTTTTATGGAGAAGATTTGGCGGAATTCTGAGTCATTTAAATAGAGTGTCAGTCTGCTGGAGAAGGATATCATTTAGGCACTCTGAACTCAAGTTGTTATTCCACAAATGAGTAACACCAACATTTTAATTTAAAATAAAAACGCATTTATCTTTCCACTACTACTATTTCTGACCCATACAGCAATAATAAAAGTAATAAAATAAATATAATTTTATTTTATTAACAAAAATAAAAATAATAAAAGCAAAAGTAAAAAAATTTGCTTCCTTTTAGGTTTTAGTCATTTTGGGTTTTTTAGGCATTCTAATATTAAGACTCAAAAAAAACTAGTTTCTTAGATATATTATATCTTCTTGAGTGAGATAATACATGTATAACCCAGAGGAACTGCTTGTTGGCTCTGGGAGGAGGGAAGGAAAAGGAGAGGGAAAAAACATGAACATGTAACCATGGAAAAATACTTTAAAATAACATATATATTATATCTTCAAAGTAGCTTCTGAAATAACGTCAATATTCAGGTTTTAGTAAAGTACAAAAGCTTACATGTTTCTTTCTTTTTAAAATAATCCTTATCTTTTGTCTTGGTATCAATTCTAAGATGGAAGAGTGGTAAGGGCTAAGCAACTTGGGTTAAGTGACTTGTTCAGAGTCACACAGTTAGGAAGTATGCGGAGGCCAGATTTGAGACCAGGTCCTCCCAACTCCAAGCCTAGTAGTCTTATCCAGTAGTCTTATCTACCTAAATGCCTCTTCTTACATGTTTCAATAAATGGACCAATATCCTTATAAAATAATTCTGCAAATTCAGGACATACATTTTGACATAGCCTCAATGACTTGCACTTAAAACCATCTTGTCAATAAACAATAAACCAAATTATTGTCAGAAAATTATAAAACTTTAAAAAATAAATTATTAAAAAACAGTAGGAAGGAGAGGTATAAAAGATGGGAATATTGATCAGAGGGTGTAAAGGCAAAAAGAAAATCACATTTCTATTCCATCAAGTACCTTGCCAGCATAAAAAAATGTCTCCTTTCTACAAACTCAAGTTTGAAAAGTTAAAATACCAACCCTACCACATTACTTCAACACCCAACTTTCATTTCCCTATGTTGCACAGATATCTAATTTTGTGACTACTACAGATCAATCAAGCAATGTACTTAGATATCATAATCTCATACTTCATTGAGTGGATCTAATACAAAATGAAATAAGAAAATTGTGCATTACAAGTCTTTGAAAAGCAGACCCATAGATGGTCCTCTTCTAATCTTGATTTTATTTCTATCAGAAATTCTTTTTTTTTTTTAAACCCTTACCTTCCACATTAGAACCAGTGGTTCTGAGGCAGAAGAGTGGTAAGGGTAGGCAATGGGGGTCAAGTGACTTGCCTAGGGTCACACAGGAAGTGTCTGAGGCCAGATTTGAACCTAGGACCTCCTGTCTCCAGGCCTGGCTCTCAATCTACTGAACTACCTAGCTGCCCTATCTATCAGGAATTCTTAAAAAATAAACCTAGTGACCATGAACAAATTTTGAATCATCAGAAACAAAAAATGACAAGTGGAAGCTATTTTAGGAAAATAACTCACTTGTGAGTCAAAGAATCAGTGGTCCACAGGCCAAAGTAGCCTATTGATTACAAAGCTGCTATAAAAAAGGCTACCACTATATTTGATTTGATAGGAATCATTTATTAAAATTTGCAAAAATCACACAAACAACAAAGTGCTTTAATTTTTATGAAAGTCTTTCTGTGAAAGGGAATTGCTTTTTATTTCCCCAAAGACTTGCTACGACATAAGATGGGGAGGTGGGAGAAGACAATAGAAGCTTTGATTGAGGAGGTACCAGAGTCAACTGGCCTCACCCCTTGTCCACTAAGACCCTGAGAGAGAGCAAGAAAGGGTTAGATGGGGTGGTGGGAGTAAAATTGGAGATTGATGACATAAGGATTCAAGTTCTAGTTATTTATAAAATAATATTGGTAAAATGCTTTGCAAACCTTGAAGTATCTTATAGCTACTAGCTACTATTACTCTTTAACAGTACCAGCCTTCTCTTGCTCAAATGGGGTCATTAAAATGTCTTGTGGATAAAGGGAAGGGGAGGATTATTAACTCGGTTTCAAACTGTTTCAATATTATAGATCTGATTGAGAAGAATAGGAAATCCCATGTTTTATGCAATAATGAAACTGTTAAGCTTCCCTTTCCCAATAACTGTAATAAAGGGAAAGTAGTAGTACTTTTACTGGGTTCAAATCTGACCTCAGACACTTTCTAGCGGTGGGACCCTGGACAAGTTACTTAGTTCCAGTTGCCTAGCCCTTACCACTCTTTTGCCTTGGAAACAATACTCAATATCAATTCTAAGATGGAAGGTAAGAGTTTTTAAAAAAAAAGTATAGACTTTTAATAGGGAAGAACATTTTCATGAGTATTAAAATCAAGTTTCAGAAAGTTTGTCCCTTTTTTTTTATCATGTTTTCCAACAGTGGTGTATATGTAGAGTAAAATAAATCACTTACCCACAAAACCGTCTTCACCAACCAATTTCAGCGCAATTTTATCAGCCAACACCGAAGAGTTGCCATGAGCAATGTTAGCAAAGGGGCCAGCGTGGACAAACACAGGTGTTCCCTGTGTAATGAGAAAAATAAAATTCAAAGAACAATTAAAGAACACATTATCAGTTTGGGGCATAAAGAATGATGGAGCTTCAAAGGATATATTTAGAGCTAGCAGAGATCTTAAAAAGATCTAGCCTAAAAGACAAGAAAGCTGAGGATGCTCAATTGGGAATCTGGATCTGAAAATGGGCTCTTAAAGGGAAAATTAGTAACACAAGTGAGGACATCTGGTTTCTTCACATTACCTTTGGAATGCTGGTGGAGCACCAGCGTCTGCAAAGAAGGGCTACAGTTAGGAGAGAAGGCCATGTAAATTCAGAAGAGGCCTGCCCACTTTTGAGGCAGCAGAGGAAGGAAGGGAGCATCCATTTAAGTAGCTAGTATGTGTCAGGCACTGTACTAAAAGCTTTACAATTATGATCTTATTGGATTCTCACAACGACCCTGGTGTTATATTCTTTATTTAAAAAAATTTATTATCTTTATTTCACAGTTGAGGAAACTGAGGCAGACAGTAGTTAAGTGACTTGCCTACAGCTTGTCTACGGCCCAATTTGAACTGAAGTCCTCAATTCCAAGACCACAGCCCTCTCTCTACCGTGCCATCTAGCTGCTTCTAAGACAGACAACAATTCAACTTTAAGTTATTTCAAAAGCAGCAATTGTTTCACTAGAACAATCAAGGACATGGGTTAGAGAAATTGGCACCCTGCTTCTGTGACATCATAATAAGAGTTGAGTGAACATTAGATTTTTGTAAATAAAATTTTTTATGATGGCAGAGACTGGTTTTTGCTTTTTTTTTGTTGTATTTCCCCATATTTATCTTGATAACACAGTCAAGGAGCTCAAAGGAGCCATATAAGTCATCGGTTCAAACCCTTCATTTCAGACGAGGAAATGAAGCCAGGAAGGGCTACATGACTTGTTTCAGGGAACTTCCATGTGGGTGCTAAATAGTAGAGTTAGGAGATGAACGAATATCTTCTAACTTTTAATTCACCATTCTTTCTGGTGTCATGATTTTCCATTTCCAAGATTTATTATTATTATTAATTGCAATAGTTAATATCTAATGGTTAGGAACGTTTAAAGGATACTTGGGAGTCAGGATTATTACTTCTCTTTTCAATAATGTGTGCCTCCTTTTTAATCATCTAATGTTTAGGTCACACAAACTCCCTTCTGGGAGCAACTGGCACAACAATGAGTTTTAAATGATACTGCTGTTTTGAATGAATAAAATAACTAAATTTCTCCAGTTCAGATTTGTTCTACCATTTAGGGAAGGGATAAGTCATAACAAATTTATTCTATATGCTTGATTAATCATTATATTGGAGTATATTCTTTTGATACTGCTAGGCTGGATATATGTCATACTATATGAAAGGAGAAATGCAGGGAATCCTAGTTGGCCTAAAAGGTGGATGTTTAATTTAAAAGAACAAATTAACCTGTTAGTCCAAAAGAAGTCTCAACCTTTGGAATGCCTCCAGAAATGAACATTTTAAAGTAGGCTTTGGGCAATTGTGGTTCAAAACTTTTTTAGGCTATTTTTTATAAACTTCATAATGGATTTGCTATTTAGAAATTATTTTATTGAAATCCTCAATAATATTTTGCTTCTAAAAGATGGTTCTTGCGTATGTTAGAAATTTGTTAACTATTGAGACATCAAAGGCAAGAGAAAACAGAATTCATTAAATGTTTTGTTAATTCTTAGTAAAGGAAAAAAAAAAGGAATTATCACAAAAGGGCCAAGGTTGACTTTGGTGTACTTTAAGGTTCATCATTTTTACCATAATTACTGCTTACACATCATCTGGATTAATATATTCTTATATTTCAAATAGATGACACTTTTTAAAAAAAATATAAAAATCATCCTAGACAAAGCTGACCCAACACTGTTCAGGGCCTGAACACATGAAACCAGGAACTCCATCTGTGAAAACATAAGCTATCCTTTCATTAACTCAGTGGGAAAACAAGGATAGAGGTAGGGGCCACAGGGGTAGGAAAGATGGAAAATTCACATGAACCACGACAGGCTCTTTGCTGAACATGTTTCAATGATGAAACAACAGAAAAAAAGCAGGAAGAAAAAACCAAAAGAAAAATCATGGCTGAGAAAGAGAATGATACGGATTATCAGCATCATTGAGTCAAAGCCCTTTAAACTCAGAATTTACTTCCTGTACCAATCTAACACCTTCAGGGATGTAAAAATAAGATACCAATAGTCATTTAAATTTATGGAAAGGTTTTTGGGACTGGAAAGTTCAATATATTAATCTCTGATCCTATTAAATTCCATTCCTATGGAGGAACAAAAGAAATATCAATTTAAAGTTTCCATAATCTGCCAGCTTTTCCAACATTAATGTGGTAGGTATGGAATGAAATATTCACACCTGGCCTTTGTTTCTAGAATGCGGTTAAAGTGGTGTGGAATTTTATTTTTTAAACTATATAAACTAATTATCTTAATAATTTTAAGGAGTCTTTTTAACTTGTTTCTTGTATTTTAGCCCACTTGTTGAATGGGAGTAAGGGAGCAAAGGACTGGGACCTTTAATGGTCTGTGGTCACACACTTGTTTTACACTACTTACCTTTTGAATAAATGAATTTCAACATAAAAAAAAAGTTCCCAACGGGTAATTCACTGTTAGGTCAAGGTGATTAGTTCAACCATTAGAGTATTCTATGGCCACAGACTGAACCCATAACTGTCACAGCAGTTGTCTCATAAACAAAGAGAGGGGCCAGGTGACAGGGAATTGATAGATCGCCAAAAACTGCCAGTGATGGAAAAAGAATTCTAGAAGTAAATAGTCCCTGGGTAAGTCTTGCCATTTTCCATATACAAAGTAAAGCTTGTTAAATAAAATGTGATTCATGGATAACTACTAGAACAGTACATTATAATACAGTATGATACAGAGAGTGCTGGACTGAGAGTTTGGAGACATGGGTATAAATTCTGGTTTTGCCAAGATTAGACATATGACCCTGGGCATGTAACTTAAGATATTCTGGACCTCAATTTCTTCATCTACAAAATAAAGGGCTTGGATGATAAAGTTCCCTTTGGCTCTAATCATTATTTCATATCTGAGGATTTTCATATTTTTTTTCATGCAATATTATTTATTTTTGTCTTTTCTAAAGGCTTCTCTTATTCTTCAGGCTGAAAAGACACAAATGGTTTCTTGTAAAGATAGTTTATATAATGGCAAAATATAGGAAAACATTTTAGATGTTGGCACACCTCCTAAGAGAAGCAAAGGAGTCAGAATCATAGACTGATTTAAATCAAAGAGACCACAGAACCTATGGAGCCAAATCCCTTCATTGAATTAAAAAAAATTTCCAGGGGGCTAAGAAGTAATATTCTTTCTGGAAAGGGGGTGGTAGACCAAAAAAGTTTGGGAACCCCTGGCCTACATGTTAGTACATGTTAGATGGGTGTCAGGGACTGACTTTTGCTACTCTATTGAATTACTTAGCCCAAAGCCTGGCACTTAGTAGGCACACAATAAATATTTATTGATTATATATTCTAAGACCAAAAAGAAAAGAGACTATTGTTCAATCTTGAATCTTCTGGAAGAATCCAAAATCTCTGTATATGCATTTATAAGAGAATGACTATATGCTTACTGGACTCTAATGACCAAGTTAATTCCCAGAGCTTTATACTGTTAGTCGTAGGAAATACAAGGACCTCAAATTTGGGTAATATGGGCTTGGGGCAGGAACTAAAGAAAAATCTCATCTCATAGCCTGATGAACAAACCTCAGAACAATCAGCACAATGGACTTCAGGGACAGTGGTGAGCTTTCTGCTCCCTTTCCAGGGATTTAGAACACATGCAGAGTGAGGAAGCACCCCCTCACTTTTCAGAAGAAATAGAGGCAAAGGGTAATTCCTGGAGATGCAGCATAGTAAAGCAGAGACAGCACTGACTGTAAGAGCCAAGAGTCCTTGGTCGAGTGCTTTATCTGCCACGTGGTAGCTGTGATGCTGTGTCAATCACTTAGGGCTAATACTACCCTCAGTGCCCACCTCACAGGAGTTTTATTGTGTCAACTGTAAAATAAGCAACAATTACTCTTTCTCCTGCTTCCTTAGCATCACTTCCTTTCAGTCTCGAAATAAAAGCCATTTGGGGACAGGAATTCTCCACTTTTGGTGAATGTAACCCAGGTTTAAAGGCTCCTCTGTTTATTCCTTCCATCAATTCTCAGCATCCAAGATTACTCACGGTAAATCTGTTAAGACCTCTAAGGTAGTTGGGGTGGTGGAGACAGTGCATCAGACTTGGAGTTAGCACCTGGGCCCATCGTCCACTTCAGATGTGTGACCGCAGGGGAGTCGTTTTACAACTCTCTGCCTCAGTTTCTTCACTTGTAAAATGAGGAAGTTATACTAGGTAGCCTCTAAGGTCTCTGCCAGTTCTAAATCTGGGATTGTATCATTTCATCTCTTGTCAGCAGACAGAGAAACATCTTAACAGAAAATGCCACACTTTGTAATGTCTTCTCGAACTGTAGACGATGGAGGACACGCTCCCACATTCAAAAACACACAAAAAACATATTCCCAGGGATAAAATTATTTTTGGACTATCCTTTCTTTTAGATGATAAATGGGACTGATGAATGAATCTATCCGTTACTGTATTTAGCACCAGGATAGTGGAGTTCGATCATCCTTAAAATATTTCAGCCAAAGCGTATCTTGTTTGACATGCCATCTTTTTGGACAAACATTTCAGAATATCTTGTAGTTTGAAAGCAAACATGCCTGATCTTGTTAAGAATGATTAAAATTGCTTAATCTGCAACTTGACTAATTCCCTGAATGGAATAGATAATTTGTACTAGTAAAGAATGAATCAACTGAAACAACGAATTAAATAAGCTTTCTGAAGTACAAGAAGCTGCCTTTTTTGTTTTGTATTTTTTTTGTTTTGTATTTTGTTTTATATCTTCCTGAAACACTTATGGCATATTGTATTTAACTATGAGAGAGGCAGGTAGGTGGCTCAGTGGATAGAGAGCCTGGCTGGGAGCTAGGAGATCCTAGGTTC
Organism: Gracilinanus agilis; assembly: GCF_016433145.1. NCBI lineage: Eukaryota > Metazoa > Chordata > Mammalia > Didelphimorphia > Didelphidae > Gracilinanus > Gracilinanus agilis. The sequence goes on along the minus strand of NC_058133.1, from coordinate 412,711,580 downwards.
AAATCTAGCCTCAGACACTTCTTAGCTGTGTGACACTGGACAAGTCACTTAACCCCCATTGCCTAGTATTGATTCTAAGACTGAAAAACAAAACAATTATCTGGTTCCCCACCCCCCATCCCCATTTACACTATATGTTCCATGATGGCAGGGACTCTTGCCTTTTCTGAGTATTGCATTTCCCCCTTACCTAACACAGGGCTCTGTAAAACAGGGGGCACTTAATTAATTCTTGTTCAACTGAAGATGTGAAATGTTAAGCTTTGGAACTTGGTCTTATTAATGTGAACATGATGATAATTATTATGAATTGACAGATAGAAATCTGATGAAAAAGGAACTTAAGAGTAATAATAATTGTCAAATTTTGAGGTAGTTAAATATGTACTGAAGGGAATTGTTGTCTAACAAAGATTGATCTGGTTTGTAAACAGTTTTCTTATTTAATAGTTGTTTTACAAACACTAATATATTTACTATTAATGAAATGTTAAATACGTTTTCCCCAAAACAAGTGATTTCAATAATATAGGACAGTGATTCCCAAAGTGGGCGCCATCGCCCCTTGGTGGGTGCTGCAGCGATCCAGGGAGGCAGTGATGGCCACAGGTGCATTTATCTTTCCTATTAATTGCTATTAAAATTAAAAAAAATTAATTTCCAGAGGGCTAGGTAATATTTTTTCTGGAAAAGGGGCGGTAGGCCAAAAAAGTTTGGGAACCACTGATATAGGAAGTTCTTTCTACAAATTCCAGTCCAGACTGGCAGTTGCTTTGCATTTTCAATCTTAGAGAATTGACAAGAAAACTAAGAAACTTATGAAGACAGAGAACATGAACATGTCATGTCAGAACATGAATACAAATAGTCCTGATTCTGAAGTTATGTCTCTTTCCATTACCACCCCCCATCCTTCTCGCAATGGCATGTTGTACACACACACACACACACACACACACACACACACACACACACACACACACCCCAAATTCTATTCAACATTAAATTGAGATGGCTAACACATTGGATAATGAAAATGATATTGTAAATAGGAGAAAAGAGAACTATATAAGTTCAATTAGAACAAATTCAAGGTTAATCTCCTTCAGAAAAGAAACAGTCCACAAAAGTGAGATTGGATAGAAACTGCATCATTTCACAAAAAATTTCTAGTTATTTACTACGTATAAAAAGTTTAGTTAGGAAAACAAAGACTCCAAGTTACAGGGGATTGAAAGATAATTTTGGCATTGTAGCAAATGGGTTCCATCTTCTAGCTACACAAAGTATAAGCTCTCCCTTATTTGATTTTTTAGTTTTGTCAATAGCCCATTATCAATGGAAACATTGCCAGCATGGCTGACTTTTGAGAAAGATTATATTTCTTCGACACAGAAAAGAATGGATTATTGTGTCTTGACAATGGTTGTGGGGAAAACATAACTGTGGATAGAAAGGGTGCTCATGGCTCAGTGGGGGACAGAGGGAATAAGGAGGAGAGTACAATAAATTTAAAGAAATATGTGAAATCATTCACTAAACTAAACAAAACAAAACAATAAACCCACCTCTAAGGTTTGCATCAGAGTTGGTTTAATTGCATCCTTCATCAAAACTGCCAAAGCTCCAGTCACTCCCTAAAAGAAATTAGATGTACGTCACATTTATGCTCATTTCATTGCAATCGGATATAAATATTGGGTTCGCCATTCTTTCTTGAAAATGTGTAAGTAGATGGAAATATGAAGTCAAATTCAGATTATCTTGTCTAAATTAATCATTTTTTAAATAATGCAGCCAGCAAGCTCTACAGCTACTTTCCCTTGCCATGGTTCCTAGGTAGGATTTACACAATTACTCATTCACTAACTCTCGTTCCTCCCCTCTTGGCTCTGTTCCTAGCTCCCAGATGTCCAAATCATGCTTTCTCATCCTGGACCTTTGCTCAGTGCCTGGGGTATCCTTACCCAGAAACACCGAGTCACCTATGCAGACTGCTCTCCACCTGGAACATCCATGAGGGACACCCTTTCCTGCCATTGGGAGTTCTTCCTGGAGCTTCCATTTTGTGGAGGGGGACAAAGGCCAGTCTTTACTCCCCTCCTGGTCCAATTACTGGTCAAGCCTTCAAAACCTTTTCCCGATGTGGGTAGTTTCCTTTCATCCCTAGCTTTTTGGTTCCCTTTTTGGGTACTGTTTCCCCATTAGAATGCGAGCTCCTTGGGGGGCTGGAGCTATCTTCATTGGTTTGTTTTTTTTTTTTTTGCTTGTATTTGTATCCCTCATGCCTTAGACCCAGAAAGTGCCTAACTGCCTATTTCCTTCATTCCTTTCTTTGACAACTGTTAAATGCTACTGTGAAAAAGCCCGTGGGCTAGGTGTTGGGGGGAGATACAAAGGTAATTAGGACACAGTACCTAACCCTTATGGAGCTTAAAATCTACCAGAGAAAACACAGTGTACACAAAATGCAAGGATTTGTGATTTCATTGGTGTAGGGAATTTTCAGTGGAGAAAACTCCCCTTATGAAAGCAGACTAATATTTTCTCTGCAACTTGTAGTGTGAAGCAATTGCTCAGAACATGGGGCAGTTAAATGAATTGCTCAGGGTCACACAGTCTGTATGCATCAGGGGCAGGATTTGGATCCAGGTCTATTTGTCTTTGGGACTAGCACCATCAATAAAAATACATTACATATTAGTTGTTCTGCAGAATAGCATCTATTAAAAAGAGCATCAAAGAGTGACAGTGTTCTATAGATGGTTAAAAAAAGAAAAGCTCAATTCTGACTTTGTTGGAGTGGAGGGGAGTTGTAGTGGTGAAGAAATCACCAAAGGTTTCATGGACATGTCAAATCTGACCTGAATCTTGAAGGAAGAGAAGTACTCCAAAAGGTTGCAGTCAGGAGGAAGTACTGGACACTTAAAAGGAATGGTAAGTAGTATGTGTAGGCTGGAGCAAATGGGGTTGGGGTCAGATGGGGAGGGAAGAGATAAAGGGAATTAGAATGAAATGGGCCCAGAAAGGGGATGAGGGGGCCAGTTCATTGTCTGGCTACAGACTCAGAAATTCTATTCAAAAGCCAGGAATAAGCCCCAGAAGTATCTGGGCAGACAAATGACCTGAATATTTGCAGGGTCCTTAAAGCTTTTACAGTGACCACTCTGCTAATGGCAAAGTCTGGATCATTTGCTTTCTTTGCCTTTGCATGATCTGAGCCTTACACTTAGATGCATTTTTTTTTAACCAAATGATTCCTCTGCTAGGACTGAATCATAAGGCCATTACAGTTCAATGTTCCTTATTGCGCCAATCTGTTAATTCTAGTGCATTTCCTCTCTGAATTATTTCTTGGCTGTCCAGTTTATAGCTTGCTTGTCCATTGTCTCCCTCATTAGTTTGTGAATTGCATATGAGCAGACACCACTTTTTACATTTCTTTGTACTCATCACTTAGTATAATGCCAGGCATATGGAGTGGTGTCTTGACTCACTAGTAAATTGGATTTAAGTGAGGCAGAGTTACACAGTCATTAGTCTAATTTTTGATTCAAGAGTCACTGAAGGCTAACAGCAAGACAAGTCAGGATGATGGCGATGTACCATGATGCAGTGGGGAACCTCAGCATCTTCAATGTCTGACCAAGTTCTAGGTGCACCACAGGAAGTCTTAACATGTTTGAGGAAGACATCCTCCTAACTCCACGATGGGTTTGTAAGCTATTGGCCACCCTCAACCTGGTTTAGCTCATCTGCTGAGAAGCTTTTACTAGGGGACAGGTGCTGCCATGCTTCAGGCTCCTGGAGCCACAAGTGAGAGCTGGGTGCCAGATGGACACCAAAGGTGGATGAGCAGCCCTGCAAAAGACTCAGCAAACTCCCAAGCCCAGAGGTTTTAGCTCTCACTGAACACCCCATATGCTCTTGGTATCTAATAAAATGTTACTGATTGGCATTATTAAACAGTAGGCTGAATAAATGGAATTTTAGTGCCAGTTTTCTGAATCATTAATTGTGGCTAGGTGCTGCCATATAACCATTTCATAGTAGAATACCCCATTTTTTAGCAGAACATTTAACTTTCATACTTTAAAGGAGCTTCTGTAGCATAAGCAAACATCTATTACTTTTTTTTACAATATAAAATCTATTAAGAGAAAAAAGCATTCTCACATTCCACAATTTAGCATTCCTTGAAAATTTACAAACAGAAAAATCTCAAGCTGGTAATACTTTGTCTTCAATATAGGACAGAGGCAAAAGGAAGTGTAATGCTTTTATTTCCTGCAAAGCATTCTTGTTTGCAATCTGGAACCATGTAATATTAGCTGAGGAAGTGAAAGAAGGGAGTAAAGTTCAATTGGATGGGCTGATCCAATTAAGACAGTAGGTAATCAGCTGTTCATTTATCCATGGCACAAGTCTTCTAATGCTACTTCTTAAAAATTTATAGAATTCAGAGTATTACAAACACTGCCTTATTGAAATGGATGAAGCCTTCTGTGGTCACAATTCCCAGCACTAGCTATGGTGATCCTTAATGCACTTCTAGTAAATGCCATTTTTTTCTAATGTCCAGTATCTCAGAATTCATGACAAGGAAGTGTCTGGAAGAAGTCTTTCTTCTTTAGTCGTGAAAAGCAACTAATCTTAATTACTAAAAACTCTTCTCAATTTTGTATGAAAATCTCACAGCAGAGATGATTAAAAAATAGACAGGATACTTTGAGAACTAAGAAATATAAGTGATAAGAGCTAGCATTTATATGTTGCCTCCTATATGCTAGGTATAGTGTCACAATGTTTTACAAATATTTTCCCATTTAATGTTGAGGTTAACTCTGGGAGGTAGGCTTTACTACCATCCCTTTTACAACTGAGGAGACTGAGGCAGGCAAAGGTTAAGTGACTTGCCTAGGGTCACAAAGTTAGTGCTTTGCTGCATCATCTGCAGAAAGGGATGATACAATAAAGGATGATAAGTTTAAAGTAATATCTGGGTGAAGTGAAGGTTTTTTAAAGGATGGGGAATTCTGGGAACATTTTTAGCTAGCACAGAAAAAGCTGGTGGATAGAGTTTGAAGACTGAGAGAGAAGGAAGGGCCAGAGAGGTGAGGTCAAGAACATGAGAAAGGAAGGAATCAAGGTGAGGAGGAGGACCGCTGTGAATTTAATGTCAATTCTACCCCTTATTCCTTTTGAAAACCCATTTTGGTTGGTATCAGACTTACCCTTTGACTACCCTTGTGAGTCCTATGGGAGGCCTCCCAGGGAGGCTGGCCTTTACTCCCACATGACTCCTGGTGTTTGGAAGACTGGGCTCTGACCTGAACTAAGCTCAAGTCCCAGAGACCCAGAGGGAGTGATGTCAATGGCTTTATAAGAGAAGGGACTGAGGATGTGGGAAGGTGATTTTGGGGGGCATTTGTCTTTTGGCTCATTGGACTGGAGATGCTTGCTGGTGTGGTTGCTTTGGCTGGAGAATGGAGACAAGAGTGGCAAACTCAGATTAATTAGGTGAAGCTATGGAATCCTGAGTTTTTCTCTTTCTTTTTCTATTACTAATAAATAATTATATACAATTTATTATATAATAAACAATTATAAATTAATAAACAATCTGGAGAATTTTAATCATAACATTTTCAAGGACTGAAAGAAAGGAAGAGGAAGTCAAGAGGATGTTGGGTGTAGAAACTGGAAGAAGAGGGATCTCACAATGGATGGTCAAAAGTTATGAGAGTGGAAAGAGATTGCTTAACATTTTTTTCTCTCTATTTTTTACAAGATAAAAGGCTAGCAACTTTTTTGTTTCAAAGTGGAAGATAAAACACAATATTTGTAGTCATTTACTAATCTGTATGAAAAAGTAAAGTTTAAGAGTGAAAAAAAAGCTCATTAAATCCTAAATAGGCAAAAATTTATGTTAGTTCTTTGAACTCCCAAGGTAGAAATTTACAGGGGTAGAAAAGTCTTCACTCGTCTGAGGTAAAGCTAAGGAAATGACTGCAAATATTGTGCTTTATCTTTCACAAAAGGAGTTTTTGACCCAATTCACCTCCATTTATATACCTACCAAATCATTGGCAGTTACAGGTTGTCCTTTTTTGTCACTGGCTACCACCATTCTCCCCAGTCGTATTTTCATGTCTTCTAGGCTATTTGTTAGTGCCAAAACAGCCATTATCTCACTTGCAACAGCAATGTCAAACTGGGCCTACGGAGGACAAAGCCAAAGGATTTATTAGTCACAGAGGGGCCTTTCCAGGGTATTCTTAAAAGGCAAAGATCTATATTAGGACATAAAATCAAAATTAAAAAGGTACGCGTTCTGGGCCTGTCCTTCTCTTGCTTAGTGACTGTTATGTAGAGATAGCAGCATACAGAACAGTGACTCCCTTATCCATTTGAAAAATTTAATAAAGTACTTATTATGTGTCTTGGAAAACACTGCAGTGTTTCCATTTCTTATTCTCATGTTTTCTGCCTTTCCTCCTTTATCAGAGACTATCTGGTGAAATGAGATTAATATTTGTAAAGCACTTAGTCCATTACAGAGCAGGTGTTATATAAATGCTCATTCCTTTCCCTATTTCCTTTCTCTTTTGTATTTAGTGTCAATCAAGAAGATTCCATTTGCCTCCCTAGCAAAAAATAAAGAACAGAAAGAGGGTAGGCATTCAAAACAAATGAAAACCCCCTTACAACAGACAGAGAAACATTTTTGAATTCATTCTTTCTGATCTCAGAAATTTCATGGGGATTTTTTTCCTTAGCTCTTTGGAGTTTCATACCTGTTTCCAAGACTGTTATCTTGTGATTAGGAAGTAACAGAAAAACTGTTTGGATTGGTTATATTTCATTAGCTGAAAAGTTAACCACAGAATCAATCAATTTTGCAGATTGCACAAAATTTCTAAGCTTTTCAGTGGTTGAAGCTGGAGATGAATGATTTTGTTTTGAGCAGTCTATGTGATATTCTCATCTCCTCTTATGACTGTGTTCATAAAGCAAGCCAGAAAGAAATGGAAGGGCAAGGGAACTTCAAGCCATTGGGTAGACTTCAGAGGTCTCCTTTGATGCTGAAACACTACAAAAGTTCTTTTGGTCAAAAACCTTTAATTCAACAAGTACTTATTAAGTACCAACAATGGATCAGGTTCTATGTTGGGTGCTGGGGAAATAAAGGTAAAAATGACATAGTTCCTGACAGTGATGGGCAAACTTTTTAAAGAGGGGGCCAAAGGAAAGGAAATGCTCATCTGCCAGTCTGTTTCTAAGGCAACTCTTTCGAAGTGTTATTGTATTGTATCCTACTCATTGTATTCATCAGATCAGGAATAATGTTGCTTGGCAGGATAGAACATTTCAGGGGGCTGCATCAGGCCCTCGGGCCATAGTTTGCCCATTACTGGTCTAGGAGGTAGCTTTCTCCTGAGGAGATGCTAACCCTACTCATCTCTTCCCCAATATCCAAGGAAGGTGTGAGCCAAAGAGATCATAAGCTGAAACTTTCCAAGAAAGACAACTGGATATGCCTCCAGACTGGATGTGAAACCCAGTTGGACAGAAGAACAGGAGTGGCAGTTAGCTAGTCATTGTGGGTGAGTTAACCACTTCAAACCAGAGAACTTCTTCCTTAGCTGTAAATTTACCCACCTGGCGAAAGAATCCTTTCTCTGTCTTAGACTGACCAATGGTTATTTTTCGTAGAAATCGGTCATTTGTGTCCAATACTGAAAAATGAGAGAAATGATTAAAAGAAAACTAACAACCGAATTCTAGGTTTCCAAGTTTCTTTATCTATCAATGTATTTTTGGGGGGAGAGGGACATGTTCTCAGTTTATTGATATTGGTTAAAAAAAGTTTGATGACTACCAGTCGAGGCAATCAGATAATAATTATTGAATTATGAATGTCCTGCTACATATTTTATACTGCCTTGCCATTCAATGATTCTAGAAAACAAGCAGAATTTATATTACTGTAATTAAGAACTGTTTACATTTCTCTCTATACATATTCTTTAACAACATTAATTAGAACATTCAATAAACATTTATTAAGGTACAGTTACAATAAAGCAAGGAACTTTGCTGGGAGCTTGGGGGAAGGAGGGTGGGTATAAAAAGACATCTATAAAACGTATCTCCCTCTTAAGGTGGTTACAATCTAACATGGGGGAAAGATATACTTTTATAACTAAAATAAATAATCTAGAAATAAAACTAGAAAGCATGACAGCAATGACTAATTGGAATCAAGAGACTCTGTCACTTACTAGTTGTGTGACCCTGGACAAGTCACAACCACCTTGAGTTCCTGTATCCTCACAAAATGGGAGAGTTGGATTTGATCTCTGAAAAGACTGCCACTCTAAATTCTATAACACTAAATTCAAAGTCTGGGCATAAGGTTATATGAGGGGGAACACATAGAATTCCTCAACCACTTAGTCTAACCCACACCATAAGAAGAACCTTACTATAATATACTCAAGTAGTCATCCAATCTTTGCTTAAAGACCTTTAATAAAGGATGACTTTACTATAAGATAAAGTGCATTCCACTTTGGGATGACTCCAGCTATTTGGAAGTTTTCCCTTAAATCAACTCCAAATTTGCCCAATTTCTATCCATGGCTCCAAGTTTGGTCATTTGAAGCTAAACATAATAAATCTTAATGCTCTTCCATAAGACAGCCTTTCAAATGCTAATGTTTACAGTCCTCCACCTCCCCCCTGACCCCTTTCCCTTTTTCCAGGGTAAACACATGCAGTTTGTTCAATGGATCTTCATGGTTTGGACTTGGGGCTCTCTATCATTTCAGCTGCCCTTTAGTTTATCAATGTTTTTCTAAAATATGACTAATGGTCGTATTCAGTGGGTGGTGGGGAAGAAATGGCCCACTTTAGGAATGAAGCTATATAAAAGAGATATGGGAGAGGGGTCAGAAGACAATGACAGTTAGGAGGATAAGTCAATAATAGTCTAGGAAAGAAGAAGAGATGAGGGCCTGCCCTGGGTAGTTGCCAAGGGAACTGAAAAGTAGGGACAGATGTGAGGACAACAAGGGAGGCACAACTGACAGGACTTGGCAGTTGACAGGATATGTGGGATAAGGGAAAGGAAAGGCACTCAGATTAAAAGCCAGGGTCATTGGGAGGATGACTGTGCCACTAACGGAAATAGAGAAATTATAGTGAGAGATTCAAGACAACAATAGTATTAAGGTAGCTTTGTAAAGGGATTAGAAAACATCTAGAAGCTTAACATCTTCCATCCTACTAACGTGTCCATCTATACTTGCCCTTTAATCAAACAATGACTACACAGCACAGATGCTTTTAAGTCAGCCAAAATTACAGACATAAAATCTCATAAAACAAACAAACAACAAACTTCACAGAAAGAGAAAACTTATTGAAATTCTGATAGGTTGCTGCCATTTTTGCCTGAGGCCTATGACAATTTACATTGTTGCATTAAAATATGCCATTTGGAAAGATTACAACTTGATCATAAAAAAGGAAAAAATAAGGGAGAGTTCTTTCTCAGATCTGTACTACACAAAACCTTGGCATAGGAGTAAAGTTTTCTTTTTATCAAATTTCAGAAAAAGGCCAACAACCAAAGTTCAGCTGTTCTTCATTTAACAAAGTTTAAAAAAAAAAGCAACAAAAAACCTCAGACAAGAAAGCAGCTGGGGTGATCTTTGGGAGCCAATGGCATCAAAAGCCCATCTGCATCTTCAGGATGCCATCTGTACTGAAGGGTTTCTCACAATTTACAATTATATTGATGCTGAGGAAAAATATGTGAAAGAGCTGGAGAGAAATCATACTAGGTCACATTTACATAGCAGTTTCAGTAAATCAGAAAGTGACTTAAGACTCTCTCAAGCCCAGTAGGAAGACAGATAGTAGAAAGAAAATTCTAAATAAATGATAGAAATATTTGTGTAAACTTATCTACCTAGTTAGCTAAAAGGCTTAAGATCTGGTCAACCCAAGGAATTTGATCTCATGTTAGAGGTTTGATAATTTTTGTTGCAGAATATTCTTTGAGTCCTAAATAGACCAAAACTATACCTGAGAAGGATGCTGCAGTGGAGACAGTGCTGGGTCTGGAGGCAGGAAGACTCATCTTCCTTAAGTTCAAGTCTGACTTCAGATACTTACTAGCTGTGTGACCCTGGACAAATCACTTAACCCTATCTGCCTCAGTTTCCTCATCTGTAAAATGAACTGGAGAAAGAAATGACAAACCACTCCATTATCTTTGCCAAGAAAACCCCAGATGGAGTCACAAAGAGTGGGACATGACTGAAAACAATACAATTCCTGCTCATTATCTCTGATAGCTAAAGATGCACAGAACACATATGTTATGCATAAATCAGCTCAAATACTTTGTTAGTTCTATTTTTTAAAACTTAGTTATTGACACTATACACACAGTCTCTGCTGATACAGCTGTGCCTCTGTATTTGCTGATCTGGTTACCTATGGTTAATGATGGGGAAAAAAGAGAAAAAAATTGTAAAATTTGGAAAATTTCAGAATATAAGAAAATAAACAAGTCTTAAGTTTCAAGCCGCTTTGCCAAGGGGGTGCAGGCTGTAATACGGTGAAGTCTGACAGCCCAGGACATGACTCATCTCCCTTTGTCTCCATACCCACACTCCCACTTGATGTTTTCCTCCAGTGTTCTTACTAATTGCATTCACTGTAGTGTTATTACAGCGATCACACTTTGTTTATGAGAGCCCTTATTACTGTAACAATGGCCCCAGAGCACAAGCATGGCGGTGCTCCTTAGCCAGGGACTGGGTAATTCACGAATTCAGCCCCGGTCACTCCTTGCCATGATGTCACTATCACGGCTTCCAGTACCAGAGTCTGCTGACCTCTCTATGTGTTTTCATTAACACTCCAACTTTCCATACTTCAGGGCCCTGAGCAGGAATAGGATTCTTCTGTTTATTGGAATAACTTTTAGAATTATCAAGTCCTTTAATATTGATCCAAGGCCACAGAATACTTTGACTTTCTACCTTCTCAGAAAGAAATCCAACTGAGCATTGGTATTTGGCATAAGTCAACCTAGGGAGCCTTTCTTTATACCAGGATCCAAGAATTGAGGTCACTGCTATATTTCTGAATCCGTCTCTAAAAGGAGACTATTCTAATAGAAGAAGACAGGATAACACCAGACTGTATGTGACTCTATTATCTGATTTAGAGAACTGATTTAAAGTGCACTTTGCCTTTGTATTTTTCTTTTTTTCACAGGTAAATCTTAGTGTGGCTCTTTAAAAAAAAAAGAATCTCAAACCTAATTCACAAATTAAGTAACATAAAATAGTTTAACTAATTGAATTCTTTTGAAAAATCCTTCTCTTCCCTCTTGGAAGCAACATTAAGTATTGATTCCAAGGCAGAAGAGTGTAAAGGTTAGGCAAAAAATGTATTTGAGGTCACATTTGAACCCAGGATCTCCCATCTCCAGACCTTACTCTCAATCCACTGAGTCACTTAGCTATCCCCTTAACTACTAAATTTTTGAGACGAACTATAGACTCACAGTCTATTCTTTGGAACTTAAGAATCACTTGAGACAACTAAAAATTATCTAAAAAACCTAATAAAAATTCCTTCATTTGACCAGATTTTAAGCCTTTTAACTGACCAGATAGATGAATTCACAGAAATATTTCTTACCATTTACTTGGAATTTTCTATCCACTATTTGTCTTCTTATTGGGATTGGGAGAAATCTTTTTAGTCACTTTCTCACTTATTGAAACTGTTATGTAAATGTGACCTATGATTATTGCTCTATGATATTTTCACACATTTTCCCTCAGCATCAATAAAATTGTAAAAAAAATTGTTTAAAAAAACATATACACAAAACCTCTTAGAATAAAATCCACAAGACAAAAGTTTACAAAGCTTCTTCTGGGCTGAAGAATTGGCAAGATAAAAAGGCACGATCTTTTCTGATCTAGCTACAAAGAAGGATGTTGACATAAGGAAAAATTTCTTAAACTGAAGCTATGCAAACTTGAATGGCCCTCTCCTCGGAAGGCAGTGAATTCCTCCTCCCTTAAGATCGTAAACTTTTTTTTTAAATTGATACTTTTTTTTTTATATATATAATCACATTCAGGACACCTCTTCACTCACACTGGATAAAAAGTTAAGTGAAGACCCCAATCTGACTGCATACAACCTTCTCACCCAAAGTCCCATCTTCCCCCTCTGCCCCACCAAAAAAAATAATTCATGGTACAAGTTGTTTGTCCCAGAGGTCTTCAAGCAAAGATTGGATGATAACTTGTTAAGGAAAGCACAGGAAGATTCTTTGGGTGTTTGAACTGGATGGGCTCTGAAATTTCTATAGTTAGATACCTTGATTTCTGCTCCAGTGCCTCTCTGGGGAAGAGAAGGGCTTCACAACTCTTCAAAAAGTGGATAACTCTATCCATGTCCTGTTCCATCATTACTACTTTATATCTAGACTATTCTGGATCTCCATTTTCCTTCTTGCTCTCTCCAAAGTTACATCCACTCCTGCTGGTTCAATCATTTCTCTGCAGATGACTCCCATATTTATATATTCAGCCCTACTCTGTCTCCTAATTCCCAGTCTTCCATCCCTGACTACTTATTGGACATTTCCAAATGGATACCTTTAAGCAAGTCAAGCTCAACTTTTCCAATAGAGAATTCAGTAACTTTCTCTTCAAAATCACCCCTTTCAAGTCATCCATATTTATGACCTCAGGGTTATTCTTGAGGCCTCACACTCTTTCACCCAATAAGTTCAGTCAGTTATATCTCTTTTCCATTCTTTTCTTTCCACTTTCATATCATGGCCATAGCTTGGGAGCTCATTACCTTTTGCCTGCTACAGGGTTCTACTCCATCTGCCTCCAAATCCCTCTCCTTTCCAAAGCATCTTCCATAAACAACTGTCAAATTGGGAAGATTTATTTAATGCTCTAACTTTAATATTCGATTTCTAATAGGGCTAGATAACTAATTCTTCAAGTCTTTTTCCTCATTCCTTTGACCTAGTAATCTGAGGAATGTTCTCACATCCCCTGCACCAAAGTGACTTCTAAAACTGAGAAACAAAAACTAGTTTAGGCCAAGTACATCTAGGACTAGCATGGAGACATCCTTGAGTCTCTTAAGGGTGAGCAGGAAAAGTCACTCTGAATAAGTATAACCTGATTTCTTCATCTTGAAATCCCATAATCAGGTATGTGATTTTCCCATCTTCAAGAGAGGGATTAGAGTGGGGTGAGACAATTGTCCCACCTCTTCATTAGGTATCCCTTCAACTGGAGACATCTTGGCGAGGGCTGAATAATGAGTTTCCAAAATTGTATTTAATGATTCAAGATGATGAATGTCTTTGTCTTTGAACATCAAGAGAGATCAGTGACCAATTAACTTATTAGTTATTGCTAGCTTGATCAATAATTGATTTTCTTACACAGAACTCAGTCTCTTAGAATTTTTTTTATTTTTTTTTTATTTTAAACCCTTAGCTTCTGTGTATTGACTTATAGGTAGAAGAGTGGTAAGAGTAGGCAATGGGGGTCAAGTGACTTGCCCAGGGTCACACAGCGGGGAAGTGTCTGAGGCCAGATTTGAACCTAGGACCTCCTGTCTCTAGGCCTGGCTCTCAATCCACTGAGCTACCCAGCTGCCCCTCTCTTAGAATTTTTAATCATCACACAGTGATATAACTAAAGTGCAAACCTGATCAAGACATTTTCTTGCTGCTCAGAAAGCTCCAAACTATTACTACTCCTAAGGAAAAAAGTCAAGCTCCTCTGTTTGACAGTTAAAGCCCCTTACAAGCTGATCTTCAAATTTCTAAATTCTCTCAAAGTTCAACTAGTGTCACCTCCTATAGAAGGCTTTTGCTCATCTTTACCCCACTAAAAATTACCTTGTGTTAACTTGGTATATGCAGGTATCCACAGGTCAGGATAAGAAATTAAATGAGAATTTTTTGGGAGTTTTGTGGAAGCCATAGATAACATGCCAAGGCCAGTAGAAATACAGAAAAATTTTAGCAACTCAGAAATGCATAAAGTATATGTATAGTATCAACATATTTTACCTTTTAATACTGCAAATATACACAATTTCTTTTACAGTAAATACTCCATTAAAAAAACAAAACTCAGACTTCTTTTCTGGTACAAAGAGAGCGTTCAAAAATTTTTATGCAGACTTTCCAGCATGGCTAACCCTGGCAATATGGAAGGGATACCTGCATTTGCTTGGTATATATTTACTTGTCTTTATCCCAAATGAACCTCTCTAGTGGAATGCACTACATGTTCCTTGAGAGCAAGGACCATACAAGTTTTCCTCTTTACACATTTTATAGACGTTTATATTAGATTTCCTTCTTTTCCATCTTTCCTCTTTTGCGTGGCACAGAGGAAGTACTTATTAAATGCTCACTGATAGTCTGATTGAAGTCATTTAGTCTCACCAAGCCTCAGTTTCTTCTGTTATAAAATGGGGATAATAATATTTTCCTTAGCTACCTCAGAGAACTATGGTGAATGAAGTGTTTTTTTTTTCTTTAAAAAAAAAACTTCAATTAATTAATTAATTAGCTAATTAATGAATGAATGAATGAAGTGTTTTATAGATCTTAGAGACATTATAAATGCGAGTACCTCTTTGCCATGTGATAGTAGTTGGGTCAATGTCAAGTCGGGCAAATCTGGTCATTTCCTCTTCTGTCAGTGTGCTTGGATTAGTTTTATTTATTCCTAATTGCTACAGAAAAGAAAAATAAGACACTTCAATGAAACATACCAAATGTATACAGAAAAACTTTCCTCTGTTGGTTTTAGATTTTGTCCCCACAAATTTCTATATGTTCCTTTACATGACCACTATGTTTTTTGTTTTTTGTTTTTTTATCCTGGGACTCCATTCTAGGAGCATAGGGCCACAACCAGTAGGCAATGGGTCACACAGTCGCTCAGGGTCACCCAGCTGGGAAGTGTCTGAGCCTGGATTTGAACCTAGGACCTTTTTGTCTCTAGGCCTGGCTCTCAATCCACTGAGCTAGCCCAGCTGCCCCTACTTTAGGTTGCAGTTTCTTTAGCAGATGTAGTTTTTACAGGGTGGGGTTGCTAGCCCCACGCCCAACCCTCCTCCTTTTTCATCCGGGCTAGGGACCGTCCTTGGCCCAGGAGTGGTAAGGGTGGGCAATAGGGGTCAAGTGACTTGCCCAAGGTCACACACAGCTGGAAGTGTCCGAGGCCGGACTTGAACCTAGGACCTCCAGTCTCTAGGCCTGGCTCTCAATCCACTGAGCCACCCAGCTGCCCCTGACCACTATGTTTAGGGGAGAGAAAAAATTCTGTCAACATAATTGACACTAGTTTATCAGACTCTACATTCAGCCCCAAACACTGCCATTTATAACCATTATTTCAAGAAAAGCCTGCATTTATATTGTTTCCCAAGCAGTTTTCTTCTAATTGAGTGAAAAACACATAACATTTTTTAAGGCTGCACATTCCCCCAGTGAAACATTACTTTCTAAGCCATGGTTCTATAATGAGAAAAAGAATAGGGAAGGTTAAAAGCCTGTGACTTAATGTTAGGCAAAAGAAAATATAAATTACTTATAATATGAAGCTAAGAGGAGAGGTATACAAACCACTTCTCTCCAATTAATTAAATTATTGAAGAATCCTGTAGTGTAAGACACTTCCCACTTCTCATAGCTTTAATCAAATTTCTGATGTGACCAAGAGAGGCCTTATGGTTGTTGTGGCCGGAGGGCTAGGCCTGATGTCAGGAGGTCCTGAGTATGAATACTTTCTTACATGCTTATTTGTTGCATGGCCCCAGGCAACTGGCCCTGGAAAACCCCTAAATTTTTTCCCCACCTCTAAATCTCAGAGCCCACGGGCTCACAC
The DNA here is from genome assembly GCF_016433145.1 of Gracilinanus agilis. NCBI lineage: Eukaryota > Metazoa > Chordata > Mammalia > Didelphimorphia > Didelphidae > Gracilinanus > Gracilinanus agilis. Next base: position 412,695,600 of record NC_058133.1, on the reverse strand, counting down.
CAGCCAGCAGACTCAGGAACGACAGAGGTAGATTTTTTTTTTAAATTACACAATTTTAGTTTGGAATCAGTGTGGTAAAGCTTTGACACTATCTCCTGACACCTAAGATGACAATCATAGTTCTGCTAGAGAACTAGGGCAAATCAAAGTGATAATTAATGTGTATTCACACTACAGGACTTTGGAAACAACTAAAAGCAAAAGAAGGGTATTCATGCTGACTCTTCAAAGCTAAGTTTGAGTGCCATCTTCTGCGTGAAATTCTTTCCTGATCTGCTCAGTGGCTGGTCTTCCTCCTCTCCCATTTAGCTGTGGTTCAGTTGTTTCAGTTGTGTCTCATTCTTTATGACCCAATTTAAGGTTTTCTTGGCAAAGACACTGGCTTGGTTTGCCATTTCCTTCTCCAACTCATCTTATAGATGAGGAAATTGAGACAAAGAAGGTTAAGTGCCCAGGGTCACACAGCTAGTAAGGGTCTGAATTCAGATCCTATTGCCTTTGGGATCATCAGTGTGCCACAAGCTGTCCAATTATATGCATAATAATCATCATTTAGTATTTTTCCCACAGAGAACTGAGGATTACAAACAAGATGATTGCACTGATAAACACCAAAAAATTCTTACCTTTAGAGCAGAGGCCAAGTAGACTAAAATTCTGACTTGCCTATTGACTCATTTTTTAAGAATTTCACAGTGCATATTAAATCTATCTTATTTCCAGTTAAGTTTCTGAATCCTGAGACCAAATTGTGGGTGAAACAATTGCTAATGCACTTTAAAAGGTTTTCATTTTACTTTTCTGCAGTATAACCTCTACATTTTTCCCCTCAAAAACACAAACTGGAAACTTACTTTCAATCGACTAAGCTGAATGCTTGAAAACTCTCTCACACCATTCACTAATGGCACCAATCGATTAAACAGCGCCTGAGAACCAACCAAAAGAGCAACAAAATCAAGTTTAAGGTACAGCTATTAAATTTGGATCACATTCAGCAGTCTCATACACTTTGCCATGTGAGATTTAAGTTGTTTAGTTCAGAGCCCACGAAAATTGGCCTAACAGAAACCATAACTTTAATTCAATTTTCAAGAAAATTCAGCTACAACTTAATAATATTAGTCAGTTTGTATAGACATGGTTCCTTAATAGAGATCCTAAAAATTCTCAAATTAATGTTTTTCTGGACATGAGTTCTCTATTTCTCATAAACACACACAGTCTTAAATGATGGATATGGAAGATGCTACAAGCCATGCAGAACTGTTGAGAAAAATGATCTTCCTATCTGAACTCTAAGTCTACAAATAATTAATGGTGGTACATTTGCTCACTTCAGGGCTGCAATTTGCCTCTTGGACTGCATGTACCCTGAGATAATATTTATAGAGTGCTTAGCGTATATTGTAGTTCAGTCTCATGTCTGACTCCTTGTGACCCCATTTGGGGTTTTCTGGGTAAAGTTACTGGAATGGTTTACCATTCCTTTCTCCAGCTCCTTTGACAGATGAAGAAACCAAGGCAAACAAGGTTGTGACTTGCCCAGGGACACACAGCTAGTATCTGAGGTTGAGTTTGAACTGAGGCCTTCCTGACTCCAGACCCACTGTGCCATCATTTTATCTTCGGAACAATCCTGGGAGGTAGGTGTTACTATTCCCATTCTACAGCTGCAGAAACTGAGGCGGACAGAAGTCCAGTGACTTGCCTAGGATCACACAGCTAGTAAGTGTATAAGACTGGATTTTAATTCACATCTTTCTGATTCCAGGTCTACTGCTTTATCTATTATATCAACCAGCTGCCCTAAAAAAGAAGAGATGTTATGTAAAAAAGAAAAGACTTAGACCTCCCCCCCGCAAACAAATTTTAGCTTTAAAAAGATTTCCCAAGTATCTAAACAAAGAAATCTTTATTCTTTCAATAAATGATTAGAGAATCAGATGGCAAGTGAAGTAGAAAAAAACCAAAGGTCTTCCTCACCTTATCTGTCTGAGTACTTTCATGCAAAATCCGGGTGTCAATAGCAGCAGCCAGCAAATTATTAGCAGCAGTAATGGCATGAATGTCACCAGTTAAGTGAAGATTGAACTATAAAAAAAGACAAAAATTTATTTTCCTGCTTTTCTAGACCACCAAATCAGTCTTTATGGCATTTCTGAAATTATAAATCCTTAAAACAGAAAAAGGAAATTAATTGAAATTACAAAATTTTAAAAATAAAATTACATATTAGATTATACATTTATTATTCTACATTTATATACTGCATATACATTTATATATTTCCAAAATATATAAAAGTATACATTTATGAAAGTAAATAAATGTATACTTTTTCTCCTACATGAAGGAGGAAAAAAGGAATTTTTAGGTATTCTTTCCTTCAATTAAATTCAAATAGTCTGATACTCCAAATAAGGGTATACTGACAAACTATGAATGATTTAAGATTTGGAAATTTTCTTTTTCTTACTTTAAGTTACTATACTTTATCTTTTTTTAAAGTTCACAGGTAGTTTTATTGAGTTTAAAGTGATACTGTGGCCTTAGCCATTTTCAGATCATTGTTTTCCAATTCATTGTTAATTATCAAGGCCATTCATATCTTTAAAAAATATTTTTAATTTTAACATTCAATTTTTTAAAAATTTTGAATTACAAATTCTTTCCCTTCTGCCAACTTCTCTCCTACTCATTGAGAAGGGCAATATATATGTCCAAATGAAACATATTTCTACATAAGTAATGTTGAAGGAAAGAAAAAGCAAGAAAAGTAAAGTAACTGTTCTTTCTATGGATGTAGAAAGCACTTGTCTTCATGAGTCTTTTTGGAATTGTTTCAGATTATTATATTGATGAGAGTAGTTAAGTCTTTTACAACGGATCACTGTTACAATATTTCTGACACTGTAGTGTTCTGCTTCTGCTCACTTTACTTTGTATCAGTTCATGTACATCTTGTAAGGTTTTTCTGAAACCATTCTGCTCCTCGTTTCCATTACAATCATAAACGACAACTTTTTCACCCATTCTCCAATTGATGAACATCCATTCAGTTTGTAGTTCTTTGCTACCACTAAAAGAGCTGCTATAAATATTTTAGTATAAGAAGGTGTTCTTCTGTTTTTGATTTCTTTTGGAAACAGGCTTAGTAGAGGTATTTCTGGGTCACAAAGGATATGCGCAATTTCGTGAACCTTTGGGCAGGGTTCCAAATTGCTCTCCAGAATGGTTGTATCAGTTCAAAGCTTTACCAACTGTGTATCTACTTTCTCATATCACCACTAATATTATAATGTTCCTTTTTGGCCACATTCACCAATGTAAAAGGCATGAAGAGATAACTTTGAGTTGTTTAAATTTGTATTTTTCTAATTGGTAGTAATTTAGAGCATTTTTTCATATGGTATTGAGTTTTATATTTTTATTTTTTGAGGCACCAAATTACTTTCAGATTAGACAGTAACTTACTTTCCAAAGGGCAAGGAAAATATGCACTAATAATTTTGAACAGAGAGAAATACAGATAGAGATTATGAGGAGGGAGAAAATGTTAAGGTGCCATTTCACAATGTGGCTCCCTTTTATGTCCTTACCTCTTCCATGGGGATGACCTGAGCATAGCCACCACCTGCAGCTCCTCCTGCATAACACAAGAATAAAAATTTCAGCAAATCCTGTAAAAATGGGCAGATGATTGTTGTCAAAGAATATTTACCACACTAATGAATGGAATTGTACATGGTTTTAAACATGTTACAAACTTAACCAATAAGGGGAAGGGAACACACATTTTTAAAGTTCTTTATTATAAGCTAGGCATTGTGCCAAGTGCTTTGCAAATATTGCTTCATGTGTGAGGTAGCTACTGTTATTATCTTTATTTTACAATTGAGGAAACTAAGGCAAACAGAGATTAAGTGTCATGCCTAAGCTTGCATAAATAGTATCCTAAGATCTGATATGAACTGAGTCTTCCTGACTCCAGGCCTAGTAATGTATTCACTGAATCACTTACTTGCCTCTAAATAAAGGCAATAAGATAAAGTGAATAAGGATATTCAGAAGTCTAAATGAAAACAAGCCTGACAAGAGAATAGTTATAGTCCAAAAAGTGCAGCATTCAAATACATTAGCTATAATGGGCAAAAGAACCTCAGGAACAACACATCTACAAAACAAATACACCCGTACACAATATTCTCTTATGAATTTCACAATTATATACATGTGTTTAACTGCATGCTGCCTAGAATTAAATAGAGCAGAGTGTGAAATTTGTCACTTTTTATTATCATCAAGAAGAAGAAACTACCTGTTTATCATGTGAAGAAAAGATGAGATGCTACATGTATTTATTGGGTAAAATACCTTTAACACCAAAAGTAGGTCCTTGTGAAGGCTGCCTCAGACAAGCAAAGGAATTGATGTGCAGGTGTGCGGTCAATGCTTGAACAAGCCCAACTGTGACCGTGCTTTTTCCTTCTCCCAGGGGTGTAGGGGTGATCCTTATACACACACAAAAATAGAGAGTTTCAGAAACTACAATCCTGTATTGAATGAACTCAAAGTAACCAAAACTTGGTGTCAATGCTGGCAAAGGAGATGTAATTCCAGGTACTCATTTCCTGCATTGTAATTTGGTCTTCTAAGGAGCAATCTAATAATGCCTCTTTACTCATGACTTGTATGGTTTTTTAAAATGTCATCTAGCAACAAGTGACTTTTCCTAAGTTAAAGTTTATAAAAAGGAGCAAATGGGCATTCTCAGTTTAATGCACTGAATACTTTTTCATTTCCAGTCTTCATTATTTATTCAACCTGCCAAAGACAGACATGTTAAAATACTTATATATATTTGTGGGATCTTTACCACTCACCCAACAGCAACAAAGATAACCATCCAAAAGTTGCTAGATCATTAAAACCTGGCCATATTACTCAGCTCTTCTTAGGTAAAACCAAGATATAAATAAGTGCCCTCACACCAAGAAGATAAGAAATAGGGAATGATACTAAGGAAATCATCATTTTATCTCATTTCCCAAGACAGAAAATGAAAACATTGCTTAAAAAAGCCTAAACATATAACTCCTTCTCTATCAATAGTAACTCATTAATTCAATAAACACTTATTGGTTATACAGTGTATGCCTTAGTGCTTTGCATGTAGATTAAAAAATATTTACTGAATGAAAGAATGACAGTATTCAGAAGTAAAGAATAGTAAATACCACCCTAAAGCACTATGACTGGTAAATTTTAATGTTAACTTCTATTAAATATGAGTCTTAGGACCTAAGAAATAGAAAAAGGATAAGAAGAAAGATGAGGATTCTTGAGATCCTGACAGATCACATGAGATATTGTATGTAAAGTATTTATAAAACTTTTAAAGCATTATATAAATGCCAGTTAATGCTTATTATTACTATTGACAAAAAAATGCTGAAATGATTCTGAAAGATCATTCACATTATTGTACAGTTGCATTTTTGAGCCTATATGCTTCACTCTTCCTTACCTCAGAGAGTAAAAGTCACTGAGACTGAGGCTGTGCCCTAATTATCTTAGCGGAATCAAATGAATGAATGAACTCCTAAGTGTAGAATAGTGTTCTGTTGGCCTGGCAGGCACTTAATAAATAAAAGGATTGCTTATTAAATAAATATATATTTATTAACATATATTCATATTAATACAAATTAACTAAAGCAACAACTAATTAATTACTCAGTTGTGATTAATTGCTCAATGATTTAATTATTTAATAATTTAATTATAATTAAATGCATGTGCTAAGCAATATATAATTAATCATATCATTTAATTTAATCATTAAATTAAATAAATTGAATTAACTAAACCAACACAAATAATAAAATAAATAAATAAATATCGATATATCAAACCAAGACAATCACAAAAAAAGGCTACCCAGATAAAACCATCATTAATACAAACTCTGAAGTAGACAAACCTCTCTTTGGCAAATGAGTAGATAATGGAGAACAGAAGAATCACTTAAAACATTTTTTTTAAATCCTTACCTTCTATTCAAGAACAAATTGATTCTAAGGCAGAAGAGTGGCAAGGTCTAGGTAATTGGGATTAAGAGATTTGCCAGGATCACATGGCTAGGAAGTGTCTGAGGCCAGAATTGAATCCAGGTTCTCTGGACATCAGTTCTGGTGCTCTATTCACTGAACCACCTCACTGCCCTTCCTCACTTTTTTTTGAAGCAATCAATTCTTGCTAGATATTTGCTAGACAGAAAAATGATGGATAAAGAAGACAATGCCAGAGTGTTTTTAAGACGATGCCATTTAAACATATCCATTTAGAAGGACAACATGAAGTCTAAGAATTTTAAACCGAATTCCAAACTGTGTCTGTAATCAGTAGACTGAGGAAAAGCCTTTGGGTATCTGGCTGTCTACTGCTCCACCTTGGGGCAAGTCCCATTATACCGATGAGCTAAAGTCTCATAGACCACCAGAGCAAACAGGCTCTCACCCTGGAGAATCTCCTGGTAACAATCATTTATGAAATTATCTGAGTGCTCCTGAGAATTCTGAAGAATTTCCAAACTATTAAGGATGTTGACCTAATATGCATATCCACATCTGTTTATGTAGCAAAATCTGGAGTCATGTCAACACTTGCAACCAAAAGGAGCCTCAAATCACAGTTCCTCCATCCTCCTTGTTGCCTGCCCTTCTAGGAATAACCTGAGGAGGTCTGAATTCCTGTTCATTCACAGCCTTCTTGCAAAAACACATAAAGGAAGAGTTGGTGAAGTTAAAAATTCTTCAGAGTTGGTATTTGTGAGATCTTTTATTTTCTGCAAATGGAATATGTGTTTTATTTCAGCTATGTGGCATAAAGCATTACATTTTTCATTCCCAAGGAAATATTAGTACGCTTGCCTAAGGGAGCCAAAAGGGGACACGCCTAGTGAGTGACCTCCTTGAAACTTGGCCTAAAAAAGACAATTCTTAATTAGAAACATATTACTTCCCAGGTTTTGTTTGGCCATTTTTTACCATTGTTATTATAATTCAGCAAAAGTAAGAAAGTAGCAAAAGAAAAAACAAAAATGCCTTATATGAAGTGAAATGATGAATGACATTAAAAAGAAAAATATACATTTGCTTTTTCTATACATGACTATAAAGTATCAAAATCTGGTTTGTTTTTTTACAAATGTTTTATTTTTTTATGAATGAGAAGTTTCTGTTTTATCCTTTTATTCTTATTTTTATATAATCTAGATATAAAAACATGTGACATAAAATAATATTATTCATCAGGTTAATTAACTAAAGAACCTTTGATTATGCTAACTTAAGGTATAGTCTGCTGTCATTATATCCTTGGATTCTAAAAAACTATGCCCAAATCGCATATATCCTTTTTGGTTTTTGGATCCCCTGATCAGATGGGACACAGGATGATACACTTTTCAACTATAGTAACTCTCAAAGTTATTTAAGTAAATTACAAAGTGGTGGTGGCAATGCCCATAGTGATAAAATGACAAGTCCCAAAAATGTAGAAGAAAGTCTAACTTTAAAGTATCAAAGGATCACAGTTGTAAAGGTAGAAGGAACCTTAGAGGTCCTTAGTTCAACCCCCTTATTTACAGATGAGGAAACTGAGGCTTAGAGAATTCAAATAACTTACTAAGGTTTTCACAGTTAAGCAAAATATTGGGCATCAGCTTTCATTTCATGGTCAGTTCCTAAGATCGAACAATGTTTTATTGTGAATAATATTAAAACCATAATGATTATGTTCTGATTTGGAATTCGTGTAGTTCTTCAACTCAGTTTTACCTTATTGTCTTTAACAACAAGGTTCTCCTAAAACGATTTTGTAAGAAAGCAGGACAAGGGAGATAAGTGAACTTAGAAAATTTTATGAAATATTAAAAAACAAGTGGGATATTAATTACAAAATATCCTTCACAATTCACAAAAGCAGCTCCCTAATAATCTTGGATTTCTATTATTTTGTTCAAGTGGTAAGGGGTCACTTTATATACAAGAAAGTACATTCTAAAAAATTCTTTATCAGATGCTTTACTAATCCTAATGGTATAGTTTATTTCCTGAAACACCTAAAATAAAAAAAAAATTGGCTAATGTTTTGTTAACCCTTCAAAGACAGTCTCATTTATTTGATAAATTGTTCAGAAAATATGATACATACTTTTTTAAGAGGCCTAATAAAAGTTCAAACTGGCTGCCTTACTTAATTACAAATTTTCAATATATTTTCAAATTTTATACTACCCACGGTTTGATCCTTCCCCATCAAATCACAGACACTCAGAAAACTTTCTTTTAGGATAAATTAAGGACATTATTTTTTTAGGATAAATTAAGGACAGGCATTCTCTCAAGAATTGGTCTTTAAAGGAAGAAAACCAACCACCAGTACTGTCTTTTATTAAGACCCTTGGCTTTAGTGCCCTTTACATTTGCATTTCTTTTATAATACTCAGAAGTTCAATTTAAGTATAAAAATTCAATGATCCCCAGGAGTGGGTCTACCATCTAAACACAGCTGTTGTCTTCTGCAGACAACAAAAAGACAAATGATCTGATAGAAGTAAAGCCCAATAGAAACAACAACAGGAAAGCTGCAAGGAGAGCCCTCCAGGCTGACTCAGTAAAATACAAAAGCAAATGACTTAAAAATGAAAAGCTTAGGGGGCAGTTAGGTAGTTCAGTGGTTGGTGAGCCAAGCCTAGCCACAGGAAGTCCTGGGCTCAAATGTGGCCCCAGACCCTTACTCACTGTGTGACCCTGGGCAAGTCACTTAACTCCAACTGCCTAACCATTACTACGCTTGTGCCTTGGAACCAATTCGAATTCTAAGTACTAATTCTAAGACAGGAGGTAAGAGTTTAAAAGAAAGATGAGAAAAAAAAAATTGCCAAATCAACTTTCTGGCAGCAATTTAAAGGGAAAAGAAGAACGAGGGATTAATTATCTAACTGGAAAAAGAAACAAAACTCTGGTTTTAAAAAAACCTAAGCAGCAAGGTGGTGGAGTGGAGTCAGGAAGACCAGTGCTCGAATCTGACCTTAGACCCTTACTAGCTGTGTGACTCTGGGCAAGTCATTTAACTCATTTGCCTCAGTTTCCCTATAGGTAAAATGGGAATAATTAACACCTATCTTCCAAGGTTGTCACAAAAAAAATTACATAATATTTATAAAGCGTTTTGCAAACTTTAAAGTTTTATACAAATATTGTCTATTATACGATGTGTAGTCAGAAACCTAAATGAAGTTTTTCTGTCAATGCAATCAAAACATATAAATCCAAGAAGCCCATGAATTTAAACTGGTTTTTATCACGAGTGTCATTCTGTGCAACAGCCATTATAGATGTACAATCTAAGCATATATATTTGCACACATTATACAAGTGACAGAGTGACGGCATACAGAAATGTGCACCTGTGTACCGAACCTTCTCCTGATCTCCCTATATTTGCTATATTTGTAAATGATCAATTAAAAGTGACGTGGGGGGGGGGCAGCTGGGTAGCTCAGTGGATTGAGAGCCAGGCCTAGAGACAGGAGGTCCTAGGTTCAAATCCGGCCTCAGACACTTCCCAGCTGTGTGACCCTGGGCAAGTCACTTGACCCCCATTGCCTACCCTTACCAATCTTCCACCTATAAGTCAATACACAGAAGTTAAGGGTTTAAAATTAAAAAAAAAAAAAGTGACTTCTATCCCAGATGGTATCCCATTTACCTACTAGCTCATAGAGCTCCTGCTCCTTTCCCTTCATTTCAGATCTATACTGATCTGGATCATATCTCCCAGGAGCTGCCACCCAGTCCTCTGGTTAACCCTGGGGAGGGGGTCTGGTGGGCCCTTAGAGGCCCTTGATCTGCTCCTGGTATGGTGGGGGGGCTGGGCTGGGAGGCAGGCGGAGACCCTAGGTCAGGGGAGGGGGCAGTGCAGAGCAATGGTTTAAGAAGTGCATTTTAGGACATTGCAGCCCGCTGAGGGTCTTGGGACCGAATGGAGGGTAAGAAAACGAGGCTTTGTGGACGCAGGGCTGAGACCCTCCCTCGAAGGCTGGCTGAACCCCCTGGGCAAAGGCCAAAAACTCTTTTTTTATCCCCTGCAGCACCAGGGGACTTCACAGAGAACATGGCAGCCCAGCGGATTGTCCAAGGCCAACTAGAGAGGCTGGGCTGACCAAATCAGTAGCAAATGAACATTTATTAAGCACCTACTATGTGCCAGGCACTGGGGACACAAAAAGCAATAAAAGACAGCCTTGGCTTTCATAGGCTTCTATTTATATTACACACACTGCCTGTTCCTTAGCTACTCCATACCTTCTGAGTAAGATCATCGGACCTATGTGGGTATCAGAAAGGGTCAAACTAGGGGGAGATGGGGTGGCTAGTAGGGCTGAGGGGTGAGTCTTTTTCTCTGATGCCTTAGCTGAGGAAAGGAACAGGGGCTACATTTACCATTAAAGAAACTATCTACTTTCCCCCTCAAAATAGATATAAGGATTTATATTGATCAAATAGAAATATGTGAATATATTTAACAAATATGTGGATATTTATTAAAAATATGAATGTTTAATGTTTAGAAATGTAAATAGATATATCTCCTCCTTCTTTTCCTTCATCTCTCTTTCATACACATAACCATGTGCACAGAGGATGAGGAAGGAGAGACAAACGGATTAGTAGATAAAGAAAAATCTAGGCCTAAATTAAACACTTAATTTTTCAGATCACTCTTTAAAATGGTGAATTACTGAGGAACTGACCTATAGTTCAGTGAAATCACAGGTATAGTCCCTGTCCCTAGCCTGAAGTACACAAGCAGGTCCTTATATATGTTCTATTTGCGCGCTCTCTCTCTCTCTCTCTCTCTCTCTCTCTCTCTCTCTCTCTCTCTCTCTCTCTCTCTCTC
>NC_058133.1:412639843-412684350 GCF_016433145.1 Gracilinanus agilis | reverse complement strand
TCTCTCTCTCTCTCTCTCTCTCTCTGTCCCTGTTTCTATCTCTGTTCTCTGTGTCTCTGTCCTTTCTCCCTCTCTCTCTCTCTCTCTCTCTCCTGGGGTTCACAGTCCTTCTCAGCAGGGCCTCACATCTGATGATGGGATGCCGCTATCACCTAAGGGTGAGAACCCCTTGGGCTGGCCTGGAATTCCTGACGGCATATACGGCAGAGGCCCCAGTCGGATGACAAATTGCTTTCACATTCAGAGACTTCAATTCACTCAAGAAACATTTACTGAGCAGCATCTAGGAGTTGGGGATGGAAAAAGCAGGGATTCTGCTATCAAATAAAGCAATAATACAATAGAGCAAAGGCAAGCAAACGTGTAACTCTGACACAAAGAAGCGTGTGTTAAGTACAAGAAAGCTTGAAGTAAATACAAGGGAGGGGTCTGGGCAAACGGCTATGAAATGTTGAATGAAAAATGACTTCAGTCGGGGAGGGAGGAGGGAAGGCCTCCAACACCCCCTTAGCCAGGCCTCCAAGGAAGGGAAGGCCTTCAATAGCAGGAGATGTGGGGGAAAGGAGGGAGAGAGTCTCTTCCAGGCACGGGGATTATAATCCTATTGGATGTTAGGGGGGAAAGCGTGGGGGAGAGTCCCCAGAGGAGCCTACTATGTGATGGGCCTGTAAAAAATACATCACCCTGGGGCCAAGGGACGGGAATTTCTGAAAGCCGGCCTGCTCCTTGGAGTCTATCGCCAGCCTCCTTCTCATAACCTTTCTAGATGAGCAGGCCCGACCAAGACCGATGCCTCAGGCATAGCTTCCCCACTTTAAGCTTTTACCTTCCGTCTTAGCACTGATTCTAAGACAGAAGAGCGGCGAGGGCTGGGCAATGGGCGCTGTGACGCTCCCGGGGTCACAGGAAGTGTCTGAGGCCTGACGGGAGCGTGCGGCCTCCCCACTCCAGGCCTGGCACTTTTTAAGCCCCCAAAGTCGCAATGAGGCCACAGGCCAGACTTTAAGCAGGCATCATCCGAGGCTACAGGTTGTACACTTTACATAGAGCTAACTATGTACATATGTTCATATGTATACATGCAAGCTGTCTTACTGTTCACATGTTTCATACAGACACCCGATAAGCCTCAAGATAAAGACACCTGAAGGCTGGCCAGAGGAACGAGGGAATTATTAGCCCGGAGAGTGGCTAACATTTCTATCTCATTTTAGCCTTACATGCTATTTCATGTTCTTTATAACAACAGGGGTGGGGTGAGATGGGGGGAAGGGCACAATTATTATCCTCATTTTATAGATGAGGAAACTGAGGCCAAGAGGATCTACTTGATTTTCTCAGAGTCACACAACTAATGGGAGAGGCAGAATTTGATATCGGCTCTTCCTAACTCCAAATCCAGCATGCGAAGGAGAGAACACTCAGGGGGAATAGGATGACTGTCTCCAAGGACAGGGCATACTAAAAGTCTCGGTGAATTTTAAAGCTTTATTAATTTATTTATTATTAATAAGCTTTATTATATGTTTGTGTAAAACATATATATTTATATTATTTATTGTTATCATTATTTTGTAACCTTTATTAGCTTAAAATACATCCAAACTTTTGGGAGAACCAAAAGGATTTTTTGGGGAAGGGTTTTCACTAGAGAGGTATTAAAATTATTCTGCTTGGTCCTAGAGGGCAGAACTGGAAACAGTGAATGCAGTGGCCCAGACACAAGATTGGGCTTTACGGAAGGAAATACTCCCTCAAATTGGAGGCCCTGAAGAGGTGCTGGGCCCCTTCTCTGTGGAGTCATCAAGCACAGCCTGCATTAGAGAGCAAAGTCTTGTCATGTGCTTCTTGGACTCAATGGGATCCCTTCCTGCTCTCAACATTCTGTGTAATGGGCCACCCTGGGAAACAGACCACGGACTTCTTCCTTCCTCGAGATTGTCCGACGGTTCAGGGGGTGTTGCAGGGAGCACTTCTGGTCAGGTGTGGGTAGTCCTGGATGGCTTCTGCCTTCCTACCTTTCCAGGAATATGGTAAACTCTCTGAAGGCAAGGACTATATCTTCTGAGTTTCCCACAGGGCCTGAATTATGGTAGACAACACATACTTTAAAAAAAATCCTTACCTTCTTTCTTAGAGTCAGTACTAAGTACCAATTCCAAGGCAGAAGAGCAGTAGGCAATTGGGGCTAAGTGACTAGCCCAGGGTCAGCACAGCTAGGAAGTGTCTAAGGCCTTGTCTAAGGTGAAAACCCTTCCCAAAAAAATCTTTTTGGTTCTCCCAAAAGTTTGGATGTATTTTAAGCTAATAAAGCTTACAAAATAATGATAACAATAAATAATATAAATATATATGTTTTACACAAACATATAATAATTCTTATTAATAATAAATTAATAAAGCTTTAAAATTCACCGAGACTTTTAGTATGCCCTGTCCAGAACTTTCTATCTCCAGGCTTGGCTCTCTATCCACTGAGTCACCTAGCTGCCCTGGCACATATCCTTATTATTTTTGGATTCCAAGGCAGATATGGATTCATACAATAATGCTGGACTTGAGGAGTAAAGGTTTAGGGGAGACTTTTTAAAAGAGGAAAATGTGGAATTTATGAACTTGTAAGGGCTAGGTTCCAAATAATATTCACTAAATGATAATTTATCCACTTGATACCCAATAGAAATCAAATGAAAATACCCATTTTATATCACCACAGGGTAGAGAAGTGATGTCCTAGAGATTCTGCTATGGGTGCTCGTTGTTTTTCTAATGTAATGTTGGATGCGTTCTGCTTTTTCGTATAATAACGTTAGAGCGAGAGGGTTTGAAGCAGGGTGGTGGGTCACATATCTCAAAGCAGTCTGCTACTCCAAATTGTGTTCTCTGTCTAATTTTATTAAGTATGTGACATCCTGCATAAAAGATGTTCTTCATAATTGTTCTGAAAATATTTTGCTGGTAATTAAAAAGTAAACCTGTTGTTGGGGGCTATTTGAATTGGTTTTCAGATACATAACAAATGGAGAGGTTATGTATTGAGACTTATAATCAATAACATTTACTAAATGCCTACTATGTGCCAGGTACCATACTAAATGTTGGGGATAGCAAAAGAGGCAAAAGACAGTCTCTGCCCCAAGGAGCTCACAGTCTAATGGGGAAGATGACAAATAAACAAGTATGTACAATAGTTATATACAGGATAAATAGGAAATAATTAAAAGGAAGGCGTTAGCATTAAAGGGGCTGGGAAAGGTATCTGGTAGAAGATGGGATTTCAGTTGGGACTTAAAGAAAGCCAGGAAATGCAGCAGGGGTAAAAGCTCAAACTTAGCCAAACCTCCTCCAACACAATACAGCTCCTTTGTAAATGATAATGATAATAATAATAATACTAACAAAGACAACCAGAGCATTTCATATTATTTTTTTCTACCCTGAGCTGAGTGGTATGCGCTAGAAAATGATCATTTTACAAACCCAGGCCCTGAGATTCAGAAGCATTTTATTTGCCATCACTGCAGAAAGAAAGGAAAGAGAGCAAAGAGAAGAAGAAAGGAAAGAAAGCAACATCCCAACTATTTAAAACAACTTCCCAAGCCAGTTAGTTTTTCCTTAAGGCGAACTGAACAGGTAGGCATGCTGAGTACACTGCAGCTAAATGGGTAAGAATTTGTGAATGCCTTCATTATCGAGTGCTTTTCATCATCACCAATCGTACCTCTCTGCAGCCAGATCGAGTCTCCCAAGCTTTAGTCCAGCTGCCTGCTGGTCATTTCCAAATGGACGTCCTATGGTCATGTTTACTCACTGTGTCCTAAAGAGAACTCATTATCTGTCATTCTAAATCCAGGACTCTTCCAAACTCCCCAACTTATGAAGAGGGTACCACCAGTCACCCAAATGCATAACTTGGGAGTCCTTCTTGACTCTTTCTTTTTTTTTTTTTTTTAAAAAAATACCTTAACCTTCCTTCTATCTTAGAATCAGTACTGTGTATTGGTTCCAAGGCAGAAGAGTGGTAAGGGCTAGGCAATGGGAGTTAAGTGACTTGCCCAGGGTCACACAGCTAGGAAGTGGCTTAGGCCAGATTTGAACCCAGGACCTCCTGTCTCTAGGCCTGGCATTCAATCCACTGAGTTTTACCTAGCTGCCTCTCCTTCTTGGCTCTTTACTCCCCCTTACATTTCTTGTTTCCTCCTCTTTGAACTACCCTTAAACCTAACAACTTAATTTATTGTTTAATGGCCTCCCTTCTCTCCAATTCATTCATCCTCCACATGGGTTGCAAAAACAATTTTCTTAGAGCAGAAGTATAATTAAGTCTCGCCCTATCTGAAAAAGCCCCAGTGATTTTCCTATTGCCTCCAAGGGAAAAGAAAAGCAATTCTGTTTGGTATTTAAATTCACTCACAAGTGAGCAAAGCCAAGAAAACACTGATGTCAAATGCAAAAACCTACCACAAACAACTGAAATCAAGTATTGCAGGATTATAAAGAAGTATGGTTCCAAAAAAGCCCAGAAATTATGCAGAGGTGAGAAGTCTATAGGTGGAGTGGAGTGCATGTAGTTTTGGATCTTTTGATGCCTTGATGAATATTGCAAATTTTCCTTCTTATTTTTCATTTTTTCTTCTTTAAAAAGTATTAGTTGGGGGCAGCTGGGTAGCTCAGTGGATTGAGAGCCAGGCCTAGACACGGGAGGTCCTAGGTTCAAATCAGGCCTCAGACACTTCCCAGCTGTTTGACCTTGGGCAAATCACTTGACCCCCATTGCCTACCCTTACCACTCTTCTGCCTTGGAGCCAATACACAGTATTGACTCCAAGATGGAAGGTAAGGGTTTAAAAAAAATATTAGTAGACAAATGTTTTTACGACTGCATCTGTAAAATCTACATCAAATTTCTTACCATCTCAAAGAAGAGAGAGGAAAAGAATTTTGAACTCAAAAAATGTTAAAATGTTAAAAACTGTTTTTACATGTAACTGGAGGAAAATATTTTGAAAAATTTTATTTGCTATATGAGATGATTCTTTGTGAGGGCAGGGGAAGAGATGATGGGAGAAATATGATTCTAATATAAATAAAATATGAAATGTGATATTAAAAATTATCAATAAAATTTTATTTTAAACAACAATAACAACAAACCAAAAATCAAAGTCCTCCACAATCTGGTCCTATTCAGTCTTCATTTCCAGAATTATTATCACTACTCCCCATCCCCCTACCCATTACTATTTTATACAATTTATATTATAGCTATACAGGCCTACTTGGTATTTGCCATATACTACATTCTACTTTTAGCTTCAGCATCTTTGCTCTGGCTCCCCTATACCTGAATATACTTCTCCCTTCTGCCTTTCAGAATTCTTACCTTTTTTCAGAGAATAGTTCAAATGCCCCATGAAGCTTCTTTCTGATCTCCCCAACTGCTAGTGATTACCCGCCCTGAAATGTTCAGGCACTACGGACCACAGGGCCACGGAACCCTCAAAGGTCATTCGATCCAACCTCCTCTTCTTATAAATCAGGAAACTGAGTCCCAGTGGAGGCTCCAACTTTCCCAAAGTCAGAAGTGGGACTTGAACTCAGATTCTTTGATTCCAAAGCCTGTTCCTCTTTCTAATGTACCATGCATTCCCCACCTTCCCCCAATAATTACTCTTCATACTTTATATTTTTTCTGTGTTGTTTCCCAAAATTAAATATAAGGTCCCTAAAGATTTGGGCTGTTTCCTTTTTGTCTCTGTGTTCCCCAGCACCTAGCAGGTACTTAATACCAGTTAGCTGATCCATAAACAAGTGTTTAATAATAATAGTGAATCCTGAGAAATAGAAAACAAGATATAGTTTTATTTCTACATATATCTTTTCATTTATTTATTTGTTTGTTTGCTCATTTATTTATTTATTTATTTTAAATCCTTAACTTCTGTGTATTGGCTCATAGGTGGAAGAATGGTAAGGGTGGACAATGGGGGTCAAGTGACTTGCCCAGGGTCACACAGCTGGGAAGTGTCTGAGGCCGGATTTGAACCTAGGACCTCCCATCTCTAGGCCTGGCTCTCAATCCACTGAGCTACCCAGCTGCCCCTCTACATTTATCTTTTTGTCAAATGATGCCTTCTCTAATGTGGGGAGGGGAAGAAGGGAGTTACCTGGGAATTTTAATGTAACGAACAAATAAATTTAAAAATTAATAATAATAATAATAACTCAAACAAACACATATATAGTGACCAAGTATTTTACATATATAATAAGTTTAAAACTATACCAACACTTTTGGATATCCTGTATCTGAAGCAGACAATGGAAACTGTATTTTTCTCTCTTTAACAGGTTCACAGTCAGTAAGAAGTGTCAGGTTTTGAATCAGGTTCATCTGACTGTGTCTACTGACCTTTCTACTAGTCACTCAGTTATCATGTACTATTGGCCTGGGTATGGAACTAGCTTCCTTATATAAAATGGAATATCATGGGTGGGGGTTGGTTTAAACAAAATTCTCCTTATTCAGAGTACAAACATGTGGGCTTTTTCCTCCTAATTCAACAGCAAATATTATTGTTGACTGCCTCCAAACCACTACATTCTAGTGAGATGTAATCTGTATCTGACTAACCCTTCTCAAAACAAATGAAACAAACCATGCATTACCACATCTGAAAATGAAAAGATAAACAGAGTGAATCTGAGTTACAGGGAGAGCGCTGAGAAATGCAAAAGTGGGATACTGTTCTGAGGACAAGACAATGTTAAAAAGAAGGATTAAGTATAGCCTTACCCAGCAACCAAGACGTATTTTCCGTCTGCTTGATCCTTTAACCTGTCCAGCAGGGACAAGCGTACTTTGGCTTTGCTCTGGCCATAGATTTCAATTTCATCAGCAAGCAATCCTATCTCCTTGGCAAGGACATCAACCGCTTTTGGAGTCTGTCCTCTGGAAATCTCAAGATCACTAGAAGAAAAAACCAAACAAATAGAAGACAATAGAGTTCTCAGCCTAGGTGGTCGACAATAAAGCAAAGACCTAAGAATCAGGTCACCAATCAAATTAACGTCACCTGACTGTCTGGGGCTTTCCCCCTAAGCAAAAATGATTAAAGCTTACTAAAAAGTATTGTATTTTTTAAAATAGAAAAACATTTTTCAATATATCTTAAGTGAATTTTAAAAAGAGACACCTGGTGTTCCATACACCAATGGACTTTTCAGAACGAACCAGTAAGTGGAGGGTGAGGACAATCTATTTACAGCCTCCCCCCCAAAACCTCCACATACCTAATATGCTACCAGGATCACTCTATGCCCTGAAATCCATGGTTTCATTGGGTACTTTTAAGTGGGTTTTAATTATGTTCTTTAGTCATGTAATCAAAGGTTACATAATGTCTTTAAATTTTTAAAATTAATTCATTATTGAAATCCTTACTTTCTAACTCACTATCAATTCTAAAACAGAAGAGTGGCAAAGGCCAGGCAATTGGGGGTCCCACAGCTAGGAAGTGGCCAAGGCCAGATTGGAATGTAGGTCCTCTGAACTCCAGGCTTGGCTCTTATCACCTGGATATAGAGCTACCCCTACTTTATGTTTTTATGATGGCCTGAGTATGTGAGTTATGTCTGTTTAAGAATACAAAATTGCAATTTCATTTGAGTTGTGGACCATTTGCTTTCTTTTTCCTTTGTGTATTGTCTCCTCTCAGTAAAATGTGAAATTGTTGAGTGCAAGAATTATCTTCCTTTTCCATTTGGCTCCCCAGTGCTCAACACAGACCTTTGGGTAGAGTATCTGCTTAATCCATTTGTTTTAACAATCCTTCATTCTAAATCCAAAAATACGCTTTGAAATAATTGATTAACTACATAACTCAGAAACAGAGAGGCAGCAGCAGGGTAGGGTGGATGGAAGGAAAAATCTCAAAGTCACCAAAGACTGTGTTTCAAGCCTGGCCTCTGACATGTACTTGCTATGTAAGTCCAGACAAATCACAAATCTTTCAGGAAACTTGAAGATTATAAAGATAATCGATTTAGAGCTAGAAAGATGCTTCATGGTCCCCAGTCCCATCTCCCCCTTTTACAAATGAGGAAATTGAAGCTGAGAAAGGTGACGTGATGTTCCTTGGATCACTCAGGGAGTGACATGTCCTCTGAGCAAGCCTTGGGGTCTTTCCGCTGTGCCACCCTAGATTTTGAAAGGCGGCATAATTTGCACAGTGACCAGAGAGTGTTGGCAGAGGAAGAACTGTCTCACCTGGTTTTCCATACACCAGTAAAAACCATAGGTCACCGACAAAATAATGAATGGTTAAATCTGAAATAAAACAACCTAGCGATCAGCTTCGCTATTTAGTGAATGTTTGGAGTGTGCCAACAGGATTCTTGGAAAATCATTGAGCCAATAGTAACTAAGTTTGGAGAGGATGACATTCTGCCAGGGGTGCAATACACCGCTCTTGTGACTTTCCACTGTGCTTCAGGGTGCAGTCAGTCCCTCTTCTCATGGGTGAGTGAGCCACTGAGCCCCAACACCAAACCCTCTGCCGTGGCTTCCCCAGGCTATAGAATTAGTTCAAAGAAGGCTATAAAGCCAGTCACATCCTACAGATGCCTCTGCAGGGCAGGCAAGAGGAGGGAATAAGATTGATGACAGGGATAAAGGGCAAACTCAGTTACTGAGGCAAGAAAGAAAGAGGGACACCCAAGGAGCAACGAGTTCAGAATGAGCTCCACAAACTTACCAGGCATGCAAAAGTGGAGCTGCACATGTCTCTCCCTGGACCTACTCAGGTTGCTTTTATCTTCTTATTTCTTCTCTTTGCTCTAAGTCAGTGATTCCCAAAGTGGGCGCCACTGCCCCCTGGTGGTGCTGCAGTGATCCAGGGGAGTGGTGATGGCCACACTTTTTTTGTATTACATTCTATTCTGAGTTCAATAAATAGTTTCATAATTTCCAGGGGGTGCTAAGTAATATTTTTTTTCTGGAAAGGGGGAGGTAGGCAAAAAAAGTTTGGGAACCACTGCTCTAAGTCCCCCCCCCACTCTCTCTGATTCTAGTAACATAAATCAACAAAGCAGAATTTCAAAATTCCTTAAGGATTATTTTCTATCTAAAAGATCCATGTTAATTTCATTCTGATTTTTTATGACTTGAAAATTACTTCAATATGTCTTGGTTTCAGGGCAAGGGAAGGCAAATTTTTTAGATCAAACTAATGCATCTTAAAAAGAAAAAAATATGCTTTACAAAGGGTAATATTGAGATTTTTGTTGTTCAGTTGTTTCAAACACTTCAGGACCCCATTTGGAGTTTTCTTGGCAGAGATGGAAGGGTTGTCATTCTCCATTTCATTTTACAGATGAGGAACTGAGGCAGAGTTAGGTGATTTGCCCAGGGTCACACAGCTAGTTAGTGTCTGAGGCTGGATTTGAACTCAGTTCCTCCTGACTTATGACCTGGCCATTCTATCTACTGTGCCACCTTGCTGCCCAATACAGAGATTTAGGGGGTACATATTGGTTGACTAGAGATAGTGAATACACTTTAACTCTGCTATATGATCAGGGAAGGATTCCATTTTTACATAAACCTGCTAACTACAAAAGGTAAAATGACTTTCCCCAACACATTTTAAAATAAGGCTCTTACACTCAATGTAATGAGTTTAGATTATAAGATGTCTTTAACTATTGAGAAAAACAACCGTGACTCCCTTACTTATTTATTTCTTCTTTAGAAGGGTTGAATCTGAGAGGATGTAGGGAGGTTGACAAGTAGTGATGAAGAGTCGGCGAGGGAGAACAGGAGGAGAAAAGGAAAGTCTAGGAGGCAGGGCACTACTTTACTCATTAAAATTAACTGGACAAGATATAGAGAAGAAATAAATGGTTAGTTCAAGAATCATGTCTCTTACAAGCCAAATCCTTTTACCTGGGTACTGGGGAGAGTGGCTGTAGCTTCAAACATCGGAGCTTCCACTTCCTGTATTGCTGTTCCCAAAGCCATTTTCTCCCACTGTTAACTACATTCTTGAAGAAAGAAATGGAAAATAGGTCTCTATTTTCAAAATTAGAAGCCATACTAAAATACAAAGAATGAAAAAACATACCCTTACAGAGGCTAAAATATCACATTAATAGAGTGCCTTCTTCTTAGTAGCCTTCTGAGATAGGTAAAAGGAATCAAAACACTATAAGGGAAGGGGGAGCAGCTAGGTGGCTCAATGGAATGAGAGCCAAGCCTAGAGATGGAGGTCCTGGGTTCAAATGTGACCTTGGACACTTGCTAGCTGAGTGGGCAAGTCTTTTAAATCTACATTGCCTACCCCTTACCACTCTTTTGCCTTGGAACCAATACACAATATTGACTCTAAAGTGGAAGGTAAGGGCTTTAAAAAAAACCAAACACTACAAGGCAGTATATTATTGTATTAAGGTATTCATTCATCAGAAGAAAACTTTTGTAATGATGTTTTTCCCCAGCCTTTTTGCAGGGAAGCATGAATGTGATGTACAATAAATACAATAATACAAATAATGTTAAAACAATAATCTTTTTACAACACATTGAGACTGGGGGATTTTTATTTTGGTTTGGGGGAATGAATAGGATAGGAGGTGTAAAAAAAATCCTAAACTGTAGAATTTGTACATTAAGGAAAAACTGAAACAGGGGACAGCAAAAGGCAGCAAGCCCCCATCAATGCAACTGTTTAATGTTTTGTTTGGCAGCACTATGCATTATGGCAGTGATTTTCGCCCTTCCTACACCCTTAAACTTGGTGGAGGGGTAGCATTGAGAGTGTCTTTATTTCATCTTTTGGAAGCTTTTCCTGCCGTCCTAACATGGCAGGAAGATTTAAAACTACCTAGATAGTCATGAGAGATGCCTCAGAGAAGGAGCCAAGGAGTTAAATTTTACACAAAAATAGGGAACTGCTCTTTTATTATTATTTTTGCTTTCTTAGTTTGTTGCTTGAACTTCAAAGGTAGAAAAATAGGATACAAAAAAGGAGTTCTTTCAGTTTATGAATCTCCTTCCTTTGACTTCCTCAACCTCTGTCCTGACCATCACCAGGATCTCCCATAACCATTTAAGTAAAATTGAACTCTCACCAGGCAAAGTAAATATAATAAACCAGCACAAATCATTTTGGGTTAAATGCTTTAACAATTCCTGTTCTTAGTATATGCCCCTCCTTTGAAGTGGCAAAAACATTACGAGGTATGTATATGTCTGAAGGAAGGTGAGCTGGTCATGTTCCAAGATCAAGAGGTATCTGGTGAACAGCCTCTGGGTCCTCCATTAGCAGCCACCAAATACCAGAGATGAGAGGGGCATCTTCAGCAAGCTGGGTGGGCACAGTTGAAGGCTGTGGTGACAAGGCTTGGGATTAGGGGAAATAAGGATAGGGATGATCTGGCCCCTTGGAGGAAGTACTTCCACATCTATATCTTTAGGAATAATGGAATATTTGGCCAGTGATGCCTGAAAGGTTGAATGGGTACAAGAAGGCTGGATTATGAATGAAACCTTGATAGGGGGTAGAAGGAAGATAAATTAGCCTCTCTTAATTTCTTCAAGTCCAATAGTTACATTTAAAATAATATTACTGATATTCTAACACTCTAGTGAGGACTAACAACCCACCATGCTTTTTTTTGTTCAAGCAACAAAATACAATGTTGTAGATAAGTGGGCAACATACTTAACAGCTAATATATTTATCTGTGTGGTTCTGACATACAACCCCATTCCCATGACCTTTTTTTCTCCCTCTAAATCCTTACCTTCCATCTTAGAATCAATACTAAGTCTTGATTCCAAGGCAGAAAAGTGGCAAGGGCTAAACAAATGGAGTTCAGTGACTTGCCCAGATCACACAGCTAGGAAGTATCTGTGGTCAGATTTGAACCCAGAATCTCACATCTCGGGGTCTGGTTTTCTGTCCAGTCTGACTCTTTTAAAATACCTCCAGAAAGATTGTGTGTACTGTACACAGTTTATGCAAGGTGACACTTAAGGAATGCTACTAAAAGCATCCCCCCAACACTGTTTGTATAAAGATTTAGTGTTCAATAATAATACTGTAATATTTTGTAGTTTAAAAGCTTGACCTGCTTAAGACTCTTGTAAAGAAAACAGAAAAGAGTCACAATTTGTTTCCACAGCAGTTGTCCATCCAATCCCAGGCTCTGGTGTCTTCCCTTGTAAAGAATGTCCCTGCCAATTAGTGAGAACACTGTGT
Organism: Gracilinanus agilis; assembly: GCF_016433145.1. NCBI lineage: Eukaryota > Metazoa > Chordata > Mammalia > Didelphimorphia > Didelphidae > Gracilinanus > Gracilinanus agilis. The sequence goes on along the minus strand of NC_058133.1, from coordinate 412,672,087 downwards.
GGACAACTGGTACAGACAAAGAATAGGCATTCTGCTCCTCCTCGAATATCAAAGCCAATGAACTGAGTGAGAGGCAAACCAACCTGAATCCTCAGAGCTGCTGCAAGGAGGCCCACATCATCTTCTACAGTCAGGCCATTATGTAGACCATAATCATGCTTCTCTGCAAAAAGGGAGGGAAAGACATCATTGCAAAAGCTCATTCTGATGAAGGAATAATCCTTAAGAAAGGTAGTCACAGTCATAGTCAATGACATGGTGAGAGTTATGATACTGGGGATAGTTACAACAGGGGTAAGGATTTAAATCTCTAATTCAGGGCCTCTTCCAAAATAATAATTAAAAAAAGCCTCTTCCAAAAAATAATAAAAAATCCCCAAAATACTGGGGATAGTTATAACAGGGGTCAGGATTTAAATCTCTAATTCAGAGCCTCTTCCAAAATAATTTGGCTGCCACGGACATTTAATAAAATACCTGTTACTCAAGGTATCTGTTACCCTATATAATTTTTCCTCTACTAACTAAAAAGAATATAAATTACAGAAAAATTTATTTGCACTAAAACCTATCCCAGTGGAATACATTCCATTCATTTATTCACTAAGCAAATTCCTTTGGGCATATCCCAAGTATAATTAAAATTATTCAATTAAAATATGGTTTAAACAGGGATACAGCTGATTGCTCAAAATAATAAAGGCAGGACCTTTATGCCAAAAACAGTAAAAGCAAAAACTCTGGGAGTGACCTCTACCCTCCAGAGTGAAATTCTTCAATAGGAATAACTCCCTTGACTTTTGAGATAATGGAATTCCAGTCTGATCAGAAGCTACCCTTGTTCTTTATGAAATAGTATAAATAAACTAAGAGATTATGTTATATATATAAGGTAAAAAAGCAAAGCACCTTCTTCAATAATGAAAGGGAGGAAAGGAGGAAAAGGAAGAAGACAGAAAAAGTCAAGGGCTCAGTGAATGGAGAACAGGTTTGCTTTGAGAATTTCAACTTGAATCACAAAACTAATGTCTTGTTTATTCCTTTAGAGCAGGACAAAATAATTTAAAATTATTAATTTTAGGAGCTTCCTGGCAAAAAAAGTAGGTTGTAAATACTCTGCTTTTTTTCCCTTTTAAGTATTAAAAATCTCTCCCTTTCTCTAAATGTGTGTGAATAAATAAATAAAAGTAATGCAGATGCCTCTCTCTCCTTCAAGATTTTCTTCCTCTCTAGATTTTCATGATACTATGCTCTCCTGTTTCTTTTCCTACTTCTCTGATTACTCTGCTCAGACATGGTTGTCCCTCAAGGGACACTTCTCCCACATTAGGAAGTCATAACTCCCAAATCAAAATAGGAATTCCTCAAGAATAAGGACTGTTTTTACCTTCCTTTGTTTCCCTGGGAACACAGTGAAGACTTAATAAATACACATAGGCATGCCTATGGATCCATACAAACATATCACTCAGAAACATTATTAGAAATAAATACATAATATCCTTTAAGGCACCTTTCTTGAGTGTTTTCTGACAGAGGAAAGAAATATCTCCCACGGCCATGCTCTAATTCAAAGATCATTTTCTTTGCTTTGGAATGACTATATTCTTAAATTACCCATTTTGCTGACAGCATACTGGAAGAAATAGCACAAAAGGCATGAAGTGTATCTTTTTGTCAGATTGCTTGAAGGCGTTAGAAAGTCATTCCCCTCAGGTATTGTGCAAAGATTAGCAGCCCTTCACTTTTATAAATCATCTTTAAGCAAAGGCCAGAAGTCTAGCTGGCTGGGTAGTTTTTTTACCTCTAGAGATTTGGACTCTGGGCCTCATCCACCCACTACTCTTGTCCTCATCTGTTTAAATCATAACGTTGGGTGGGAAGAGTGGAGGGCAGTGAAGGATACCCACTGCATGAATTATGTTCCTTTCTGGTTTGCATTTCTTCTTTCTCCCTCCTTCCCTGCCCTGATACTTTAAGCATTATCCCACTGGTGGCAATGTGGAAAATCTCTCATGCTCTAATCCACATAATGTACCATTTCCTTCAGTTTTTTTTCAGGCCATTCCCTTCATTAAAATTATGCAAAAACTATTTGCTTTCATGTATTTTGTATATATACATATATGTGTATTACAGTTTAGCTAAAGCAATGAGGTGTGATTATAGCTATAATCATCATGTTATAATTATAATAAAGGGATACTATTACCAAAAAGAATTAAATCGCCCTCTAAACAATCCCAAATAATTACTCTAATTTAAAAAAATGAATATAAAATCTTTAGGTGGAGAGAATTGAACACATTTAATAAGATAAAAGTCGTAGTCTTTCATCATCACAGTAGAAGAAGTCAATCAATTAAGTGCCTAATATGTGCCAGGTACTAAATTTGGGGGATACTAAGAAAAAGTGAGATAGTCCTGTCCTAAAGAGCTTACATTTTACTCAAGGATATAACGCATCCATAGTCATGTCTATTTATAAACAAAATACTTATAAAACAGATGAAGGAGCAGCTTTAGAGGGGAAGTTACTAGAATCTGGGAGGGAGGTGCAGAAAAGTGCTGAAGGCGAGTCTCAGAGGAAATCACGGATTCTGAGAGTTGGAGGTGAGGAGTAAAAGCATTACAAGCTTGGGGAAATGGCCAGTGCAAGGCATGGAGAGATGAGATAAGAGTATCCTGTGTATGTAACAACAAGGAGGCCAGTGTAACTGGATCAGGCCCAGACCTCTAGAGTTCTTATATCACACTGGCTTATAAAACAGGGCTGAAGCTTCCGGGGTAAGATGGCGGCAGAGTAAAAAGCAGCTGCTTGACCTCTCCTAAACGAAACATATAGGACTCCTCAAGAGGACATAAAAACAAATCCAGATGAACAAAGGGAACCCACAACAGGGCGCAGCATTAAAGGTACGTGGAATCGGGGCATTTCCATGCTATAAGGGGTTAAACAGCTCTACTAAAATGCGAGCTGAGAAACCCCCTCTGCACCCCCCTTCCACCCCCACAGTGCCAAAGTCAGGGCACAAGAGTTAGAGCAAGTTTGGGGCACCCATTAAGTCCTTGACAGCTACGTGGGACCACCAGGGCCTGCTCCTGAGAGCAGCAAGACTTAAGACCCCAAGAGGCTAAAGAATGCACGGGCTTTGAACATAGACCCCTGAGCTCAGGCTTGGTTGCAGCTGCAGACTAGGATCCTGAGCGTAGGTGCGGACCTTGAGTAGGGACCCAGTGCAGAGGTATGCAAGACTGTGGAAGCAGCGCCCTGAGACTGTTAAAGGAGCCTCGGGCAGAGGAACAAGCAAGGGGACCACCAGGAGGCTTGACCCTGAGAACAAGTAGACCTGAGACCTCAGGAGTCCAAAGAGTGCAGACAGACCCTGGGCGTGATGATAAAGCTGAGAGGGCTCTGAGCTAACAATGGCAAGCCAGACACAAGAACCCCAAAAGAGAAAGATCAAGAAGAAATCTTTAACACTTGACAACTTTTACAAAGAAAAAATCCAGACAACAGAGCAAACAGCAGAGGACAACAAACAAGTAATCATATCCAAACCTTCCCCCCCAAAATGAAAACTGGTCACAAGCTATTGAAGAGTTCAAATCTGAGATTATGAGAAAGATGGTAGAGAACTGGCGAGAAAATAACAGTATAAAAGGCAGAATTTTGCAATTAGAAAGTGAGGCTCAGAAATCAAATGAATTGATAAGCAAATTGAAGACCAGAAATGACCAGCTGGAAGCCTTAAAGAACCAAACAGACCAGATTCAAAAGGAAAATCAAAAGATTATAGCTGAAAACCAGTCTCTAAAGGCTAGAATTGGGCAATTAGAAAAAGATGTCCTCAAATCAAAAGAATTAATAAGCAAATTGGAGACCAAAATCAAACAGCTGGAAAACAGGATAGACCAAATTGAAAAGGAAAATCAAAAGAATATAGCAGAAAACCAGTCTCTAAAAACAAGAATTGGGCAAGGAGAAGCTAATGATCTCTCAAGACAACAAGAACAAATAAAGCAAAGTCAAAAGACTGATAAAATAGAAGGAAACATGAAATATCTCATTCAGAAATTGACAGATCAAGAAAACAGGTCTAGAAGAGATAATTTGAGAATCATTGGTCTTCCTGAAAAAGCAGAAATTAATAGAAATTTGGACTGCATACTAAAGGAAATTATTCAGCAAAATTGCCCTGAAGTTCTACAACAAGAGGATAATATAGACATTGAAAGGATCCATAGATTGGCCTCTACACTAAACCCTGAAAAGACAACCCCCAGGAATATAATAGCCAAATTCAAGAGCTTCAAAGTAAAAGAAAAAATTTTACAAGAAGCCAGAAAGAGACAATTCAGATATCAAGGAGCACCAATTGGGATCACACAGGATCTGGCAGCCTCCACACTATAAGACTGCAAGGCTTGGAATATGATATTCAGAAAGGCAAGAGAACTGGGTCTACAACCAAGGATCACGTACCCATCAAAACTGACTATGTATTTCCAGGGGAAAGTATGGGCATTCAACAAGATAGAAGATTTCCAAGTATTTGCGCAGAAAAGACCAGGACTAAATGGAAAGTTCGATATCCAACCACAAAAACCAAGAGAAACATGAAAAGGTAAATAAGAAACAGAGGGGAAAGAAAGAAAACTCTTATTTTTAAAGTTGCCTCTTTAAGAGCTTCAATAAGATCTAATTATTTGTATTCCTATATGGAGAAATGTTATGTGTAATTCTCTGTAGTGAACTCTATTCACTATTATAGTAATTAGAAGAATTATTCACAGGGAGAGGTTGGAGTACTAAATGGTCTAAGATGATAAGGGGGTGGGTGGAAAAGAGGAGGGTGAATAGTAGAGGACACCAAGAGAAACTTGAATGAATAAGAAAAATTGGATATTCTATATAACATACATAGAGGGTATGGGAAGGGGAGGGGATGAATACTATTATAAGAAGGAGAGGAAGAGAGCATGAAGAGGTAATATTTAAACCTTACTCTCAGTGGAATTAACCCTGAGAGGGAAGAGTAGCTATATTATCCATTGGGATATAAAACTCTATCTAACCCTTCTGAGAAAGTCAAAAGGGATAAACCAAGGGGAGCAGAGGAGTGGGGAGGTCAAAAAAGGGAGGGAAGGAGAAGGGAGAGGGAATTCATTAGGCCTTAAAAATAAAAAGAGGGGAATAACAAGGGAGGAGGTAGAAAGGGTGGTAAATCAAGGGAGGGGAAGAAGGTTACTGGCTTAAAACAAATCACTGGTTTAAAAGGAAATAGCCTAAGAAGAAGGGGTAGAACTAAGAGAGGATACCAAAAAGTTGGGGAATACACAACTGATAATTATAACTCTGAATGTGAATGGGATGATTGATTATACTAAATGAAAAAGCTTTTGTACAAACAAAAACAATTCAACCAAAATCAGAAGGGAAACAACAAATTGGGAAAAAATCTTTATAACAAAAACTCTGACAGGGGTCTAATTACTCAAATATACAAGGAGTTAAATCAACTGTAAAAAAAAATCAAGCCATTCCCCAATCGATAAATGGGCAAGGGACATGAATAGGCAATTTTCAGATAAAGAAGTCAAAACTATCAATAAGCACATGAGAAAGTGCTCTAAATCTCTAATAATTAGAGAAATGCAAATCAAAACAACTATGAGGTATCACCTCACACCTAGCAGATTGGCTAAATTGATAGTAGGGGAGAGTAACGAATGCTGGAGGGGATGTGGCCAAATTGGGACATTAATGCATTGCTGGTGGAGTTGTGAACTGATCCAACCATTCTGGCTGGTAATTTGGAGCTATGCTCAAAGGGCTATAAACGAATGCCTGCCCTTTGATCCAGCCATGCCATTGTTGGTTCTGTACCCCAAAGAGATCATAGATAAACAGACTTATACGAAAATATTTATAGCTGCGATTTTTGTGGTGGCAAAAAATTGAAAAACGAGGGTATGCCCTTCTATTGGGGAATGGCTGAACAAACTGTGGTATATGCTGGTGATGGAATATTATTGTGCTAAAAGGAATAATAAACTGGAGGATTCCATGTGAACTGGAAAGACCTCCAGGTACTGATGCAGAGTGAAAGGAGCAGAGCCAGAAGAACATTGTACACAGAGACCAATACACTGTGGTAAAATAGAATGTAATGGACTTCTGTACTAGCAGCAATGCAATTACCCAGGACAATTCTGAGGGGTTTATGGAAAAGAATGCTACCCACATTCAGAGGAAGAACCACAGGAGAGGAAACAAAGAAGAAAAGCAACTGCTTGAACATATGGGTTGAGGCGGACATGATTGGGGATGTAGACTCGAAACTACCACACCAATGCAACTATCAACAATTTGGAAATAAGTCTTGAACAAGGACACATGTTAAAACCAGGGGAAATGTGCATCGGCTATGGGGGGGGGGGAAGGAGGTCGGGGGGTGAAGGGGAAAGTAAGAACATGAATCATGTAACCATGATAACTTTTCTAACAAATAAAAAATTATTTAAAAAATTCTTGTAACATGTTTCGAATGTAAAAAAATGAGGGAAAAAAAGAAAACTCCACAAATACTCTATTGTACATGCAAGGAACTACAATGATGATATTTTTAAAAAATCAAAAATATATAGTTCACCATTAGTAACACTGTGTTAGCCAAGGAGAGACATAATACAAGATTTTTCTCCCCAAAATGAAATCCATTTCCTTTCTTAANCAGGAGTGGAAACACAGAAGAAAAGCAACAGCTTGAACACATGGGTTGAGGCGGACATGATTGGAGATGTAGACCTGAAACTACCACACCAATGCAACTATCAACAATTTGGAAATAAGTCTTGATTGCTGACACATGTTAAAACCAGCGGAAATGTGCATCGGCTATGGGGCGTGGGGGAAGGTCGGGGGGCGAAGGGGAAAGTAAGAACATGAATCATGTAACCATGATAACTTTTCTAAAAAATAAAAATTATTAAATTAAAAAAAACAGGTCTGCACATTTTTTTAAAAGATGATCTTTCATTTGTAATTTTTCTTATTATTAACTGGACTTTTGGAAGGCTTATTCCTTATTTAATGATAACACATTGCAAGGTTTTTCCTGGAAATGTGAGCAGTTTTTACCCCCAGTCCCTAACCAATATCGGTTGTTTTGAGATCACTTGGGGAACTTTGCCAGCACAATAAATGAAGTGGGAGGGACCAAGTCAGATTCCTTTGTCCAACTGCCATCTCTGCTTCATAGAAACACTTTAGCTTTTATTTGACTTGGCTTGTGGGTGCCTTCCTTATCAAGAGAAAGAGTTTGGATGAACACAGAATGAACTTCTTTTAGAACAGGCCTGTTTCTCTCTGTATGGCTCATGTTATTTTGCAACATTTATACAGAACTAGAAATGACTAAAATGTAGATGATGTACTCAGGACAGAAAAGGGCTTTTTAAAAAATCACAGATTGGGTTTAATTTTTAAGAAGGGAGATTTTATGTTTTATTTAATTAAAAATTTTTAACAAATTACATGTAACAAATTTCCACATGTTTTCTGAAGTTATATGATGCAAATTGTCTCCTTTCCTCCTTCCCTCCTCTGTCCTGAAGCTGGCAAGCAATACAATCTGGGTTATATATGTATTATCATGCAAAACATATTTCCATAGTGTTCATTTTTGCAAGTGAAAAATAAAAAGTGAATTTTAAATGAGCATATCTAGTAGTTCTAGAACAAAAATCATGGGTTAGAGTAGCAGAGAGAAGACAGCAAAAACAATGAGCAGGTATTGCAATGCCGGAGGTGCTACGGGCTGGTGAGTGTAGTGGCAGAATCAGAAGAGAGAAGAGATCTTACAGGAAAGGTATTCTGAAGAAAGTGAGGTTGGGAGTTTTATAACTGATTGGGTCTAGAGGGCAAGAGAGCGAGGAGTGGAAAGTGATAGGAACTTTGTGCCTGGAGTGACTGGGAAGATGGCGGCACTCTTCATGATAAAAGGAAAAGATGATGAGCTCCGTTTTGGCCATGCTGTGTCTCTGACTTCTATGAGACACCCAGTTTGAGATGTCATACAGGCTTCACTGAAGGTGGTGGCTGGGAGGGAGGTAGACAATTAAATAGATCTGAAAATAATTAGTATAAAGAAGACAATTAAATCCATGGGAGTTGATGAGCTTTCAGAACAGAGCTCTGGAGGGCAGCCACAGTTAGCAGGTGCCCCTTTGGATAAAGACCTAGAAAGGAGCCTGAGGAGTCATTGGACAAGTGGGATGAGGACCAGGAAAGAGCTGGCTTTTCCACAAACACTTGGAGAAGAAAGGGTACAAAGGAGAAGAGGGGGGTCATTGGGGAGAGCTCACAGTGAGCAGGATTGGGTCTGAAAGGAGCTCGTTAGGTTGGGCCATTAAGAGATGAATGGTAACTTTAGAGATGGTAGTTTCAGCTGAATGAGGAGATGAGAAGCCAGACTGCCAGAAGATGGGGACAGGAAGAGTAAAGAAAGGATCAACAACTATTGTGGATGGTCTTCTCAGGGACTTTAGTCACAGGGGTGAAGATGTATAGGGTGATAGTACAGGGGACTAGACAGATCAAGTGAGGTTTTGGGAGGATGGAAAGTGAAGGAAGGAATCTGTAGGAACATGCAAGCAATGGGAAAATGCAGAAAAGCAAGCAGAGAAGCTTTGGAATGTTTGTGGGGGAGAATTCTGAGAGTAATGAAATCCAGGGGAGATCGTTGAAATCCTCAGGGTCTTTTGAGCTTGAACTCTGGTGGGAGACAGCTCCGGACCATCTCTCCTGTTCTAAACAGCATGTCCTATTCAAAAGTAATTCCCAATTTATTCAGAGAATATATCTGTATTGAACTGAGGATATTGGTGTGATCCTGATCAGCTGTCAGTTACCTTGAAGGGGCTACCCTGAGGGGGCCTGGGCCAAGCCTGAAGACCAATCTCTCTTGTACCAGCTAATCCCAGAGGCTACACGTTTACTCATATTTAGCCTGGGGTAGGCAGTACAGAATTACCAGCAGACAGAGAGGGCTCAAGCTATCCTCGGTGTTAGCCAAGGACTGAAAGACTTTGACTCTTGATCAGGGCCTTCAGTGAGGGAACCCTATCATCCTCTTCCCCAAACCTTTTCCTTTGTGACCCTGTTAATAAATTTCACCAAAATATATAGGAAAGCAGTCAGATTGATTATCAGAAGATTAAAGGGAGACTGGTGGGTGGAGGTTTTTCCCTGGAAGGAGAGCTTTCTCAGTCTTAGGTTAAGTCAAACTCCTGAGTCCCCCGATACTGCTCTCCCTCTGGCAGCTTTCTGTTCAGGGGAGGGCTAGGTCAAAGCAAAACTTCCTAGCCAATAGTTTATTCTTTTCTCCTGAGGTGTTCTCTATTCTGACCCAGACTGCTGCATCATCTTGCCCACCATTCTATTCTTGATAGAAAAAGGATAGCCATTCGCTCTCTGTCTAAAGGGGGGAATACCTTAACATGTCAAGTTACCCAAACCACCTGGCCATTCATCATCAACAACAATCCAGGAGTTTCCCCTACCTTTCTATCGAGAGAAGCAACCATCTTTTATTCTCTGTCCCTGAGGGGGATACCCTGTAGGCTTGGTTAAGCTAAACCCAGGTTGCTCGTTCCATCTTTCTTACAGGACATCTTCTCTACCTTTTTACAAAAGGACATGGGCATATTTGCAAATAGCTGGGAGAGACTGAAAATAAATGAAAGGAGGCAGCTAGGTGCATCAGTGGATAGGTCTGGAAAAAGGAGGTCCTGGGTTCTAATCTAGCCTCAGATAATTCCTAGGTTGGGGACCCTAGGTCACGTAACCCCCATTGCCTAGTAGTCCTCACCACTCTTCTGCCTTGTAACCAATACTGAGGATGGATTCTAAGAAGGAAGGTAAGGGTTTAGTTCATGCTGTTCTCCTGTCTTTGAATGAAAAGGCAGTATTAACTCTAAGATGGAAGGTAAAGGTTAAAAAAAAAAAAGAAAAGAAGAAGATTTGGATTAACAGAGGGAGCAGTCTGCTAGAGAAGACAGGATAGAATGGGATTCTTAAGAATGCAGAAGTGATAGCCTTGGCAAGGAGATGAACCACATCTTTATGTGAGATGGGCATGAAGGAAGTAGTAGCAGAAGGCATCTGAATGATGTGAAATGAGGAGGGAGGAAGGAAGAGCTGAATGGGGGTAAGGGGGAAGGGAAGGGATAACTTCCATGGGAGGCTTAAGGAGGGATGAAAAATTCTGCAAGAGTTGTTTCAGTGAGTGGAATTGGGAACTGGATGGGAGGCATTAAAGGAGTGCCTTGTCACACGGACAGTTCAGCTGAGCTTATGGAATATAAATTTGTAGGGGACCCAGTCAGCACAGTTCCATGATTTTTTCTGACCTCATCCAGCAGCGCGTCAGTAGGGGCAAAGGCAGTGGACAGTAGGAATAAAAGCTAACTAGGGCAGTAGGAAGTCAATGGAATTTAATGAGGAGGGGAGACACATGGCAGGATCTGTGCTTAGGGGCCCTTCCTTCGGGAGCCACGGCCAAGTTGGATTGGAGAAACTTGATGGAGGGAGGTCAGTGAGGAGGCCGTAGAAGTCATTGAGGTCAAGTAATGAGGGCTTAGACTAAAATGGAACCTTCTTCACAGACTTCTCTTCATCACCTGCTTCAAGCCTAACCTTTCAGCATTCCTTCTTATTACTCATCTCTCTGGGCATCATGGTCCCCCGGAACGTAGATGGTCCGTGTTCCACTCAATCCCGTGCCTCAGTGCTAGTGTTAGGTCTGTGGCTTTTGTGTTCCCCTCTCTGCTGTACCCCTGAGAACTCCACAGGAAATTTAGGGCTCACCTCCTATACCAAGATTTTCTGACCCCCTACTCGTTAGCATTATCCCTCTCCTTCAGCCACCACGTATCGACTTGCCTGTTGACACGTAGGCCTGGTTTTAGCCTGGGAGGATGGACGACAGTTTCATTTCTTCTTGGTCCATTCTCAGGATCAATGCCTTATACATACAGACAGTTCTTACTTTACTTAAGTGGACCATTCCACAGACCTCTATATAAAACAAACTTTCCTGAAGCAAATTTGCCAGCAGATGTGGGAGAGAGGGGGCCAGCACACTATTCAGGGACATGTAGGGGCAGGGATGGAGAAGCAAGAGCAAGAGGAGGAACACGCAGGCCTAGACGGAACCAAGGGGAAGAGCACAGAGGCAGACGGGACAGGATGGGTGACACCTAGGGGTTGGGGTCTGAGACCCAGGACCCAAGTGTAGACTGATACACAAGGACTGGACATGTGGGCAGGTGGGTGGAATGGGGTCAAGAGCTCCTCTCCCGGCATGAGGGGTCTCAAGTCATTCTTCTGCTTTCACTTGGAGTTTTTTTCTTTTAATTAATCAATTAATTAAGAATATTTTTCCATGGTTAAGGAGTAAGAAGAAAGGGAGTGTAGTTAATTAGTGTAGACAATTTTTTCAAGAAGTTTGTCTGAGGAAGGGAAGAGAGATCTAGAACACCAGTGTGAGGAAGTGGTAGAAACTAGTGAAGGTTTTTAAGGATGAGGGAGAATTGGGCCTATTTAAAAGAAGTAGAGAAGAAACCAGTAGGGAAAAAAAAGACATTGAAGGCAACAGAAAGATAGAACACAACCTGAAGAAGGCAATCCTTAACAAGGAGATGAAATACTACCCTATGTTCCTTTAATTTCTCCCAAAATTTTTTCTTTCCTAAAATTCTCAAGTATTATTTTAAAATACCAAATGATATTCAGCTAGAAAGAGGAAGCATCAGTCCAGAAAGCTATTTTTATGATTTTAATAGAACAGGTATGAAATGAAACATTAAAAATTTAAAGTTATAGTTGCATATACAATTGTTAGAGCTGGGAAAAAGCTTTTGCCTAAATCCAATCTGCATGTAATACAAAGAGAAGAAAGGTCCCAAAAGGTAAAACTACTGAAGTTAAACTACAGGTGTACCAATCCAATCTAGCATGCTGAGATCTCTCAACTAAAAAGCTTATGATAACTTTGTAAGCAGTTCTAGTCCATCCAATTTCACTTGATTCCTGCTTGACAGAGTGGACATCTATGATTGAGAATTATAGTTGAACCCCCCATCACTGGGTCTTCTGGTTCCACTTGGATATACCTGAACTTAGACTGAGCTGCCTACTTTACAAGTATTATTGTAGTGAGATCATACATAGCACAATACCCAAGCTTTAATTACAACATTTTAGAAATCATTCTTATAATAGCTGATCATCAAACATTTCAATTTCCTTGTTTTAAAATATAAATGTTTGCCTCAATCTATAACAAAAACATTGGCAATGTTCAACAAGCAAGATGATACGATTTTTAAATGCACTACTTTGGGGATATCAGCCAGATGGGATTTTTTCCCTGAGATTAATTATTCAATAAAATACTTCTATAGAATTATTTAATCATAAGTCACAATTCTCTCTTTCTCTCTCTCTCTCTCTCTCTCTCTCTCTCTCTCTCTCTCTCTCTCTCTCTCTGTCTCTCTGTCTCTCTGTCTCTCTCTCATGCTTCTCTGTCTCTCTGTCTCCCCACAACCCCTTCCCTTTTAAAAACCTTTACCTTCTATCTTAGTATCAGTTCTAAGATAAAAGAGCAGCAAGAGCTAGGCAATATGGGATAAGTGACTTGCTCAGGGTCACATTGTTAGGAAGTATCTGAGGCCACACTTGAACCCAAGTCTTCCCAACTCCAGGCCTGGAGCTCTATGCACTGTGTTACCTAACTGCCCCAATGCTCTTCTCTTTAATAAGACTTGAAAAAGTCTTTCCAATTGCTTTGAGTGGTGTCAGTGGGAAATAATACTATTTTCATTCAGTATCTCACTGAATATATTTTATACAATTTGAAATATTACTAAAGTTAAAATTTTACACATTTAGGCCTGGGATTATATTACCATTATGATGGATCAGGACACTAATTCATTACTGTTAGATTTTTTTTTGTTAATTAGCCTCCAATTTCATTTTAAAGAAATTAAATGCAAAAACTTGTGAGGATATTGTTGAGCCTGAGGCACTAGATGAGAAAAGTGAAAATTGCAGTCACAATATTTTTTTGAATTTGTGTTTAACAGAAGTCCACACCCATTTTTTAAAAAGCCAAAAGAAAATTCAATGCGGTCACCAATTTGGATCTAAGTGAACTTAAAATGAACTTTTAATGATCAAAATCTATTAAGAAGACTGTATAAAATATCAAAACATCCCTTGATTATTTGTTCAAGGGAATTATTCAGATAAAAATCTAATCTTTCAGAGACACCATTAAAAATTAAGTTCTTCCTACAAAGGAAAAATAGCACCAATCAATTACTAAATTGCATATGCTATTTTCATAAATTTATAGGGACTTGAAGGGCTTAATAGATTTTTTAAACCTTCATCTTCTGTCTTAGTATGGATTCTAAGATAGAAGAGTGGCAAGAGCTAGACAATTGGGATTAAGGAACTTGCCCAGGGTCACACAGCTAGGAAGTATCTGAAGTGTAAACATTTTACCCTTTACAGAAGCCACATTTGAACCCAATTCCTCCCAACTCAAGCCAGGTCCTCTTAACTCAAAACAAATTTTTTTTAATGGAAAGCTTTCATAAACTTTCTTAATTTCATTGGGATTCTGAAAATTTCTGCAGAGGTAAAAATATCTCTCAGGTCTAACAATGCAGAAAACCAATAATTATGGACTAGTAATAAATGAGAGGCAGAATTGGAACAGTGAATAGGGAACTGGTCTCTGATGACAAAAAGGCCTGGCTTCAAGTTCTACCTTTAACATACAGTGGCTGTATGATCTCAGAAAAGTCATTCATTTTTCAGTGTTCCCAGCCATTCTCTAAGAATATTTACTGCAGAATTTCCTTCTATAATCTCAATGGTAGCATTTAACATTTACTTCATTTGTGATCCTATGTTTGCTTTGATTCTTCTACTCTTCTTGGATCAATAAGAAGTTTCTTTCCTTCTGTTCTCTCTTTCTCTCTCTCTCATGCTCTCTCTCTCTCTCTCTCTCTCTCACACACACACACACACACACACATACAAGAAGAAACATTCTTTCAAGTTCTTAATTACTTTGATTAGTAGATATTGGAAGGTGATACGGGAGAAATCTGATGAAACTGGCACTTTGGGATTCTACCTTAGAAAACCAAAATGTGGATACTGCTGTGATATCAGTGAAATGGATAGGATTTTGTTTTGGAACATATGCTTTCAGAATAAATAAGGAAAGTATTTCTCATATCTTTCCTTAGCAAAGACTCTAAGAAAAGGTGTTGAAGCTTACCTGACAGAAAGTCGGAGGAACAATTGAGAATGGTAGTTCCTGGTTGTATCCAACTAAGTGGAATTTCATTTGGCTTAGGAGAGCCCATCACCACAATTTCAGCCTCATTAAGCTAAAAAAGAAATAAGCAAAATGGAATTTAATAAATGCTTTAAAAATATTTAATACTCCTGTAAGTATTACTTACATAGTTCTTCCTACTTGATTGTATGCTCCAGCAAAACAAGGATGATGCCTGAATAAAATTTTCTAACTCCCTTAGGACAATGTTTTGCAGAAACATTTATTGAATCAAAATGAATGGAATAGATAGAAGCCCATTGCAATACAAAGAGGATACACTAATATGGAAGAGAGAGGGGGTAGAACATAAGACCTGGAAGAAAACCCTCCATTTTAGGATATGTTTTCCCATAACATTTCTTTGATTTCTCATTTCAAAAAGGGGAGACCCCAGAGGAAGGTGTTATCTCTGGTTTGCTATAAACAGGCTGCCAAGATTACTATCTCTTTGGTAACCTCTTCACTCTTGTATACTGCAAATTATTTGTGCCATGGAATCCAAACGAAGATTTATTTGTAATTATTATGGAATCCTCACCTTGTATCTGAGCAACACTATTATGAGGACTCTCTAAGAGCCCAAGGAAGACTCTTATTTACAGTGGGAACCTGGCTGGTTGCTTGCCAAGCTCCCCATCTGAACAAGGTAACAAAATAATCCTTATCACAAAATGCAATCATCCTATCTACTATTGAGTTATCTTCCACAAACTTAGCAATGATTTGTACCCAGGCATTAGGCCTTAGAGGTGGTTCTGCTCTGATCTCAGAATTAATGGAGCACAGTCATTCCAATTCATGGGCTGGAGAAGATGATTAAGTTTGAACATTGTAAGAGACCTCAGAGATCTGATGGTAGACTTCTGAATTCCTCATGCCTTTCATCCTCATTTCCACCCACTTTTCATGCCCTGCTTGTCTTTGCTTTCAACTCCCTTTAAAAAATAGAGACAGAAAGAGTCGAGGAAAGAAAGAAGTTATAGGAGAAAGGTAGGGCACTTTGTTTCTTTAGTAATATAGAAAATATGTTCATTGATCTCTCTTTGTTCTTTGGGTTGTGGAAGATAGTATTTCAGGATTTAAGGGAGTATCATTAAGACCCCAATTCAGGGTTTTCTATTGTTCTAGGGTTTGCACAGATAAAAGGGAAAACAAATAGTAAATGTCTTTTGGTGTCCTTAAGACGGGGAAAAAATTAGAGGGTTGGCATTTCATATACCAATGACAATAGTTGCAAAGGAGCTTTTCCATAAATTATAATTATACTTCAGTATCTAAACATAAAAAAAGTTCTCCAAAATATCGTTATGTAAAATATCAATGGAGCATAATATTCTGGGACATATATTTAAGGAAATAGTATGGACCAAGAAAAAGAAGTGATGAATTCTTAGCCTGGAACTCATGGATGCCCTTAGGGTCTAAGGATAAATATCAGGGGATTTATGACTTTGGTTGGGGGATGAGCCAGAACCCAGGAATATCTTGAGTTCAAATCTGTACTCAGACACTTGCTGGCCATGCGAACCCTGGACAAATCACTTAACTTCTGTTTGCCTCAATTTCCTCAAATATAAAATGGGGACAATAATAGCACCTTTGTCTGAGGGTGGTTGTAAGGATCTTTATTTCAATATAATTGGCTTTCTTTATAATTTTACTGTTGGGGGCCACTCAGAGAAATAGGGTCTTTTATAGGTACTTTTTATCTGGACCCCATCAAGATCAATGTAGTTTGGCAAAGCCCTACACTGGTTTTTGTGACCTGAAAATCAGGCCACAGAACGGATGGCCTATCCAAAAATTCTGACCCCTCTTTGTGGCTTCTTTTATTATTGAAAACATATTAATTTAATTTTCTAGGTTAGACTCAAGTTTTATAGAAAGCCTCTAAGTACTCTATAGTAAACCAGCAGTTAATGAGTTAACAGTCTTTTTTTGCTCAGCAGAGATCAGCTACAGCTGT
Source organism: Gracilinanus agilis (assembly GCF_016433145.1). Classification (NCBI taxonomy): domain Eukaryota; kingdom Metazoa; phylum Chordata; class Mammalia; order Didelphimorphia; family Didelphidae; genus Gracilinanus; species Gracilinanus agilis. The sequence continues at coordinate 412,655,692 of NC_058133.1, read as the reverse complement.
GGGTATATCTCTCTTACTGTTCCAGACTCCCCAAGGACATGGAGTAGCAGGCTCTGGCAAATTCCATTCTCACTTAGGTACTTTAGGTACAAAGACAAAAATACACCCTAATCTTAAAGGCCTATTCTTTAACATACCTTTTGAAATATGGAAGCTTTTTACTAAAATAACTCTCAGATAAAGTGAGACTCATTTTTAACCTTGGACCTTGTCTCATCTGGGCATAATCTTCATGAGAGAAATTTTTTGTAAGCTATATGCCAATCATGATGTAATTCTTTAACCTCAGGTGTCTATGCAGCTTTGAACTCAATAGTGCTTTGTAAGAAACTGCTCTTTGAAAAGGTATATAATAAAAAAAACTAAGAGACTTTTTGGAGCAGTCATGAGCTAACCATTAGCCTGGCTGTACTCAATCATTCTATTTCATCCTTATCAATCTGATGCCATCCAAATGCCATTCAAATCCCTGTTAATATAGAGCTGGACCTCTATGTTCTATGTATTTTATTTTATATATTTAAAACATAATTCTAAGGAGGAAAATAAAAGAAGTGATGAAATAAATTATGGCCAGATCTTGGGTCTGGCAGCATTTACTATGATTTTGTTATTCTATCTTTCTCCCCCTCCCTCCAGCTCCCAGATAATTAGAATAATAATATCTTCTAGGGTTTTTTGTGTGACTACTCTCTTCTGATTTTCCTCCTACCTATCTGAACTCTCTGTCTTGGTTTCCTCTGAAAGACCTTCAGATCATGTCTGCTAACCATGGGTGTGTCCCACAGGAATCTGTCCTAGATCTTCTCTCATTCCCTTAAATTGTGGATTAGAGGTCCACAAACTCTGGCCAAATCTAGCCAGACTCTTTTTGTACAGCTCTTGAGTCATACAAAAATGATTTTTATATTTTAAAATACAACAAAACTTTATTTAAAAATGTAAAAACCATTTTTAGTTCACAGGCATAAAGAGAGCTATACTTGCTCACCCTTGCTCTAGATTATTTCATTTGGTGATCTCATCAACTCCCATGAATTTGTCATCTCTATGCTCTCCTGACCTCTAGCCTTACATCGCCAATTCTCTACTGAACACCTTATGTTCCACCAACATCTTCAATTCAACATGTCCTGAACAGAACTCATTCTTTTTCCACAAAAAAACTTTTCCCCCCTTCCTTCAAAACTAAAAAAAAAAAAAATGTCAAGGGTTCTTCCATTCTCCCAGTCCTCTAGCATTGTAACCCAAATACCATCCTCAGCCTCTCTATCTTTTATCTCCCCCATTCCCCATCCAGTCTATTGCTCAGACACATCTATCTCATCTTTGCAATATTGCTTAGTTATGCCCCTGACTCTTTTCTGATACTGCCACCACTCTGGCATGCTCATCTCCTCACCCTGGACCACTGCAAAAGCATGCTGGTGGTGCAGTCTGCTTCAAATGACTTTCTACTCGGCTCTCAAAGTGAGATTCCTAAAGGATAGATCTTATTCTATGAGTCTCCCTGGTCAATTAAAGTCCAATGGCTTCCTACTGCTCCCTGTATCAAATATAAAATCCTGTTTAGTATTCAAAGTCCTTCCAAACTTCTCCCTCACCCCGCACCTTTCAGTCTTCTTACACACCTTAAATCTTTATCTTCCCTTATACTCTGTAATCCAGTGATAATGGCCTCCTTGCTGTTTCCCAAATAAGATGTACCATCTCTTGGCTCAGGGAATTTTCTCTGGCTGTACCCCATGCTTAGAATGCTCTTCCTCCTCACCACTACCTCCTGGCTTCCTTGGTTTCCTTCAAGTCTCAGCTAAAATTCCAGAGAGCCTTTCTTGACTCTCCTTAAATCTGATGCCTTCCTTCTGTGGATAATTTCCAATTTATTCAATTATGTAGCTTGTTTGTACATTGCTGTCTGGCATGTTTTCTCTCCCTTGAGAGCAGGGACTGCCTTTCACTTTTTGTCTCCAGTACTTTGCAGAGTGACAGATACATAGTAGCAGCTTAATGTTTATTGACTGCCAAAAATATGGAAATGATGAAAAATGATTACTTTATTATCTATAGAAGGAAACTGAAAACATAGAACCCAATATAAATAAATATAAAAGCAGGGATTAAAAAATAATAACCCATGATTCCTCTGTTAGAAAACAGATCGGCTGTGATTCAATCTGAAGTGTCTACGTAGAGCCAACTAATCCCACCTCTAAAAATCAGCATCCTGAGGGAACTTCATCAGTTTGATGGCATGCAAAGGGGAAATACAAAAACAGAATATGTTTTAACATTGCTACAAGAAAGCAGCCTGATTAATCACACTATAAAAGGGCAAAAAAAACAACTAACACTTACCTAAACAACCACTCTTGTTTCTATAACTACGGGACCACAACACAGCTAAGCTGAACAAAGACATGTAACAGCATTTTCTGCAGCCCAATATTAACGGCAGTTGGGTCAGTTCAAGTAGCACATGCTATCTGCTGGCTTTATCTAAAAAACAGCTGGACATTTCAGTGATGTCACAAATGAGAAAAAATTTTCCAGTGGGTGGAGGGCTTTAAAACATCTGCACAAAATAATATCTCTTTCCTATATATACACACCACTGTCAGAAGCTGAGCCACAGCAAAGGGCAAGCTTTCAGAAAAGTGTTTAAAAAATAATCAGCTCTCCAGGAATCCAATGGTCTTACAAGAGCAGCAAAAATGTGGCCCCTTAAATCTGTATACAAGTCAAGATAATATCACTGAAACTTAAATATTCATGGTAGGGAAATGGAGATTTGGCTAAGGGTTTCCTCAGGTCCCACAAGAGCACTTTTTACTATGCATTGTATCTCTGCTGCAACCAGTACTTTTTATTACTTATAAATCACTTAAACATCAGCCTTACCTCCTCAAACTCATAAACTTTCATACTCCTAAATCTACAATGTTAATATACAACCAGAGGACAGCTAATCCTACAGTGTAAGAGAGTAAAATATCTTCCCGTAGCAATAACTGTAAGGCACAAATTATAGTATGTTGGGGGCAAGAGCAGGGAGGGAAGGAGCCAGGGGGGAAGGCAGAAAATTGGACACTCAAATGAGCAAGCAATCCACTACAAGACAAGAAAAGATTCCACTGGGCTAGGATCCTAGATATATAACCAACCTCATTGTCTGTTTCTTTTCCCCATTCCCTAACTCAGGAGACCTGAGCCAAGAAATGACTTAAAACTGTTTCTTAACTGAATACTTATTTCTCCATTGAGATTTAAGACTTCGAATGAACCACCCATTCCCAAGACAAAACATATTAAAATGATATCAAGACTACAGATAATACTTGATGTTATGGAATTACCAGACACTATGGTTAATCCAAAATCTATTCTCTAAATGCTAGATGATGAAACTTTTGCCAATCTTACCATTATTATTGCCCATAATATCACCTTAACATGGTATTAGCAAAGCAGATTTTGAAAATATAAGATAAAAATTAGGCATGTGTTGTCATTTGATATATTCTTTGGATTTTTATTCCTTTTTGGTTTTTATTCCTTTTTCTTATTAGAGCTAAGAGAGAGGATGTGGGAAAAATATACAGAAATTACCATGATAGAAATAACAAAAGGCACCAATAAAATCTATTTTTTAAAAATAACATGAAAACATGGACAATCATACATATATATGTACATATGCATGTATATAAAAATAGATATAACATTTTTTTCTTAATTCTTTGAGCATCAAAGACCAAAAAGATCCTTATCCAAAAAAGATCATAAAGGACTTGGGACTGAACTCCCACTGTGGAAGCCTCTCTCTAGCAATGCTGAGAGAGACTACTCTTTCTGAACTGAGAATCTTAAGGAATTGCCTAGGACACAGGAGAGGTTAAATGACTTTTGACTATATAGTCTGTATGTGGGAAGTGGGACTTAAAACCTTATCTCCTGACTTCAAGGCTTTTCATCTATAAACTACGCTATGCTGGTGTGTGTCTGTGTGTGTGTAAACTGTAAATAGAGGGAATTTAACCATTCCTGCTTACAAGAATTCCTTTTCTTCTCCCATTCCTTGAACCTGTACAAAAGGTTTACTTTCACCTAGATTTTATATCAATACTTCCATGGATCCATGAGTCCATCAGTGTGGACATTCCTGTTATCATTATAAATCAGCAACCCATCCACTCCTGCCCATCCAGTGTGATTCCTATTTTGGACATATACATTATCAGTGGAGTCTTTTACATCTCTTTTGAGTGCAAGTCAGCCTTGGTACCATGCCACAGCTAACTTATACATCTATAATGTTGAATCTTCTGAAAATGGAGTTTTCCATAATTCTTACTAAGAGAATAGTGATGTTCAATTCAGTTTCATTTAACAAGCATTTTTCAAATATGTACTATGTCACAGGCAGTAAACTGGGTGCTAGTCTCTTTCAGGACTTAAATGGAATATTTTTCTTTTGACATTTAAAGTTTTTCATAATCTTGGTCCCAATTTACCTGTTAAGCATTATTAAACGTCACTATAATCTAAGCAAATTGTTCCTCATACATAGCATCCCATTTCCCATCTATCTCCATGTCTTTGCCCAGGTTCTCCCTCATCCCTGAATTCACTCCTTCTTTGTTTCTTCCTCTTAGAATCCCTAGTTTTCTTCAAGTCTCAGCTAAAGTGCCACCTTTACAAGAAACCTTTCCTGATCCTTATAGCTACTCACAGTCTAACTCCCCAAATTATATCATATATGGTTTTTGTCTGCCAGACTATATGCTTCTCTGGGCAGGAATCATTCTGGGGACAGGAACAGTACCAGCAAGTGCATAGTGCTGCTTAATAAAAGCTTGTTGATAGGAAGAAAAGCCTAAAAACCATGATCTTACACTGAAGTTCCATTATGTTTCCATACAAGTTTGTGTTCTAAATTGCTGCCTTGGCACCAAGTCTCTAAACCTGAAAAAGATATCAAATGTTTCTTGAGAGAGGTTCTAGGGGTTCTTTCAGCTTCATTTTTGGTGACTGTCTTACATTGATTAAATTTCTCTATGAAATGGCAGTAAGTCACTGTCTTTACCTTTATCCATCTCAAATTTCTAAATGAAAAACTCATTCATTTAAACAAGTTGAGTTGGAACTATCCTAATGACATGTAGTACACTCTTATCTTTGTTCTTTTCTGATATTGAAATGGCTCCTATGTTATAACTACTCATTTACTGTCTGTTAAAATGTAAATTTCATTTTTTTGTGGCAGTATTTGGTGTTATCTATCTCTAGTGATTTCCATTTCCAATTTTCTTTCTGAGGAAAGCATTTATGATATAGAGGTGCAAAAATTACAAGTAATTAATAAGCCTTTGAATTCTTTCATTTCTTAATCTTAAACCCAATTTTCCAATTTTTTTTCACTTTCTCAATGTGTCTATTTTTGCCCTGAAGTTATTACATATTAAGCTATTTAATTTGAATGACCTTTTAAGCCTTTTGTATAATGTTTTTATGAATTAATTTCATCCTTTGTAAAAGATGATGGAAAAAAGTCCCAAGTATCTTCAGGATAGTCCCCTCCCCCATGGCTCTTCATCAATAATGCAAAGGCAAGATGACCAAGTGCTCTGTAAAATGATGTTTCTTCTTATTGCCCTTCAGTGCAAAATGAAATCATCTCTACCAATTTCTTTACTTTCTTCTTTGAGAAGATCCTGAAAACCAGCTTTCTATTTAACTACTTCTTTAGAGCTGATGCCTATATCCCAAGCTCACAATATCTCCCAAATACTGCCCAAAGTGGATTCTTACTACCCCTGACACTTCTCCTTAACACCTCAGGCCAGTGCTATTGGCAAAGAAGAGAAAATGATGTACCAGAGGTAGGTTCTGGGTCCCTCCTGCCTGAATTCTGAATTGGAATTTACATTTTTTTTCCAGTGAGAACATTGTAGAATTTAGGTTCTATAGCACTATCATTACAGTATTATAGTTCAGCTATATCATGGGATTATGTAGTCTTTTGTGAGTTAGTCTGGGAAACCAATCATCAATTATTAAGTTTATTTTTCTGGGAAAATGGCTTTGGAGTTCTAAGCAACTGATTTACAAGGGAGCTTTTGGAATACAATCTATATAAGATAGAAACTGCCTAAAATTAAGTTTAGACCAGAATCTTGTTACATATACCACAGTAAGGCTAAAACAGATATACAACCTGAGAATTAAAGGTTATATCATAAAAACTTAGGAAAGACACATACCTTATATAAGTTTTTTTAGGTGAGGCTACTGAGGAAGTTCCTAACCAACCATGGGATGGACACAATAAAAAAAAAGAAAAAATAGATCATTTTTTTAAACCCTTACCTTCCACCTTAGAAACAATACCATGTATTGATTCTAAGGCAGAAGTGTGGTCAGGGCAGTGGGGGTTGTGCCGTTCTCAGCGTCACACAGCTAGGTAAAATAGATCATTTTAATGATATGAAGTTGAAAAGCTACTAGAATAAGAAAGGAAATCATTGAGAAGAAAAAAATTATTTCAAATATCTTTAGTCTGATAAGTAAGATAAAGAATTAAACCAAACAAGGCAAGTGCTATTCTCCTATTAATAAGGAGTTCAAAGAACATGAACAAACAATTCTCAAAAGAACTTCAAACTGTTAACAACCATGTGAAAGACTGTTCTAAACCACAAAATGCAAACCACAACTTGGAGTTTTCATTTCACAACCAACTAGTTAACTGCCAAAGATGACATAAGACGGGAGTTGTTAATGTTGGAGAGAATGTGGAAACCCTCAAACACTAATACAATGTAGAAGGAGCTGGGAATGAGTTTCATCATTGGCAACAATTGAAATTATGCTAAAGATTGTTAAGATGTTTATGCTGTTTGTCACAGAGTTCCCACTGGTACATGCTCGTCGTCTTCTGTTTTGAAGAAGGCTATGGGGCGATGCTCTGACATGCATGTGAACTGGATTAAAGTGAGGCAAGGCTGCAAAGTGGTCAGCCTCACTCTCTCTCTTAAGGAGTCATCCAAGTCTAGTGACAAGAGAAAGCAATGGCCCAGGATGCACTGGCTGGCTGTGGCATCTCTGATGTCTGATCAAGCTCTAGGTACCACACAGCGCCTGCTTCAGCTACCTCCCTGGCTGTTGGAACAAACTGTTTTTATCTGGTCATTCCACTTGGGGAAATCTTCACATGGTTGGTGCAGGACGTCCCCCAAATAGCTGATGCTTTGAGAAGGAAATGGCAAACCACTCTAGGATCATTGCCAAGAAAAGCCCAAATGGGGTCCTAAAGAGCTTGATTCAAAAATAACTGAAAGATAACCTCAATAGCAGGACTAATTCACAGCTCCATCAATAGTGCATTACTGTCTCATTGGTAAACATACCCAAAGACTGACAGGAAGGTCCATAGATATCAATATTTTTGTTAAATATATTATGGTACATGAATGTTACAGGATAGGACTGAAACCTAACATGAATCCAGAGAAACATGAGAAGATTTATATGAATTTATATTAAGGGAAGTAAGCAAAACTAGGAAAATTATATACATAAGGATTATCAGAAAAAAGATAAATAAAAATTAACATGATAGTTATGTTGTTAAAATAATCAAGCTTGACCCTGACGAAGAGATCAGAAAAATGAAAAATGTACTACCTACCCCTTAGTGCAGAGGTAGGGGCATATGGGAGCAGAACATTGCATATACTGTTAGACACTGTTGATATGTTTGTTAGTTTTGCCTATTTTTTTCTTTTATTCTTTGTAGGGGAGTATATATTAAATGAAAGTGATATAGAAGCAAAATTTAGTAATTCTTTTTTTCAAAAACTGACTATATTAACAATTTATGTTGATGTTAATTCCATTTTAGACTATAATCTTTTATAGGGTGGAGATCTTGTACATATATTTTCTATAGAGCATTCTACTATCAAATTATTACTTCCTGGAAATGAATCAATGTAACAATTAATTACAGAAAGAAATAAGAATGTCAAACCACTTTCAATAAGGCATTCTACAAGTACACAGATTTTGGCAAGATAAGTGAACTTTTCACTAAAGGTATTTCTCCACTTCACAAACACTCAGTCAATGATTCAGTGATCTCACTGCAAGAGTATTTTTCCTGCCTTTCAGAAACTGGGTGTATTTGTTATCCCTTTTCTCAGCTGTGATCAGAAGAGATGATTATCTTTTAAAATGAAAAGCATATCTTTTTTTTTTAAAACCCTTACCTTACGTGTTGAAGTCAATACTGTGTATTGGCTCCAAGGTAGAAGAGTGGTAAGGGTAGGCAATGGGGGTCAAGTGACTTGCCCAGGATCACACAGCTGGGAAGTGTCTGAGGTCAAATTTGAACCTAGGACCTCCTGTCTCTAGGCCTGACTCTCAATCCACTGAGCTACCCAGCTGCCCCCTGAAAAGCATATTTTAATGTTATGTCATAAATTAGATTGACTACAAGCCAAATGGATTCAGGAGAAATCATGATTACAATATAAGTCTACCAAACTTTTCCCCCAAAGAGTTGTAAGTGACCTTCCTTTAACTAAATACTCCCCAGCTCACCTCTTACTTCATCATTCAGCTTATTTACTCTTCAATAAGAGAGCATATCAATATATTCATCTGAGTCCAAATTGAATACACAGAGCCTTTGAATGAAAATGGAGTTAATACCTATGAATGAGAGTGGACAGAATGTACCGTAATTAGGACATAAAATTCAAGGAAAATGTAACTAGAAATATTGTGGCAGCAACATGACATTGCTATTTATTTAAAATAATTTGCCTCTATGGAAAAAAAGTAAATTACAAAATGGGAGAGGATGGGGCTGTTTTAATATAGCTTAATGGATCAGAAACAAAAAAAGGACCAAAGAAACAAAATCTGATAATTCTGAAGTTATGATTCCCAGAGCAAAAGAAGCCAACACACATTACATGGAGACACTAGAGGGCTGGTGATTTATGTTTATGCTGTTAACCGCATACTTTAATATATACAGCATTAGTTAATATGTCAAGTTAATGTGGATTAATGTTGCTGTGGAAACTTTGGCCTTCTATCTCCTGACATTTGGGCTTTTTGATTGTGAACCTCCCATTACATTAATAGGCTTCTGCATGCCATTTCCTTTGAGATTTTAAAAGCATTCTCTTTGTTAAAAAAAAAAAAAAGGATAATAAAGAAATCCACAGCAGCCCATGAGATGTAAAGATTAGAGGAAGAAAATAGAGTTGGTACTTCATATATGATGGTGATCCAAATGACATATTGTGATGTTGATTCATGACCCCTATGGATGGGGGGGTGGGGGGGTTCTGTAGGTAATAATGAATTATCTAGTGGGTAGGTGGATATCTATTAGTATGTACTGTTGGGGCTGCTATGTGGTGGAACCAGGCCTGGAGATAGGCCATCTTGGGATCAACTCTGGGCAAGTCCCTTAACCCTGACTGCTTAGCCCTTATTGCTCTTTGGCCTTAGAATCAGTTTTAGGGACAGAAGGTAAAAGTTAAAAAAAAAAAAAAAGTGGATTTCCACCTCATTTTAAGTGTGGATTTAAGTGAAGCAAAGCTAAGAAATGGGAGAAAAGGCAAGAACCTAGTGACATACCATGAGATACAGATGTGTTTGGAGCAAAAACTGAAAGCCAGGATAAGTACCTATGGACCCTAAAAGAATATGTCTTAGGATCACAGAATCATAGATTTAGATCAGTGGTTCCCAAACTTTTTTCGCCTACTGCCCCCTTTTCAGAAAAAATATTATTTAGCCCCCCAGAAATTAATTTTTTAAAAAATTTTAATAGCAATTAATAGGAAAGATATATGCACCTGTGGCCATCACCTCCTCCCTGGATTGCTGCAGCACCCACCAGGGGGCGGTGGTGCCCACTTTGGGAATTACTGATTTAGATCTAGAGGTTTGCCATTGAGATCAGAGTTAACAAGAGAATCAAAGGCCATCAGGGAGCCTTCCACTGGGAACAAACATGAGAGAAAACCAGGTTTGACTCCTCTACGCCTTTGACAGTGACCATCCCCTTCTCCTTCATATCACGCTCTCGTTTCCAGGACACTACTCTTCTCTGCCTCTCCTCCTGTTTGGCCACTCCGGTCTCCTTTGCTAGATCTTCACCCAGGCTCTCTCCTGCACCTTCTTTCTTTTTCTCTAGATGTCATTTAGCATGGTGACTTCTTCAGTTGCCATGGATTCAATGATCTCAGATGATTCTCAGATCTATTTCCCCTGCCCTAACTTCTAGGCCTCTTGGACCTACAGACTCACATCTTTAACTAGATATCCTGTAGATATCTTGAACCCAACACATCCAGAATGAATTCACTATCTCCCCTCCCGTCCTTGACCATTCCAAACTTCCCTCTTCGCCTTTAGAGTACTTGCAGCCTACATGTCCTCCTCACTCATCATTCTCTGTCCTCCACATCCATTCTGAGGGGCAAAGGCAAGAAGGCAGCTTAGTAATAGCAAAAGCCCAAACCCACACTGACAGTCCTTCCAAACCAAATTCGTGCTTCAGAACGACAGGAATAAAAATCTAATGGCAAAACAGAGTCAGGGGGCCCTGCATACTTACTCTGCTGCCAAAGCCTGACAGTTTTACCTTCATAACATTTCTTGCACATACTCCCTTCTCTCCTCTGACGTGGCAACGACGATGGTGAAGGATTGTATCACAACACACTAGACTCTTAGAATCATCTGCCCGTTGGTTCCTTTGCTTTCAATCTCTTCCCTGATCCAGTCCATCCTCTAATCAGAAGCCAAAGTGATCTTCCTAAGTATGAGTCTCACAGGTCTGACCAATGAATATCCTACTTGATAAACTTCAGGCTCCCTGTCACCTCCAGGATCCAAAATAAAATCCTGTTTTGCATTCAAAGCCCTTCATAACCTGCCTCCTGTACCCCCATCTTTCTAGTCTTCTTATACCATACCATTTACCATTCCTTTACATACTCTACTATTTAGTGACAAGGTCTACCTGCCATTTTTCGCACAAAACACATAAAACAAGGTTTTGCATAAAACACATAAGATATATAAAAAAAGAAATTTCAGTCCCTATGAATGAAAATAAAAACATTGATTTAACTTTAAGTCAGCTTGAATTAGCGATTTACTGGGGCTGGTTTTAGATAACTCAGTACTAAATAAAGGATTTAAGTGTGTATGAAGGGAACATCCTCCCCAGCCCCCAATCACATACTGGGGTCATCCTACCTGTACCCCTGCGCTGCATGCACTGCCTCAAGTGAGAATGCTCTAGCGTGAGCCACAAGACAGTGAGTTAGGCACATGAAAAAGGATCAGGTTAAGATGGGGGGGGGAGAAGAAGAAATAAAAGAGGGGGTTCTAGGAAGTACATGCTATTTGTGGTGAGATTAGAATAGACATAAATAGCTCTATATCTATCTGTCCTTTTTTATTCAAGTAAATATTAATAAACCCCATGGAAACTAAGAACCAGAGTGTTAATTTAGTTTAGTTTTCACATGTGGAAGAGGGTTAGATTATCTTAAATGACCTCTGATTAAATAATATGCCCCATACACAGCTGTAAATTTGCAAAAATGCCTGTGGCCATGTGAATGGTCAAAGTCTCTGTCAGCTGAGGCTGATGGTAAGAACACACTGACTTGGGAGTCTGGAGATCTGAATGAAAATCCTGGCTCTGTCACTTACCCAGCTGTGTGACCTCAAGTGAGTAAGTTCACATCTCTAGATCTCAGGTTTCTCATCTATTAAATGAGGAGACTAGACCAGATGATCTCTAAAATTCCCTCCCAGAGATTTAATTATTAGCCCTTAGTCCTTTTCTTCATTTCCAGTAAAGTGGAAGGATAGGATCCAAGCGAAGGAAGAATAAGGTAGAGGATAGAGGCATTAAATGACCTCTTAGTGACATAAGGAAATATAAAATGGTCGATTATTAGCAGTATCATGACTACTAAATTTAAGCAACTTTCATGGTTTAGGGGAATTTAGATAATAAAAAAATATTAGCTGACATTTATAGGGCATCTTTTAGTTTACAAAATACTTTCTATCTGTTCCTTCACTTGCCCTATGAAGGTTGTAGTAGGAAGAATGCTGGACTTGGAACCAGGAGATCTGGTTCTGAATCTGGCTCAGTCACTTTGTTCGTGTGACTGGGCAAGCCACTCAACTTTTGGGAATCTCGATTTCCTCATTTGGAAAGTTGAGATAAAAACATCTGTACTGTATACATCAGAGTTGTTGCTGTAGGGAAAGTGTTTCTCAAATCTTAAGGCACTTCATAAATCTGAGTTATTACTATGTAGTAAGAGAATTTTAATATTTTAGTATTGTAGCCATTTCCTTGAGACAGCAAGTCACATCAATAGCCAGAGTTTGCAGAATTTAGCTGAGGCATTACACTTTAGTTCAGTTGATTAGCTGTTAAGTGATAGAAGAATTTCTAGCTCAGCCTTATTACCTCTATTTATCTCCAATGAGCATTTCTGGTCACTAGCTATAGTTCTAGCGTTCATAGTTAGTCTGAAAATTCCAGTATTAAATCAGTTAATGCTTACTAATCAGTTTATTCCTTTACCTGACATAGATCTTCACCTTCTGTAATTGGTTCTTTGATATGGAAATCTTTATCTTCCCTTTCTGCCCTCAGTAAAATTCCATTATAAAATTCCCTACTGCTGTTACTTAAATCTAGAAAAGGTTGGTGAAAATATTAGTTGAGAGCCACTGGTTTCTGCGTACCAAGGGATTATGCTCTGAGCAAAAAATAAACTGGTTTTTAAAATGTCTCTGTTTTGATCATTATAATTGGCAGCAGTATCTATCAACAGATCCTATCAACAAAAAAAATTTTATGTCAACCAAAAAGTAATAATAATAATAATTTAAAAAAAATAACTTACCCTAAATCATCCATCTAGTCAAGTAGCAAAGTCAAGATTTTCTGCTACTCTACAGAATCACTAATGCCTTTAATTTTTCTAACAAAGAAAACTTGCTCAAAGAGTAATGAAAAGGCCAAAAGACACAGAGCAGGGAAAGAAGAGAACTGGGGTGGGATCAGGGATTGAGAAGAGTAGCATACCATGGCCTGAGGGCTTCACAGCCTGCTTGTGTATCTACAGTCCCAGAAGCAAAAAAATTTTTTTACATCTTAAATAAAATAAAAACTTTAAAAAATTGTAAAAATCATTCTTAGTTCTCTGGGCTATAAAGTCGTAGTAGACTCCTGGTCTGGAGGAAACTATGATATCAATACATGAATACCACAATTCTCCTTTAAAAGAAGATTAGTGTTGTTTAATTTTTACACTAGAAAATTGAGTAGTAATTGTTTAATTCTTTATAGCTGTATCTCAGGTCCCTATCCTAGTGACTGGCACACAAGTGTTTAATAAATAAAGTGTTGCTTGAATGCCAACTTTTATTTAACTCTTAATAAATAGGCAATATATTAGTCTTATGAGAGATACAAAGTTTGAACCTAAAAAGAGTATCCAATATGAGCTCCCACTACCAATTTCTAGCACAGTACCCTACTCACAGCAGACATTTAATAAATATTTATTGCATGGAATCTATTTTTTGGATTAAAGCCTAGTAGCAAGAATTGTCTTTATGAAACTTGCTTCAGAACCTAGATTATGAGGGTTGAGCTAGTGCAGGAGGAAGATTAGACCCAATTACAAAGATACACAAATGTGGCCAGGTTACATGTTGGCTCCAGTCCATTTCTTCTAAGGTTAGCATTATCCTTTCCACTATATATATAAGACAAGACTCGCTCAAGACCTCACTGTAAGATAAATGACACAGTTTATACTAAGTGATATAAGCAGAAGCCATTAAGTTATTGGCTTGGTGACCTATCCATCAGGCTATAGTTTTTAATATCTTACATAACAGTTGTAAGACTTTAATAGGAAATACAGTAAAAACATGGTGTCTCCACACTTGGTTTCTATTCTCTATCTCGATGCTTCAATTTATCCAGATTTAAAATATATGTATGTACATGTTGGGTATATCCTTTCCACATGGCAGGGGGATTAGGGACACAGTGACCCTTGATCTGGAAAATTTTTTGGCCTTCCTTTCATACCAGAAAAGTCTGAATGTTTTCTTTTTCTTTTATGGTGTGTTTTATAGTACCTTACTGTAAAATTTGGGTTAAGTGTAGATATTATCTCTTCATATCTCAAGGGCAAATGATTAACTTTTTACATATTTTAACTTAAAAAAGAAATTGTGTATACTTATGGTACAAAAAGATAACATTTTGATATCATCCAATATTATATATTTTATGCATTTCTGAGTTTCTCAACTTTTTCTGCCAACCTTCATGTGCTGTCTGCAGCTTCTGCAAAACTCCTCAAAAATTCCCATTTAATTTCTTTTGCCAACCCACAATATATCAAACCTACAAGGGGGAACAGCGGGCATGTGGAAGGGATACCTGTTTGTGTATATATGTGGACATTTAACAAATGGAAATGTCTTTTAGGACCAAATCTACGGTTAACTTTAAAAGCAATTTTTTTTAAACCCTTCCCTTCCATCTTAGAATTAATACTGTGTATCAGTTCCAAAGCAGAAGAGCAGCCGGGGCTAGGCAATGGGGATGAAATGATTTGTCCGGGGTGACACAGCTAGGGAGTGTCCGAGGTCACATCTGAACCCAGGACCTCCCATCTCTGGGCCTGGAAAAGCACTCTTTGGATCAATAAAATCACCACACGGCTCACTGGAATACCTAAAGTTAATGGGAAAGGAAGGCCACATTGCTGACAGCTACAATCACTCAGAGAACTCTCCTAAGTCTCCTTTAGAACCTTTTCCCAACAACATCACAATGAGAATTTGGCCTTGAGATCCCCTCTTGTTGACTGTAGGTGAAGGCCCTGATTTATTTTTACTTCATGATGATAGATGCTCCCGGTAAAATCAGCCTTTTCGGAGGGGCTTGTGGTTTGGGAAGAACGAGAAACAAAATCCACTGAAGCAGAATAAAACAAACAGGCCTCTGTTTTCTGGCTTATTTCTTCTACACACACAGTTGGGATTTACCTGATTTGTCACAGCTGGAAAGCCTTTAAATTAGGCCCTTCCAGCTGCTCTTCAGATCCCGGCTTTAAAGTCATTCCACAGGAGAATGGGTGTGTGCCTCCTTCCATCCCCTTCCCCAGCTATCGCAGTAGGTTTGGCGCTGGGCAGCTTTACAAGTAATAAATAATAAAAATTTATTAAATAAAATTTAATTTTATTTAATAAATAAATAATGTGTGCGGGATAGTCAACAGTATCGGGATCTGGGCGGCATCCATTTCTTGGGGGGCTTCTAGTAAAGCCTCTGGGACCCCAAATGTGGTTTTGTTTTGGGGCCCACCCAGGGATTCTCATAAGAGATTACAAGGGTTCTAGAGAACAGGAAGGGATGTATGTAAGAGAGTTCTAAGACCTCCAGCATTAGGCCTGGGCTTGGGCTGGAGAACCTCCCAATCAATGCTCTTCAGCATATGGCTAAATTGACTGCATGCCTGGGCATCCCCCTCCCCCACTCTGGGAAGTATCTATTGAATACCTGCCCCTCCCCCTCTCTGAGAATTATCTATTGTATGCCTACCCCTCCCCCACTCTGAGAAGTATCTATTGAATACCTGCCCTTCCCCCACTCTGAGAAGTATCTATTGAATACCTGCCCTTCCCCCACTCTGAGAAGTATCTATTGAATACCTGCCCTTCCCCCACTCTGAGAAGTATCTATTGAATACCTGCCCTTCCCCC
>NC_058133.1:412513088-412639476 GCF_016433145.1 Gracilinanus agilis | reverse complement strand
ACCCCTCCCCCACTCGGAAGTATCTATTGAATGTCAGCCCTCCCCCACTCTGAGAATTACAGGCAGAATGCATTGGGAAGATCCTAGGTCAGTGCTCAGGTCTCACACTTGCTCTTAATTCTCCATAACAGCTGAGGCTATTCCTCAAGCCGGAACTCTTAACTACGGCAAAGCCACCATGGTTACAGACCCGACTCCCCGGGGATCACAGGGCTCATTAGTCTTTATTTGAAAAGAAAAAGGAAAAAGGCTTTAAATGGTGAGCTCCTGGGACACGGGGCTCACAAAGGGGGAGAATAAACACTGGGATGAGTTTAAGATGAAGTTTTCCATTTGGATCACATTCCTCAATACAGGACCACACAGGAGCTAGCCGGCTCCCTCCCTCCTGCTGCAGGTAAAAAAAAAAATCCTAAAAAGTAAAGGTTGTTGGAGGACTTGAGAGAGGGCCTTCCCTGGGCTCTCCGGGCTCTGCTTATGCGCTGAGAATACTGAGTAACGCTAGTTAATCAGAAGAGTAAAACTGGCCTATCTATGGACGGAGGTTGTGGTGTGGATCGTGGTCACCAACCCTAAACACTTGACAGGGTCCCGCAGTGATCCAGAAAACCACACGTTAACATCACCTATGTCGTACTATATTTTTATTTAGCTTGTGAAATACTTTCCACGCAGGGTTGGCAGGTGTGTCGGAGAAAGGACTGAACTTAGAGTTAAGAAGGCTCGAGATTTTCTGATATTTATCAGCGGAAGGACCCTGGGTAAGTCTCTTCAGTTCTCCCAGCCTGGCTTCCCTAGTCTGAAAAGTGGGCATAGTCACTCTCTCCCGGCTGTAGTAGTCTTTAACTTATGAGGTCCTTATGTAAAGCACTTTGCAAACTTTAAAAGCTATTTATTATTCTTGGCCCACTCAATAAGGAGGGTCCTTTGCTTAACAATAAAATATAAGCTCTTACAAATACATGAAATTTAACAGAAATTCCCAGGGCACTTGTTATCCCCGTTTTAGGCAGCCAATTTCCTAGACTTGCTAGATTGGGTATATTTTAGGAAATAGAGAGGAAAAAAAGTAAGCATTTATTAAGCACTTACCATAGGGTGAGGCACTGGACTAACTGATCCTTAAAAAAAAAAAAGTATTTGGGTGTGAGTCATGACTCATTTCTCTTTTGTCCCCTCCCCCAAATTTAAGCCACATGAAATTCCTGACCAAACTTATGGTCTCACAGTTGTGCCTAGAATGGTGCCAGCTATAAATACCCCCTGCCCCCTTTTTTAACCTTCTTTCTCTTCTGGGGTAGCATCATGTCTAAGATGGAAGAGCACAAGGGCTAGGCAATTGGGGTTAAGTAATTCACCCAAGGTCACATACTTAGGAAATGTTAGAGGCCAAATTTGAACCTTGGTCCTTCCAACTCCAGGCCTGGCACTCTAACCACTGTGCTACTTGTAAGTATGAGACTTGGGTTTGAGCTCCATTAGGGAATCAGTCCTCTCTAGGCCTTGATTTTCCCCATCTATAAAATGGGGAATAAGAACACTTATGAAGAAAGCATTCTGTAAACCTGAATTAATGTGAGTTATCATTCTGGCACAAATACATTAGGGAAATGGTGTCCAAAATCAAGAGCCAAGAAAGGCAAAGGAAAAAAGAGGCCCTGGAGCCCATGTATGGTATAATCAGGATTTGACTTCATATCATGCAAGCTGCTTAAGTCACAGCTAAAAAAGGCTTGTGTTTTTGGGTTCTGGCAAGGGATTAGCCTGCACAAGTATGGAGGCCAAGGAGAGGAAATCATAAGTAAAACCATACCATATCCCAGAGCCAAAATGAAAATTTTAAGACAAATGTGTAGAACCTCATTCCTTTTTTTTGGCAGTACAAAGTAAAAGACATTGCTACAGGAAGTAATGAGGGGTGGTGGCTGGCATGTACGGGATTCATGACACCCTAGAGGGAAGACCCAGTGATGCTCAGGCCTCAAGTGTTTCTATACTGGTTCTGGACAAGAACATGTATAACACATATCCAGATCCACATGCTTCCTACGTAAAAATCTCAACATTGCTTATTTTGAAAAATTAAGACATTAGGAGACTTAAAAAAAAGTGATAATGCCCCTTTTCACTATTAAGATTCAATTAAAAATAAAAGATCAGGGGAATGGGATTCATGTACCAAGTAAAAAGGACTTCTTAAAATGCCATATTGTTTCAAAAATAAAAATCAAACAGCAAAAGCATCTGGCAGCTGTGAAAACATTCAGTTGCCAGTAGAGAGGTATTTTCTCTTCTCACCACAACTGGTCAGTTCAAGGCATATTTTGTTTTCCTTTTTCACTGAGCTTCTGAACCCAAAATACTTAGTTCTAATGGATGATGGGCTGCATTTGCATTTTCTTGAATTGGCTGCCACCTTGTGGTCATCTCTGGGAAAGTGGCTAAACTCTTGAAGTTAAACAATCAGAAAGCTTTTATGACCACATCAGCCCATCCTGCAAATTTGGTATCTTCATGGCTTTCAGAGCTGTAAGCTTTAGGGGTCATCTAGTTCAAGGGTTTTTAGACTGGGGCCCATAGATCCCCAATAAACCAATGGGTAGATTTCAAAAGTCCTTTGGAGTTGGTGGGATGGGAGAAAAAATGGCATTTATTTTCATTAACTTCTAACTGAAATATAATTTTTCCTTCAATTAGAAAATCAGGCAAAAAACCACAGTAGTATTAACGGACCTCATGACTTTGTCAATAATAGAAATTCCAGATACTTTCAAATTTACAGTTGATAGACATAGATTGAAATAATATGTCCTCATAACTATTTTGAAATGACTGCAATTATCACTCTTTAATTTTGTTAACATTTTAAATGTATTGTTTTGTTTTTAATGCATCAGAAGAACCTATATTACTGTAGAACATTTGATTTTAAAAGTATTTTACAACTTTCAATATAATTTAAGTACATTTTATAACTATTTCAGCAAAATTGGAACATATAACTAAAATATGTAATTCAATGTATTTTATTTTATGCATTTAAAAGCATTCTTCTGAGAACAGGTCCATCTGTAGCCTCACTTTAGGCAAAGGAATCTATGCCACAAAATGGTAAAGAACCCTTGGACAAGTTCAACCATTAACTGATCTAGAATTTCATTTCTATGAAGAGATCCTTAAGATACAACCCTTATGTATTTTATTTTAAACTCTTACTTCCTTGAGTCATTTAACCTCACCTGCCTAGCCCTTATTTTTCTTCTGTCTTGGAACCAATACATCATATTGATTCTAAAATGGAAAGGAAGGGTTAAAAAAAAACAGCAGGATGGGCTGATGTGGTCATAAAAGCTTTCTGATTTTTTAACTTGAAGAGTTTAGCCACCTGCTATCTTAGAATAGGTTCTAAATGTCAATTCTAAGAGAGAAGAGGGGTAAAGGACTAGGCAAACTTCTTCCAAAAGTTCATCTATTTCTCAATTCAGTGAAGGCTTAAGATTGATCATAGGGGATGGATGGTGGGAAGAAGGCAGAGAAAGGTGGGAAACTTCCTCACCCTCCTAATACGCCCCACAAACAACCAAAAATAACTCCATAGAATCAAAGCTAAAAGTAGCAAAAACAGAGAGGAGTCAAGAGAGAAGCTGAACAGCCAGTGATAATTAGGGAGGAAGGTTTCTGACTCCCCTGGCTTTAGTCCCACCATCCTAGGCCCTGGGGGCAGAAAGAGAGCAAACAGAGTGGAAGGAATAAGACCTTGGGAGCAGGATTGATAACTTCACCTTGTTTGCTGAGTTCCCCTATCCCCATCCCCCTCAGCTTGTATTTTAAGAATGCCACTGGAACTCTCAGGTGGAGGGCCCTAGGATCACCTGTGTCTGCTGCACCCCCTTGGCTACCAAGACCCTGCTGCTTTCAGCTGAAATTGAGAGAGGGAATATCACAGAATCTATGGGTTCCAAGCCCTAAGGGTAAGAACTTGAAACTTCCTGGAGGGCCTAGGCTGCAGCAGTAGGACAGGAGGAGTAAGGAAGAAGGGTGCACCAGTGAGATGTTAAGGGATTGGGGCCCCATCAGTTGTGGTCACTACAAGAAGGGAGTCCCTGGATGCTGCCATAGTGGGAGGTGGACTGTCTGCTTATAGTTGCAATGGCAAAACTGCCATGTGCTCTGGTTGGAGCACTGCAATCAATCATTGACTGGGGTTTCAGCAGGGGCCTGGGAATACACTTATCTCTGGACTATAAAAATTGGAATAACTAAATAGGCCTGAGGAAAACAAACCCACACAAAGAATCCTGAAACCTGAGTTAATATAGTTCAACATACTAGGAAGCCTGGGATTCCCAGGCTTGGCCAATAAAAATTTTAAATATAAATAAAAACGAGCAAGCAAGAGAGAAAGAACCCAACTATTGATAGCTATTATAGGGACAGAGCTCCAGGCTCAAACTTGGAGGACAGTGAAGTAAAAATAGCTACTTAAAATAGCAAAGCAATACAATAAATGGCCACAAACTCAAAAAGAACTTTTGAAAGAGCTTTATTTTATTTATTTTTTAAAACCCTTACCTTCCATGTTGGAATCAATACTATATATTGGTTCCAAGGCAGAAGAGCACTAAAGGCTAGGCAATGGGGATCAAGTGACTTGCCCAGGGTTATAGCTAGGAAGTTTCTGAGGCCAGATTTTAACTTAGAACTTCCTGTCTCTAGGTCTGACTCTCAATCCACTGCGCCACCCAGCTGCCCTCATTAAAAGAGCTTTAAAAAGACCTCAGAAACCAAAAGAGAAAAACTGAGGAAAAATTAGGGGGAAAAAAAATAAGAGCAATGCAAGAAAACCAAGAAAATTAGGAAAGAAAAGATCACCCAAATTGAAAAAGAAATCTAGGAACTCAACAACAAGAAATAATAAAGCAAAATCAAAAGAATGAAATAATAGAAGAGAATATGAAACATCTTATCCCCCAAAAAAACCCCAAAACAATTGACCTAGAGAATAGATCAAGGAGAAACAATGTAACAATAACTGGACTTCTGGAAAGTTATAAAAAAAAAAGTTTAGGGGACAGCTGGGTGGCTCATTGAATTGAGAGTCAGGCCTAGAGATAGGAGGTCCTAGGTTCAAATTTGGCCTCAGACACTTCCCGGCTGTGTGACCCTGGGCAAGTCACTTAACCCCCATTGCCTAGCCCTTACCACTCTTCCACCTATAAGTCAATATACAGAAGTTAAGGGGTAACTTATTGGTGCCTTAGTACCAATACACGGTGGAGGAGG
This sequence comes from Gracilinanus agilis, assembly GCF_016433145.1. Lineage (NCBI taxonomy): Eukaryota > Metazoa > Chordata > Mammalia > Didelphimorphia > Didelphidae > Gracilinanus > Gracilinanus agilis. The sequence goes on along the minus strand of NC_058133.1, from coordinate 412,634,193 downwards.
AATGATTAGAACTGCCACAGAGAAAGGGAGGAGAGCTAGTAATACTAGCCCTTACTGTTCTGCCTTAGTACCAATACACGGTATTGATTCTAAAATGGAAGATAAGGGTTAAAAAAAAAAGATTTTAGATTCCCATATTCCAAGGAATCATCAATGAAAATTGCCCAGAAATTCTAGAATCAGAGGCTAAATCAGAAATGGAAAGAATCCACCAATAACCACCTCAAAGAGACCTAAAGATGAAAATACACAGGAACATCATTATTAAGTTCTGTAGCTCCTAGTTTAAGGAGAAAAGACTACAAGCAACAACAACAACAAAAAAAAACCCTTAAATACTGCGGAGCTACAGTTAGAATAATATAATATTGGGGGCAGCTGGGTAGCTCAGTGGATTGAGAGCCAGACCTAGAGATGGGAGGTCCTAGGTTCAAATCTGGCCTCAGACACTTCCCGGCTGTGTGACCCTGGGCAAGTCACTTGACCCCCATTGCCTACCCTTACCACTCTTCCACCTATAAGTCAATATACAGAAGTTAAGGGGTAAAAAAAAAAAGAATAATATAATAGTTAGCAGCCTCAGCATTAAAAGAATACAGGACATGGAACACAGCATTTTGTAGAGTAAAAGAACTAGACTTCCAACCAAGAATAACACATCAAGCAAAGATGAGCATAATTATAAAAGGTAAAAAATGGATATTTAAAGAACTAAAGGAGTTTCAACTATTCCTGGGGGAAAACTCATATCTCAGCAGAAAATCTATAATGTGCATACACAGGTAATAAAAGACTAATTATAAGTAACCCCAAAATTAAAAATGTTTGAAGCTCTAATATGGGAAAAGTCATATTGGCCCCTGGAAATGGCATCATTGCCTGAGAATTTTGAAGGGGGCATGTATGGATGGAACACTCAAGGTTGAGGTAAATGGAATGGAATGAGCTGAAATGATGGGTGAAACAAGACTAGGAAGAGGTAGATTGGAACGGCTATCTTATGTGGAGGAGGAATGATTAGAACTGCCACAGAGAAAGGGAGGAGAGCTAGTAATACTAGACGAACCCTACTATCATCAAACCTGTGATAAAGGGAGAACATACACAATTACAAGGGTAAAAATCTTCTTAATATGCAGAGAAATAAGAGGGAAGGGAGATAGAATAAGGGAGGGGCTAGGAGCCCCTTTAGGGGACTGAAAGAATAAGAGAAGGAAGGGTAGGTTAAGAGAAAAGAAGGCAAGGGGATAAGAAAAGGGAGGGAAAGGAGAAATACCTAGAGGGGAGTACATATCGGGAGGTGAGGGTATAGGGAGGGACTCTTAGAACAAGATAGGAGAGGGATTTTTAGATTCAAACTTACCAAGAAGTAGGAGGACACAGTTGAGGGGATAAGGAAGGAACTTTTGGAAAGGTGGATAAAATAAGTTTTAAAAGGTAAGGGGGAAGGGACAAGGGAGGGGCCTTTGGAAAGGAGTGCCAATTTGGAACGAGGAGGGCAAGGGAAGAAGATAAGAGAGGATTTTTGGGAATGTGTATGAATTAGAGAGGAATTGGTTAAAGGAAATTGGATGTCTGAGGAGAGACTGGGCAGAAAGAAAGGAAGAGGGAACAAACAGTGAGGAGGAATGAAGTGGATGGAAATGCACAGGTATTAATTATGTCATTGAGTGTAAATGGGATGAATTCACCTGAGGGAAGAAAATGGATAACAGAAAGGATCGAGACCAGGATCTGACAATGTGTTGTTTACAAGAAATATACTGAAAATGAGAGACACACATAGAATGAAGGTAAGGGGCTGGAGCAGAATAAAGTATGCCTCAGCTGATCCAGACAAGGCAGGAGTAAAAGTCATGATCTCTGACAGAGGGCTAAATGGATATAATCAGAAGGGATGAACAGGGTAACTATATTATGTTGGGGAGGGAGGTGTATTATGGATAAAGAAATATTAATATTGGTCCTTTATACACCAAGTGTCATAACACCTAGATTTTTAAAGGAAAAACTAAGATTCAGATGGAAATAGTTAAGAAAATAATAAAAGCAGGGGACACTAGTTTTCCTCTTTCAGAACTAGATAAATCTAACCAAAAATACATAAAACATTAAGGAGATGAATAGAATCTTAGATGAGTTAAACATGATGGAAATCTAGAGAGCCAACACACCTGCATGAGGCTAGCAGTAAATCTAAACTAGAACACACATAATCTAAACATAGTTTCTGGTAGAACAACAATGGTTTACAGAGCATAAGTATTTTGCAAAGTCTTATTTTAATACTCATTATACTATGGAGGTAATACTGTATCCCCAAAAGATTGTGGCATTGGGACAAAAGTTCTAATAGATATGACCAAACTGGAAAGAGTATGGTCCTGGCAATAGATTCCATCTATTGCTTAAGGACCAATATAGTTAAATGTGGCCCTGGTTATGTATTTTAACTGAAAAGCTAATGGGTTAAAGTGATTAAATTAAATAATGATATGGAACATGGGGAAACAGGCCCAATATTACATTGCAGCAGTAGCTGTGAATTGTTTTTTAGAAAACAATTTGGAAATACACAATAAGAGCTCTAAAGCTATTCATGCTCATTGTCCTAAAATCACATTAGCAGGATTTGGCCCCAAGGGGATTAAGAGGATAAAAATCAGTTTATATATGAAAATATTCATGGAAGCTTTGTAATGACAAAATAACTTGAAACAATACAAATGCAATGATTGAGAGAAATAGCTGAATAGACTGTGACGTTTGAATGCAATGGATTGTATTATGTTATTAGGAATGACAAATAATAGAAATTTAAAGAAAGTTAGGGAACTATATGAAGAGATGAAAAAACAAGAAAAGAGAATAAGAATAATACACAGTGTTATTATATTAAAAAACTAATAGCCACAAAGTCAAGAGAAAAAATATCAAAGTAAAATAAATACAAAGGAAACTCAAAAGCTGAGGATATTTATATCAGCACGCATATAATTTACATGTTTTTAAATAAATGGTAGACAATGTGGAATTTGTTGTTTTGCACATAATTTTTTATGCATTTGTTTATTTAAATGTTTTTTGTTGGTGGAGGTGGTTACTAAGTATATCATTTTTAAAAATTAAAAAAAAACAACAACAAAGATTGATTGTGGGGAAAGAAAGGAAGAAGGAATGGAACAAAGAGCCAGGATAAACCTGAGAGGAGAGGAACCTGGCTCATGTACTGACACTGAGGGGGATAGAATGGTCTTGAAGCCTAGCCTGGGACAGGTGGGAAGTGTAAGAGGAGGAGAGAACAGGCTGCTATGTCTCTCTTGCTCTAAGCCTGACAGGAAAGCATACTACAGACTACTGGCCCCATAATCAATCAGATCAGGCTTCATCCTAGACTGGTCAATCATGAGAACAATAGTTGGACATCTAGTACAGACATCTAATAATAAATGCATGATGACTACTTAGAGTCTAGACACTCCAAGACAAGATAATTATTCTCTTTTTAATGGAATAAAATGCACTTAGATAATTTGGTGTCCTGGATGTATTTCAGTAAGAGAAAAACCCTGTGTGTAAATTATGTCCTTGATTAAGCTATTATAATTTCAAATAGGCTGGGGAAAAATAACCAGCACAGGAACATGACTGTGATCTAAAGATCAGAACCAGCTGAGCTGGAGATGATGACCATGGCTGAGCCACATTACAGCTATCCATTTTCTAACATAAATACAGGGAAGTAGGATAGACTCATAATTGTAAATGGATTTGGAAGATTCAGTACAAAAAACTATGTGAATGGTAAATAGTCATCCCTAAGGTGAGGAGTCAGGAAAGGCTTCATAGAGGTGGCAGCATTTTGGTTGGATTTTAAAGGATTCAACAAGCAAAGTGCCATTGCACATTGAGAATGTGGAGATGGAAGGCAGGATGTACTGGAGGATGAGGGATCTGGCGATTTACCTTGCTTTGAAGCTGAGGAGTTTTCCAGGGGCAGGTCATCGACATAGCTCCCTTCCTCTGGAACAGGCACTGCAGGGCAGCTTCCAAAGGACCATGGGCTCCTACCACCAAAACCTTCTTCCCATCTATGATGAAATCTGACAACCAAAAAAAAAAATCCCCAATCTACATTACTATTGAGTCTTGCCTTTTCTAGGAGTCCTAGTTATGAAAAAATGAAAGCTCCACCTTTTTTTAACCCCACTTTTCTCTGCCTAGTCTAATCATTATTCATATTTTCCCACAGATCCTCCAAAAAAGATCTACCAAATATGAAGGAGGCTTTCCTTAACTATCTTTTTTTCTAATGTGTAGGTGCCAGAGAAACACTGGTTTGTCCTTGTTATCCTTCCTTTTCTGAACATACATTTTTTTATTGATAACCTCTATGCTCATGAAAAAAAAATTCACAAGAAGAATTTATAGAACCTAAAAAATGAAGTCTCTTGTAGTACCTTGGAGTGATCTTTCTGATCAGTACATATGAGTAGAGTCAAATAGAGAGTATAGGAAATGGGCTTTCTATAGAAAATGACCCCATGAAAAACCCTGGAAATTTGACTCTTTATGGTATGACTAACACAATCTTGCATTGTTGCCATTTTCTGTTTTCTTTTTTCCTTCTAAAAGTAGACTGTTTAAAACAAAATGTATTTGAGTTCCAGTTAATCAAAATTTTATATAGTCTCTTATTAAGTGGCATATTCAATACACTAAATATCCAATAACCATTTATTCATTAAATTGAACAGTTGTGAAGCAGAATTCTCTTAAAAAAATATCGAATATCTTTATCTAACAGATAGAGGAGTTTCAAGGTCAAGGGGATAAATCTGAGAAGAATCCTTAAATGACAGTACTGCTTGAAATGAAACTCACTGAAAAACCTCCTCTAGGTTCCCATACATTGCCATAAATAAAATAGAATTTCTAATGCAGTGGAAAGGATGCTACATAGAGTCAGAACAGAGGTGGGTGCTAGTCTGGGCTCTACTAAGAACAAGTTGTCTGACCGCAGGAAGTTCACACTTTCCCTCTATGGGCCTTAGTTTTCTCCCATGAAAATATCTAGTGCTATAATTCCAGGAACCTATACTTATTTAAGATCATTTTTCTAATTAGCACAAGATTTGTTCAGTTATATCCAACCCTTTTGACCTCACTGGGGTTTTTTGGGGCAGAGATACCAGAGTGGTTTGCCATTGCCTTCTCCAGCTGGTTTTATAGATGAAGAAAATGAGGCAAACATAAGATGGTGGATTTTAAAGACACTAAAATTTAAAGCATTGTTCTTCAGCATATCTGCTCTGACTGCTTCTGGGGAGAAATTAAAAATATATCTGAAAGCATTTTTATCTTTCAGCTTTATGCCTGTTCTTTTTTATATGGTAATATAACCATTCCAGGTATAAAGGTCAGCCAAGAATGGATAATTATAATTTCACCTCCCCCCACCGCCAAAAAGCTTAAAATGATTTCTGGAGAAAATAAGTATCACTTTTAGGTTTCAATTAGAATCCATAAAAAGGTAACCTTTCAAAATATATAAACATTAAATATGTCTTAGATAACTTTTTGTAAAATAGGAAGGAATACTAGGATTTGGAGTAGAAAAGCCTTAAGTACCAGCATGGGCAACTATTTAACTGGGCAACCACAGGGCAGTAAGTAAATTTCCTTCCTATAGATCCCTCCTATGAAGTTCCTCCTTTCTTTCATCCCTCCTTCCTTCAACACTACATAAATGACAGTTGTTATAATGATCACTTTTGCTATTACCTGATTTCTCAAGAAGTTCAATCACAGCTTTGGCAGTAGGTGAAACAAAACACTCATGGGCATCTCCACGTACCAACTTTCCCAGGTTTACATCTGTCACCCTGAGGGATAAAACAAGGAAATATGTAAATGAGATGATAGCAAAAATTCGATATGAAGCCAGTGCTTGATAAACTGAATGATTAAGATAAAAAGTGAGTAGAGAAAGAAAGAAATCTATTATGTAATTACATTGATGGAAGAATTTTCACTCTGACCCCCACAGGCTAACCAGGAAATAGTAATGGAAGTTACAAATTTAGGCTTCCAGCCTTAAATTCATGCATCAAGCCTAGTCTCCAAATGTACTGTTAACCAGCTCATCTTTGGACACCTTAGCAGAGTCCAAATTCATACATTCACCTCCAGGTACATCCCATTTCTGTGACTTAGCTTTGTCTATATCTTTGGCAAGTCACCAAACTTCTGTTCCCTCAAATGTAGAATAAGGATGATGTAATTTTAAGGTTCCTCTCAGCTCTAGAGCTCTGAAGTTATTATCTTTTGGCACCAGAAAAGAAATTACTTACACTAAGCGGAGGGGATGCTTAGTTTAATTTCTTTGTCAGTTCAAATGCAGACCAAAGCAGACCCAAACTCTAAAACTGCTAATATGAGTTGATGATCTCTGTATAAACTATTTACAAAATAACTACATTATTAAAAAAGAATCTTACTTATTTTGCCACTTGATTTGGAAAACTGAAACCAATCACTGAAGGTGATAAGTTTAAAAGTTCTCAGTCATCAAGGCTAAAGCATATTAATAAATAATACATAATATATACATTTCTTGTTTACCATTAATCTAATACAGGGGTTGACTCAAGATGTAAAGTCTCCATGGCATCAAGAAATATCATCACCTTATCTCATGGTAATTACTGGATAGTTAACTATGAATCATTCTCCAAAGTCCTCTTCTGATACCTCATGGATTGAGATGATTAGGGCTTCCTGAAATACTTTATAATAGAGAACAGGTTCTAGAAGGCATTACCTTATAGAATCTGGAAAGAATCATAGATCAAAAGTTGGAATGGTCCTTAGGGGTCAGCAAGTCCAACTCTCATTTTCTAGGTAAGGAAACTGAAGCCTCAAAAGGTTAAAAATCACATAGTAAATGTCTTAGGTGAGAGCTGAACCCAAATCTCCCTGACTATAAGTCTAGAGTTCTCTCTCCATTTATTGCCAAGGTTTTAAGCATGGATTCAAAGATGGAATGACTAGCTATTAACCAAGAATGAATCTATTAAGTTTGGGGATGCTGGCACAGAGAAAGTTGCAGAAGAATGTTCTTTTCATTTATGTGGAGTGAGTCATTGACATTTATATTATTTTAATTCCTGATATTTCTTGGATAAAGTATGTAAATGAAAGTACTTTATTAAGATTCTTATAGGGTAAATACTTGCCAGAAGCCATCGAGGCTGTGAGGTTAGCATGGCTACTCACAAGCTCTGACAATCCAGCATGGCAGGTTGTCAGGAGGATGGAGATTCCACACTCAGTTTACCCTATGTGACTCTTTCTACAGTGACATTCACTTGCATTGAAATTATTACAATTAATATCCTTATTCGGCTCCAAGGAGACATAGAAAAACAATACAGGTTCATGGCAAGAACAATCACAGCCATAGACTACCCATTATCCCAAAATAAACCCCTGTACAACCTACTAGAGTATAAAAATTTCCCCTAGAATCAGCCCAGCAGAAAACCAGCAGTTAGTGAGTTAATACAAGTTTCTAAAGTTCCCAGCAAGAAAATACCTGGCCTGGGTTTGCTTCCAAACTCCTACAGACCAAAGAAACAGTGAAACACAAAGAAATTAAGGCAATGAAAAAGTAGCACAGAATCACCCTACCAGAACTGTATTCTTAGTGATCCTATAGCAGAAAGAATACCATGGGAAAAAAACTTGGACCAGACTGATATTATTGTATCTTATTGGATGTAATCAACTACCATAACTATCTCCTTGATTGATGATGGCAATGAATAGTATAATGTAACTATATACATAATATAATTAGTTAAAATATAATTAACTATTATGCTTAGCTAGGAACTGATGTACTTGTACCTTACGCATGGCTGAAAATAATAAGTTCCAACTAAGCCAGCCCATAATGAATAATTCTTGACAAGCTTGCTTCTTTGTTTAACCACAGTAAGATAATTAGTAAATGTTTCAAAAGTTAATATGTGATTTTGAATGTATGGGGGAAAAAAACCTGTATGAGATCATAAAAAAGGGGTATAAAAATAAAAATCAGCAGATGGCACTAGAGAAAGCAGCCTCTGCAAATTGACTTGCACTCTGGGTCGTTTTCAATTCATTCTTCGCCACACCATCCCACCTCCAGAGACCCAACCAAGCGAAGAGGCTCTTCGCAGATACTGTTTTGTAAAATAGAAAATGTGTCAGTAAAATATTTAAAATTTTTGTTATTACGGAAAAAAATTAAAGGTATCATTGTTTGATCTTGCAAGGTGTTGCAAAGTGACTGCACTCTAATAAGAATTCTAGTGGGTATACAATAAATACCAATACTAGTGAACAATACAACTCAAAAAAATGATCAGCTTCATTTCTGCTATAACACCTAATAAGCCATTATTTCAACTTTCACAGAAGACCAGGAGCCATATAGGCCACTGGGCTTTGGAAAAAAGCAAAGCAAAAGGGCATGTTTCTCCATCAAGGCCCCATTTTATAGTCCTGATACTAACCACATCTACTATGTGCTGCCATACACCCTCAAAAACTTCCTTACGAGGGATATGAATAGGCATTTCTCAGATGAAGAAATCAAAATTGTCAATAAACACATAAGAAAATGTTCTAAATCCCTCCTGATTAGAGAAATGCAAATAAAAACAACTCTACCACCTCACACCTAGCAGACTGGCCAAGAGGGCAGCAAAGGAAAATGATAAATGTTGGAGGGGATGTGGCAAAATTGGGACATGTACACTGCTGGTGGAGTTGTAAATTGGTCCAACCATTCTGGAAGACAATTTGAAACTATGCCCAAAGGGCTTTTAAAGACTGCCTGCCTGCTCTTTGACCCAGCCATACCACTGCTGAGTTTGTGCCCCAAAGAAATAATAAGGAAAAAGACTTGTACAAAAATATTTATAGCTACATTCTTTGTGGTGGCAAAAAAATGGAAAATGGGGGGGGGTGTCCATTGATTGGGGAATGGCTAAACAAATTGTGGTATCTGTTGGAGATGGAATACTATTGTGCTGAAAGGAATAATGAACTGGAGAAATTCCATGTGACCTGGAAAGACCTCCAGGAATTGATGCAGAGTGAAAGGAGCAGAACCAGGAGAACATTGTACACAGAGACTGATGCACTATGGCACAATAAAACATAATGGTCTTCTCTACTAACAGCAACGCAATGACCCAGGACAATCTAGAGGAACTTATGAGAAAGAACACTATCCATACCCAGAGAAAGAACTGTGGGAGTAGAAACTCAGAAGGAAAACATCAATCACATGGTTTGATGGAGACATGATTGGGGTTTTGATGTTAAAAGATCACTCTACTGCAAATATAAATAACATGAAAATAGGTCTTGAACAATGATACATGTATAACCCAGTATTACTGCTTGTCAGCTCGGGGTTGGGGGAGGGAAGAGGGGGGAGAAAAAAATCATAAATCATGTAACCATGGAAAAATATTCTAAATAAATAAATTAATTAAATAAAACCCTTCCCAGACAAAGACTACATGAAATCAAAGACTGCCTTGAAGAACAGAAATCAGATAGAATAAAACATTTTATGATGGAGCTACAGGGCAAATCAAACATGTCCTTGCTAATTTTAATAACTATCAGTTCTTCAAAAGCAAAAACATGAATCCAGATGGCATGGTGGCTCTCTTGGACTTCTATGAGGATGTTGTGACCCCATATAGGATCTTCTTTAAAGATGGTTTAGAAATGGAGAAATATTAACAAATTCAGCTGATTACTTTGTCATGACACCCATTATCACACCTGGCTGCTGCTTTTTGTCATCTAGACACCACTAGGACTTGGGCAAATTTGCCAATGCCATCTTGAGTTTTATTAATTTATTTTTGACCTTGATTGTTTTAAAAAACATTTTATGTAGGTTGTCTAAAAAATAAAATGCATTTAAACCTCAAAAAACGTTCTGAAACCTGAGGTTCCATATCCTGTTTCCATATTCTCCATTTCTGAAGTCACCTGAATTCCCAACATCGTTTTTGGCATTAGCCCCTTCTGCCTTCCCTAAATATCCCTGTCTCAAAATCTGCTTTCTCATGCAAGAGTTCTTTTTCTGAAGCTCTTCTATCATTTGGAAAGTGAATCATCTCTCCACATTCAGAGGAAAAAATTTGCAATTTTTTGATATAATTATGTTTAGGGGGAATCTTAATACAGGTCTGAAGCTTTCTACTGATTTACCTCCAAACTCAGGCTATAAACAGACAATAAATGGAGGTTTAGTGGAGAGAGCACTAGGCCAGGAGATCAAATCCAACCTGAGACACTTCTGTAAAAGTGAAATTTGGGAGATGTCATCTTTAAGTATATATATGTATTTTCTATGGACATTATCAAACTACATTTCCCGTGGTCCAATGGGTTTCCGGTTCCGGTTCTTTGGGCATGGGGACACCTACGTCTCCACGCAGGGAAGAGTTTATAATCTCCTGGGTTAGGGGGGAGTGGTCTCTTGGCCAGCAGACTGAGGAAGAGGTAATAATGACTGGAGCAGCAATTTTGAATTCTTCTAAGCGCGTGGTCTAATAACTTTATCAGCATGGCTTTAATTAAAATACTAATTTCTATATTTATAGCAGCCTTTATTATTTTTCATATTTATACTTTACAGTTTGTATTAACCCAGGCAAGTCACTTAACTTCTGTCTACCTCAATTTCCTCTACTAAAAATGGGGATAATAATAGCATCTACTTTTCAGGATCAGTTATGAGGATCCTCAGTTATGAGGATCAAATGGGATCATGTAAAATGCTTAGCATAGTGCCTGGCGCATACCAGATAAAGATGAGTTATTTTTTAATCATCTAAAGCACTTAAGAAATATGACTTATAGAGGCAGCTTGGTAGCACAAAAGACAGAGCCAGGCCTGGAGTTGGGAGGTCTTGGGTTCAAATCTGGATTCAGACATTTCCTAGCTTTGTGACCCTAGGCAAGTTGCTGAAACCCAAATGCCTAGCCCTTGCTGCTCTTCTGTTTTAGAACTGATACTAAAAGACAGAAAAAAAAATGACTTATTTAAAAAACTTCTTTGGCTCCTAGATTCAAATCAAATTTCTCAAGCACACCTGATCTTGTGTCTATGCCAAATCTGAACCACTATGGCTCAGTTCCAGCATTGGGTGGCTCAGTACGATAGGGCAGCATTACTGTTGTTCGTTCTTTTCAACCATCTCCTATTCTTCGTGACCCCACTGGGGGTTTTCTTGGTAAAGATACTACAATGGTATGTCATTTCTTTCTAGGCAACTGAGGCAAACAGGGTCAAGTGACTTGCCCAAGTCTTCATATTAGTAACAATAAGAAATGGTAACAGAAATTCCACTTACAGAGATAATCATCAAATATTTGGGAATTAGATTATCTAAACATATACAGCATATAGAGAGCCAAGAAACAATAACTGAAATGAGGGAAGTTTTAAAATTCTAGAAAGATGATCAGTGTTTATGAAATGGTTTGTATTAATGCAATAAAAATAATACTCTCCAAATTAATTAGCATATTTAATTCAATACTAAGACCTGGCCTTGGAGTCAGAAAAATACTGGCTATAATATGAGCTGTGTGACCCTAGACAAGTTATTTTATCTCTAGAAGCTCTAGGTAATTGGAGAAGATATCAATTTGCATGAATAAAGGGAGCAAAAAAAAAAGGTTAAAAACTAGTTTAAATTTCAAATGACTTCCTTAAGAGATAGACAAAAGCAGCATGGTAGAATGGAAGGAGCCAGAAGATCTGGGTTTGAATCTCAGCTCTGCCACTACTGTGTGACTGTGGCCAAATCACTTGATATCTGTAGGCCTCAGTTTTCTCATCTGCAAAATTAGAGGGTGGACCAGATCTTTCAGATCTGAACTTCTGGTCCTAGGATCTTATGATTGTAGCTCAATCCTGATTGCTATAATGAATGTGTTTACCCAAGTTCATCAACCCCACAATATACCAGGTTTCAAATTTAATGCAGCTGATGATTATTACTTTGTTTTTTTTAATTTAAAATGAAACCTTTTTGTGGTTGATTTTTTTGTTCCCAACCTGGGCTAGAGATGTTCAAGCATACAGTGCTACTGGGAAATTATGTAATCCAGGAAGAGTAAATCACAGAGGACAATCAAGGGAGCAAAAGAGAGTTGAGGAAATGACAGCGTTGGTCATTTACAAGATGACAAACTAGTGATGTAAAATAATATCTCTCCAAACATCCTAACTACTCCATATAAAGAATTAAATCACCCATTGAGTTCCCAGGATTTCTCAAGTTGGTTTTTTTTTTGACTTGTTATAAGAGACAATGAACAAATATAACAAAAAATTTAATGGAAAAAATCATAAAACAAAAATGAACTAGAATCACAGACCATTTAATTCTCTGTGTGCTTAATAAATGCCATATTTAATGAATGCCTAAAGTGACTTCTTACCCATCCACATCTTTGTCTGGTTTCAAAGCATTAAGTATCTTGTTGCTAAATGATCTGATGGAGAGTTGAAGAGTGAGGCCATGAATTCTAGGATCTTCATTAAGCTTTAAAATTTCATCTATGATCTAAATGGAAAAATACCAAAAACCAGTTTGATAAAACAAACAAATAATAATCACACATTTTATTCAATAAGAAGCATTTTGATTTAAAAATGAATTCCTGTTCTATACTAAATGATAGATTGTTAAAAAAAAAAAAAAGCAATGTCAAGTTGTTACTCCCTCCCACTATTTTTTTCTTTTTTTCCCCATATAAAATTTCAGTAAAAACATGACACTATTGCTCAGGGAATATTAAATTTCCTTTCCCTAATTCAATTTGATTTTACAAACACTTCTTGAGGTCCACTCTGCGTTAAGCCCTGCACTAGTCTATCTCTGCAGGAGAAAAAAAAAAAGATAAGTTAAGATGTGGTCTCTGCCCTAAATGAGAACAAAGTGAGAAGAGATATAAAACACCTAACAAATAATAAAAAACAGAGCATGACCAGTGTTTTAGAGGTACAAAGGGCTATTCTCAAAATGTTCTATCCACTCTGCCAACCATAGAATTGAAGTACCACAGTAAGAAGACCAAGAACTAACCTTATTATAATTGCAAAGGGCAAATCTCTATTAATAGATTCATACCATGAGCCAAACACACAGAAAAAAATCAATACAACAGTAAACAATGGAGGCAGATGGAGTCTGCCAAAGGCATAGTATAACTGGACCATTACCTTCCTCATTCTGGATGCATTGCCATCCAATACAGTCCAAGATCTTTTTTTTTTTTTTACTTTCATGTCAAATTGTTTAACTCTAAAAGAACTTTCAGTCTGAACACCCACTAAATGAGGACCCTACCTGGCAGGCAACTCCCAGCATCATCGAATGTTAAGAGTTGGTTCAAATCCAACCCCATCATTAGACAGATGAGAAAACTGATGCTCCAGGGCATTCAAGTGACCTGTTCGGCTAAATGCAGAACTATACCTTGTGTTCTAGCTCCACATACAGTATCTTTCCACTGTGTTACTTTGCCTCTAGAATTATCCATTTCATTAATTGTTGACAATATTTCTCTTATTCTAAATGTTTCTTTCATTTTCAAAACACATTCCTTGGTAAATCTGATGAAAAACTAAAGAAAAAGACTAAATACCAATACGTCAATCTGTATATAACCAGAACTACTGACTTACCCTCAAAGAGTAGGGCCCTTCTCAAGTCTCCCATCCAATGCCAAATATAAAAAAAAAGGATGAAAGATGCTAATCTTACTAGCATTTCTGAACTATGCTTCAGAACCTCTGCACTAACAGAAGCAATCAGAAACTTCACCACAAAGAAAATATAGGATTGTTTAAGTACTCTATTTTTGCTACTGTTAATCTGAGAAGTTTACAATTTTGTAAATATTCATCCATTTCACTTTAGTTTGGCATATAATTGGGCCAAATAACTCCCAGTGATTGTTTTAATTTCATCTTAATTAGTAATATATTCACCCTTTTCATTTTTGATACTGGTAATTTGATTTTCTTCTTTAAAATCAAATTAACTAATGGTTTATTTATTTTATTGGTTTTATAGAACCAAGTGCTAGTTTTATTTATTAGTACAATGGGCTTTTTACTTTCAAATTTATTAATCTTGTCTTTGATTTTCAGTATTTCTATTTTGGTACTGCGTAATTAGAATTTGCTCTCCAGGACTCTAAATTCCAGCATCCCACTTTTGTTCTCATGTTACATCCTTATGTTTTGGAGATAAAAGTTTGTGTGTGATCCACTCTTCTCTCTCTTCTCCCCTGATTGTGCTGAGAAAGTGGGCTTTATGCTAGGCAGGAGAATCTACACACATGGGTTTACTTTTTGTTAGATAATTAGGTTTGAACTTCTATTTCTTTTAGTTTTATTTTCTTTCTACTTCAAGTGATTATTAATAAACTTTATAAAATATAATACTTGGAGTTATTGCCTATTAAAATAAAATTTTACATTGTGGTGACCAGAAGTCTGGAGTTATAGGACCCTTACTTCTCTCTAAGTGAATATATTAAAACCACATTTCCCCTGCCATAGCTTTTTCAACTTTTCCCTCCTGTCTGCTTTGCTTCCCGCTGCATCTGCCTGTGCCCATTTGCCTGCGCTAATGTTCCTCACTGCTGCCCCCAAGCACTGCAGATTCCCCCTACGTGGAAGGTGAGAAGCTAAGTAGCTGGTCCCCTGCTGGCCTAGCAATCCCCCTCACCCCCTCAAGCCTGTGGTAGCTTGGAGCTGAAATAGCTTTTTAGATCAGCAGCAGCCTAGCAGCGCAGTGTGGACAACTGGAGAGCAGGAGATCCTGGGCCCCTTCCACCCAGCTTACCCCCACTTAAGCTCCCAAATCAATTTTAAACTAACCCATGGGGGCTTCCACGCTCCTGGATGTGGGGATGGGGATTGAGGTGTCATGTGGCCACTGGTTTTTACCCCTAGTGGGGAGGGAAAGGAAGGTTACCCTTCTAAACCTCTTAACTTTACTCCTAGCCAGTGCATACTAGGCTAGCATCACCTACAGACAGGAAGTAGAATCACAACCAATTTAATATGTAGGATTGCAAGCATGGCCCAGTTTCCTGCCTGTCTCAAATACCTCCTGTTCCTGGAGACCTTACCAAAGTTTTAAGATTTCTTTTCTTGCTACTGTTCCTGGGTGCACTTGTCCTTGCTGTTAGCTTGAGTAATCTCCTGATTCAGAGGAAAGATTCATCTCTCTACACCCCTTTGCCATTTTGGCCTGCCCAATTTCTCTAACACATCCAATATGAAGTTTGTCCACACTATGCCCAGTGCAGGTATGGAGAACCCCAGAAGTGTGACCAAAGGAATCTAGATGGATGATGATACATGGAAGGGGAAGGAACCTTAAAGAGCTGAGTGGTGAATTTTTAAGCCTTTTCAGACTCCATTGTTTCAATGATATTAACTGTTTCAGTTCCCCTCAAAATAGTACAGTAATGCAGCTATTGGAATTGGAGAAAAGGACTCTTAAATTCATTGCTCACACCCTGTCACATATATTGTATTTGTTGATTGTTTGCTTTAAGAATTAATTTTATTTTTTAAATTCACATGTTGATCTAATCTATACTATTCTGTTATACTATGTCATTTTCAGCTACTGTGTTTTGACAATTACCTACATGTTCTGTTGCACTGTTTTCATTTGTACCTCCCCTATGACTGGACTGGAGAAAATACCATTATAAAAGTCCATAAACAACTTGGACAAACCCCACAAAACCACAGGTCCTTATGGATGCTGGGTTTGTCACCAGATCCATCAAGGTCACATGGTGCCTAATCAGCCTTTTGTGCCTTTTTGTCTTTGTTAATTGTCACATAGATGATGATGAGTGGACTCCATCAAACTCGTTACAACCTGTATACAACCTTTGGAGAATTTGATCTAAAAATTAAATTGATTTTAAGGGGTCTTCAGAAGTGATTTTCAGGTATCTAGTAGTACCACTACCTCTGACTGATCATTTGCCTGCTTTTGAGTTGTTTATAAGAAGAGATAAGGATCCGTTTAGTAGTTGAAGTGAAGTGCAATAGCACCACTGTATCCCCCACCTCTCATTTATAAAAATGTAATGGATGAGACATCAGAAGTGATTTTTCCCTTTTGTAGTCCTTGCCTCCACACTGCAGTGGATGGGACATATAAAGACATGCCTTTTATGGCTATTACAGTCTCATACCAGAGGAGGGAGATTTGCCAAGGGTTTTGGTTACCCCGTGATGGGTTATAATCTCATCCAGGAGGTGTGAAGGATTTTCCTATGGAGTCTAATAGCTCCTAGATGGTTTTTATGTTTGTAACTTTTCAGCTTACTCTACCCTTCCACCAGAATGATCTAGATTCTTGGTGACATTTTAGACCCAAAAGGTTTTCATCAGCAGTACAGAGGTTTTTCTGGGCTCTCCTGCCAAATTTTGGAATGGTGGCAGTAATAGACTTTGTTAAAAATATCTCAGCCAAGGTTGAAAGACTGACTAGGTCTGGAGAACTTGTGACAAGTATCTATGAGCTTCAGTGCTATAGAGACTCATATGAATTCTAATGATAGGGGGTTTGTTTGTTATTGTTATTAAATGTGCTATGATTTGGGGGATTTTGGTATTTCTTTGAATGTACATTGGCTGTTGTACTACTGTTTTAAAAATATGTTATTTGGTGAAAATCATGTACACTCACACTGTGGATCATGGCCAAGTTAAAAAAGGAAATGGGTTTCATTTTGGGGTGAGAAACCTTTGTGTTCTGCCTCTCCTTGGGTAATAGTGTGTCACTGATTATGAACTATATATATATATATATATATATATATATGTACATGTATATGATTTTATTATTGTTTTTCCTTTTATTGCAATAGGATACTTGAATTTTCTTTCCTCTCTTATTTTTTGTACTTGTAGTACAAACAAACAGTATTAATGGTTTTTTGATTTTGCACTAGAAGTTTAAAATGTCCATTGGCCCTAATGTCAATGCATACCCAAAAGCTTTAGACTATGTAAACCTGCCATTGATTGTAAAATATTATGGGACTTTCATTAATGATTGTGTTCTGATTCTGGGAGAAGGGATCACTAAAGATCCAATGTACAGTGCCAATGAGCACAAAGTTAAACTGCATAGTGCCTATGAGCACAAGGTCAAGGAGACCAACCAATCCTGGTGGGATTGATGGGATTCTGCACCAAGACAGGGGACTTGAACTTATTTGGGGTTCAAGGAAGCAGCTGTTTGCAAAGTCAGAGGATTCCCTTGTGCCAGATCTAGACTTCTGCCAAGTACCTCAGTTTGGCTGCCATTTTGGCTCCCCTATCCCTGAGAACAAAGGTAAAACCAGACCAGGGAATGCTATTTCCCTTTCTGCTTCAAAATCTAGTCTCTTTTCTGTCTTTTATGGTAGGGCAATTTTCTGTAGTCTTGGCTGCTGAGTGGGTAAGTGCATAACTGCTACTATAGGCTTATGGGACATAAATCACTTTAATTGGGCTCTGATTCAAGGACCTGTTATAGACTTATTTTTCCTTACTTAGAATTTTTACACATGAAACTTTGATATTTTATTTTTTATCCATAAGTTGCTTTCTTCGTTTTTTTCTTTGGGTTTTTGATGTTTTGATTTTCTTTCTGCAAATGATTTATATACCTTATAATTCATTCATGTATCCTGGGATGATTCGTGTGGTCAACATCTTCCTCAGGGGGGATTGTATTACTGTCATAAAATTCTAGATTTATAAAAATTTTTCTTGTTTGAGAGTAATTTTAGGGTAAGAAACTTGCTACCTCCCTGAATCAAGAAAGTGAACTGTTGGAGAAGGCGCCATGGAGATGCCTGCAGAAATCACATATTGCACCAAAAGATCCAGAGTGAACTTTGGGATGTAGTGAAATTGAACTGTGGGGGGTTGAACACATTTATTTTGAATGTACATTCTTATGCCAAAGGGGACTGTCTCCAATTGGTTTTTTGTCAATGAGACTAGCAACTTTTAGTTTTGTTCTCTTTCTCTTTTATTTCCCTCTTATCCCCAAATTATTGTAATTTCTCCTTAGAGAGTACAATCTCTAGTTAAAGATCTTTAGAGATATATGTTGGTTATGTATACTAATTCATTGGGGAAACTAGGCATGTAAGCCTGGGAGATTTCTACATGCTCGTTTTCCAATGGAATCACAAGGGGGATTGTGCAATTAGAATCTGCTCTCCAGGACTCAAAATCCCAGCATTGTGCTTTCTTTCTCACATTAGGTCCTTATGTTTTGGAGATAAAAGTTTGTGTGTGACCCACTCTTCTCTCTCTTCTCCCCTGATTGCACTGGGAAAGTGGGCTTTATGTCAGGCAGGAGAATCCACACACATGGGTTTACTTTTTGTTAGATAATTAGATTTGAACTTCTATTTCTTTTAGTTTTATTTTCTTTCTACTTCAAGTGATTATTAATAAACCTTATAAAATATAAGACTTGGAGTTATTGGATATTAATTGTGTCATTTGGAATGGTTATAAGCCCTGGAAGACTATGTCTCCCAGGACTCTCTCTGCTAGGATTTCCCCTGACACCTCCCACTTCCTTTGTGGGAGGTGTCAGAGAAAGTATAAAAGGGAAAGTTTGGCACCTTTTCTCTCTCTACCCTGGAGGCTGGAAGTTTAGCTCTCTCTATGTTGGAATGCTCTGCTCTCGTTAGCCGGAGGCTGAGCCCTGCAGAACTCTCTCGGAGCCTTTTTCCCTTTCTTCCTACCTCCTAGTTTTCCCTAGACCTTCCCCTTTCTAATTTAAATAAAACCTAGCTATTCTAAACCCTAGAGTTGCTCTCTAATAATTTATTAGAGCCCCTGAAGGGCTCTGGTCAATTTCCCAGCCAGGGCTGGGGACTGATACCTTCCTTTCCCTTCCTCTACCTTCCTCTCTCCTTTCTCCCATTCCTCCTATCCTCCTGCCTCTCCTACCTTCTTCTTCCTCCCTTCCTCCCTTCACCCCCACAAATAATATAAAAATTTACAGTATCTAACTGGGGAGGGTGTACTACACTAGGTGTGTGGTAGATAGAGTGCTGGGCCTGGAATCAAGAAGACTCATTTTCCTGAGTTGAAGTCTGGCCCCAAATACTAAATAGTTGTATGACCCTGGCAAGTCACTTAACCTTGTTTGCCTTAGTTTTCCTCATCTATAAAATGAGGTAGAAAAGGAAATGTCAAACTACTCTAGCATTTTTGCCAAGAAAACCCCAAATAAGAATACAAAGAGTTGGACCCAGCTGAAAATGACTGAACAACAAAAGTTAATTAGGGATGTTTAATTCATTCTTTTTATAGTTTTTTTTAGTTGCATGACCCTAAATACTGCTTTGGAGGCCATCAACTGATTTTTGGCATGTTATCTCCCCTAAGGAAAATATAATGCTATCCCTGCTATTATCTGACTAGAAGTTAATTCTTTTAAAAGATCACCTTAAAGAGAAATTAACTAAAGTGAATAGTCTCATTATTTGAGTTTTCTATTGACTGAAGTAAGGGGGAAAAAGGGATTGGGCAGTGTAGATTTAATCTAATTATCACACTGATTAAACAATAAATTCCTCAAGGGAAGCAGTTGCACCTCTTCTAACATCTAGTTCATCAAAATACATTGTTTTGCACAGAGGCCTTAATACAAAGCAAAACGAAATAAAATAAAATAATAGAACTTTACAGTTAGAAGTGCCTTTACACATCACCTAATTCAACCTCATCATTTTAAAGATGAAGACACAAAATTGGTGAAGCAACAATAACAAGGTCACACAAATGAACTTGAAAGACTACTAAATGGGAGAGATCTATTCCTTTTAAATTCTTAGCCACAGGAATGGCCTGGATTTCTTCCAACTTGGTAATATTAATAAAAGGAAGGCAAGAGTCCATTACCTCATCTTCACTGCTGTCAGGAGGCAGGCAAATGTGAGTAATGTTCAGACCAGACTGAAAAAAAAGAATGAAGTTATTTTTTAAAAACCTAAACAAATAATTTAAAATTATAAAGAACAAAAATCTCCAATCCTTACTTCTTCAGCCAAGTTCTGGTTTATCTCCTGCATCCAGTTATCCTCACCTGCCTTAAGGGGGGAAAAGAAGAGAAAAGTACATGAGAATAAGCATAAAGAAATTAAATGTAACTTTAAAAAATAAATCTATCTATCTTCAGAAATAGAACTAATGGAGTATGAATGCAGATGGAAGCACATTTTTTATTAACTTCCTTTTTCTTTTTGTCTGTATTTTCTTTTGTAATATGGCTAATATGAAAATGTTTTGTATATTTTCACATATAAATCTATATGAAATTGCACGAGGAGGGGAAGGATGAAAGATGAGAATTTGGAACTCAAAATTCTAAAAAAATGTAAAAAAACCTTTTTACATGTAACTAAAAAATAATTAATGAAATAAAATATTTTGGGGGGAGGAACACTTTTTTGATTATAAAATCAGAGGAAAATAAATTAAATACAAGAGTAGAACTTTTCAAAGAATTTATTTGTGCTTTTCTCAAAAGAAATAATTGGATCATATTTAATTTATTCTAATTTACAATATTAGCAAATTCTAATGCAGACACAGCAATGTCATTGGTATTATTTTACAGATGAAAATATTAAGATCAGAAGTCTATGAAATAAAGAGGAAAACCTAAGTCTTTGGTGTCTTAATCTCTTATCACTGCCCTAACATCATTCTTATGCCTTAAAAGGGACATTAGCACCTGGTACAATGACTAGAAGATAATAATAGTAATCATAACAATACCATAGCATTTATGTAGTGCTTTAAGATTTATAAAGCACTTTATATTATTTAATTTAATCCTCCCTATAACCTGGGAGGTAGGCACTATTTTTATCTCATTTGATGGATAAAGAAACTGGAGCAGAAAGAGGTAGATATTTAGAGTTCACTGAATTGAGTAAGAATTAATTCTAAGCACATTTAAAGGTCAAGAATAAGTGAATATTGTTTTCTCAGAATTCACATCTTATCAGAAATTCTTAACTTGGGATCCCCAGATTCTTTAGATTTTAGTAGGATGGGGCATGTTTAGTGAATCAAGTTGAGAAAAAATTTCATCTTTATTTTTACTAACTTCTAACAAAATGATCATTTTTCCTCAATCTTTTAAAAATATTCTGAGAAAAAATTCATAATGCATAACGTAGCCAAGAACCTCAGGTTTAAGTAAAAACTACTTTGTTTTGGGAGTAAGTAGGCAGCTCAGTGGATGCTGGCTTCAGACAATGACTAGATGTGTCAACCTCAACAAATCACTTAACCTTGTTTGCCTTGGTTTCCTAAACTGTCAAATGAGCAGGAGAAGGAAATGGCAAACCATTCTAGTATCTTTGCCAAGAAAATCCCACACGGGGCCACAAAGAGTCAGGGACAATAAAATGCCCGAACAATGATAGAACCAGCTCATTTCCAACCTTCTAGACTAGGGGGCTCCATGAAAGGGAGGACAGAAGCATTCCATGAGAAAATGTCAATGATAGTGATAATTTCCTTCTAAAACACTGTTTGAAATTATAAAAAATTCAGAGGCAGCTAGACGGCTCAGTGTATAGTGCCAGGCCTCCAGATGAGCAATCCTGGGTTCAAAACTGGCTTCAGACATTTCCTAACTATGTGACCCTGGGCAAATCACTTAACCCAGTGATGGGCAAACTACTTTCCGGCCAGATGTGGCCCCTGAAATGTTCTGTCCCTCCCCAGGACATTATTCCTAATCTGACGAATACAATGAGTAGGATATGATACAATGAAACTTTGAAAGAGTTGCCTTAGAAACAGAGTGACAGATGAGCATTTCTTTCCTTTGGCCCCCTCTTTAAAAAGTTTGCCCATCACTGAAAACCTGTCATCTAGCCCTTATTGTTCTTCTATCTTGGAACCAATACTTAGTATCAATTCTAAGACAGAAGGTAAGAGTTTAAAAAAAAGGTTACATATAATTCATAATACTTAATAGTTTATTAAGAGAATTTATGACTCGGTTTGATTATTGCCATTTATTCAAGATGAACAAGGCATGAAACTAGCTAAAGTCTACAGAATCAACTCAAGACATCAACTCAGGACATGGAGTACTGGAGCAGCCAAGGAGGGGGTCGTCTTGGTTACAGAACATCAGGGGAAAGATAGGGCGGGGCTCAATTTTTGGAATGGTGGAGGAAGTTGGAACATTCTACAGTAACAAGGTAGGAGGGTAATTACAATTGTTATAGTGAATTGTTTTGTATAGGCAGGGCTGGGGAACTGTGGGGAGTGATGAAGTCTGGCCGAAATAGTAGTCCTCAGGGACTGTCCAAAGAAAGGACAGATGCCCCTCAATTGGGGAACAGATAAACAAACTGTGATGGAATTCTACTGCTCAGAAGAAATGAAGAGGTTCTTTTTAAAAACATGGAATGAAAACCTGCATGAAATTATGAAGAATGAAATGAGCAGAACCAAGAAAACATTATATACAGCAACAAAAATATTGTTTGGACAATGACTTATGTATGTCCACCTTCAGAAAAAGAACTGATAGATAGAAATAAAAAAGACAGTTGTATATATGCATTTATCGTCTTGTCAAATAATGCCTTCTCTAGCTCAGAGAGGAAGACATCTAGGAATTTTAATGTTAACAAATAAATTTAAAAAGAAAAGAAACAAAAGAACCAATTTTTAACTGGTTTAGACCAGGTTGGTCCACCAAGGTCAGCTCAGAGCTAGCTGCATTCAATACTTGATAGAGATTTTCCCCTTTAGCCATCTGCTCTTTGGTCTATAAACTATTATCTTACCTATTTACTCCTTGAAATTTTATTATACTCATCTTTCTTATGTAACTATAACCTATATAATGCAGTGGAAACTGTTGCTCATGACTGACTGATTTTTTTATACAGTGAGTATATGCTCTAAGCATTATAAATTGATTTTTATCTCTGTACTATCATTGATCTTCAAATAATTTTTGTCACAGTAGACACTTAAATACCTGTAGAATTTTAATTTTTTTCAGAGTAAAAATAGTAAAAAAAAAAAAAGTAAAAATCTCTTTTATTATATTTTATTAGATTCCTTTAGAGAAGTCCAAACTCACTAAAAGAATATTCAGTTTATTCCCAACTACTACAGAGATTTCATTCATAATCAAATCATTTTAGATTGCTTTAAAAATCAGGAAACAGGGGCAGCTGGGTAGCTCAGTGGATTGAGAGCCAGGCCTAGAGACAGGAGGTCCTAGGTTCAAATCCGGCCTCAGACACTTCCCAGCTGTTGTGACCCTGGGCAAGTCACTTGACCCCCATTGCCTACCCTTACCACTCTTCCACCTATAAGTCAATACACAAAAGTTAAGGGTTTAAAAAAAATTTAAAAAAAATCAGGAAACACTAAAGCTATTTGTCACTTCTTAGCTCTTTGATTTCAAAGCTTGGCTTTCCCAAGAAATTTTAAAATGGAAATATATCTTAAAACAGCAATCCTAAACAATACTTTCAACCTTACCTGAACAATTGCAAGTACTGGTTTAAAGGAAGGGTTTCCTTTTTGCAATAAATTCAAAACTTCTTTTGAATTCTGAATTATTTCTCTGCAATGAGAAAAAAACACAATTCAGCTAAACATCTATTAATAAAAGATATATTTCAACAATGCACTCATTTTTCAAAAGTAGAAAAAGAAGGTGAAATAATATTCAGTGGGAAGAATGAATTTTAGGATGTCAGATAAAAAGAACAATATGGTAGAAAACATTTCTTAAGTGCCAAATATGTCCAAATCATGATACTAGACTCAAGAAATGTCAAAATTTGTTACTGGCCCTTACCCTCATGGAGCTTACACTCTAATAGGATAATAAAACAACAACAAAGAGCTCTTGACATCACTTATTTCCTTACTGCATCAGAGAAATACAAAATAGTCTGAAGGCAAATATCATTACCAAGGATAAGAATTTTAGTATCTTTTAATCAATTTATGCATTTTTCATCTTTATAAAACTTTTAAAAAGAACATTCTGGGGCAGCTAGGTGGCTCAGTAAATAAAGAGGCAAGTTTGGAGATGGGAGGTCTTAGGTTCAAATCTGGCCTCAGACACTTCTTAGCTATGTGACCCTGGGCAAGTCACTTAAACCTCATTGCCTAGGTGTGAGAAAAGAAAATGTAAGCTTTTGCAGGGCTTAGCATATTACTTAGGGAGCACCTTGTGTTTAACAAAATGCTTCTTGATGAATAATCATTTACAGAAGCCACTAAATTTAGAAATATTAACATAAGTATACTGATGTTTATATTGTATGGATATTTTGTTTATAATTTATAATATTTATATAAATATAATGTAAATATAAACATACAAATTTTCCATTCCCATGGTAACTTAAAAGTATAATGAATTCAAGATCCAACTATATTTGTCTCTAAAATGTACTTGATTCAGTGGAGACAAATGCTCTCTTTTTAGGAAGATGTCTCCCATGAAAATATCAAAACCATACATGATTTTTGCAAAGATATAACATGAGATTATTTTGTTCACTGATGCTCTGATTATTAATAAGAAGTCAGGCATAAATAGTAAGCTGTTTCCTGAAAGGTGTGTTTGCCAACGTTATAACAACAGCCAGTGCCCAGAGGTTTCTTTAAAGATGTAAAGCACTCCAGCCATTCATATTTGTGGCTTATGGTCTCCTGACTTTGCATCAAGTGCTGCAGAAGAGGCCAGATCTTCCTAAATAACATCCATTTCCACTCTTAAGAATTTGGCTTACTTGGTTATTGTCCTTCACACTTGAAGAAAATGCAAATGACAACACTAGGTCAGGGTTAATGTACAGTGTGTCTGACTGACCCATTGGACCAACATGAGTACAGAAAGTTCTCTCATAGGACAGGCAAAATAATGTGCAGGAACATTTGGGCTGGAGTTTCCTCTAAATTTGTGCATCTCACAATTCTGCTTTGCTCATAGAGCACACCTTCAATTCAGAGAGACTTTGAGAGTGTTGATAGAGGATACTGAGGAATGGAAAGAGGTGGGCCACCTTTTGTTTTTATCTGAACAGGAAAAGCTGATTAAAGTAGGCTGACTTTGGAAGAGGATGTGGCCCAGAGAGACTCAGGTATGTCAGCTAGAATTTTAAAGGTGGGAGGCTCCTTCACCTCCTGACTGTCTGAAAGAACTACAGGTAGCAAATTTAAGGATTCCTCAGGCAATTCTAGTGTCAGAGCCACCTGGAGAGCATGTTATTGTGGCCCTAAGCTTGTATAAAAGATATCTCCCTAACAAATTTGTAGGGGAGCTAGGCATTAGAAGGAAAGAATGTTCTACTGATAGGGATCCCACAGACACCATTTGAGGGGAAAGTTTTGGGACCTTTAGGGGTGGCCCTGATACCCCAACTACATTTAGCGAGCCAACAGAATTGCATGCAGAATCAGGTTTACTCATCAATACTGTGTAATTAGAATTTTATACCCTTGAACTATATTTCCCAGCATTCCTCTTTCATTCCTACGTTATATCCTTATGTTTTGTAGATAAAAATTTTGGTAACTCTGCCCTCTTGCTCCCTTCTCCCACTTGGGAAACTGCTCTTTACTCAGATTATCATTTCTTCTACTTCAAGTGATTACTAATAAATCTTATGAAATATAATACTTGGAGTATTGGATATTAATTTTAATCTTATAATACTGATCTGGATGCTCCAGTGTCTAAGAGGCAATCATAATATGTGTTTCTAACTTTTAGGGTTACATAAGATTCATCATTATGGGGGTGGGGAAGAATGGACTGGGATAACTGGTGTTAAAATATCAGAGTCTAGGAAATCAGAGGTTTCACTCTCTGATTCCAGAGCCCTTACACACCCCCTTTCCCCTCTCCCCCACCACCTTCATAAAGATCCTTGGCTAGTTCTCTGGGATCCTCCATTCTGAGGGGGATTTTCACCCTGAGTATATCATCCTGGGGAGCAAATTCTATCCAGTGTCCTTGTAGCACTTCTGACCTCCATGAGAGTACATGCCTTGTGTTAGTTCTCTGTAAACTAGCCTTTTAGGAGTTTATTTATCCAAGCAGAAAAAACCAAGCAGATGAAAAATGAATCTAATTTACTCAGACTATGATAGACAGTTGTTTAGGAAAATCAAACTGGAGTCAGATGGTGTAGGACCTTAGATACTTACCAGGGGAATTTCTATTTTATTCTAGAGGCAATAGGACTTTCAAAAAATTTTGATCAGGAGAGTGATAAGGTAATGCCTATGTCTTAAAGAATATTCATTTGACAGCTGTGTGACTGAATTAGAGAAGAGACTAGAAGTACTTAGAGGGATGATAAAGGTCCTGAATCACAGGGCAGTGAGCACTTGGGAGAAGGGACAAACAAGAGGAATATTTTGGAAAAGGAATTAATAAGACATGGGAATTGACAGGACATGGAGGGGTGAGGCAAAATTAAGCATAATTGTGAACTTGTAAATTGGGGTGATTAGAAAGATGGTAGTGCTCAACAGAAACAAAAAAAGTTTAGAGGAAGGTTTTGGAGTGTGAATTTAAAGAGTAAAAAGATGAATTCTGTTTGGAAACAATGACTGAGACAAGGATGTTACATATAAGAATAGATGTCCAAGAGGTAACTGATGATATGGACTGGAGTTCAGGTGTTCAGAAAATATACTGATTTATGCTGACAAATTATTTTTGTAGAGATGATAACTGAAACAAGGGGAGCTAATAAGATTATGAAAAGAGGTGTTATGTGTAAAATCCTGCAACCATGTTTCCATGGGTTGCAAACTGGCAGTTGCTAATTTAGAACACAGAACCTGGCAGAGGACCCAGGCCGGGTGCCAGGGTGACAGTTGTAGTGAGGGTATAAAAAGGGGTCCCCAGACCCCTGACTTCACTTCTGGCTCTGAATTCCAGGGTTAGGGAGGAAAACGGTGGAAAAGTGGGCCGCTGGGTGGTCAGGGTGGGTTTGGGTAGATTTTTTAGGCAGGTAGGAACAACTACCATTGCTAACCAAATTCAACAGCTCTTGGGCATACCCAACAACCCTTATTATATATAAACAAGAGATAAATTCTACTATCAAGACGTCACCATCTGACCCAGGGTTGCAGAGTTGAGATTGCCCTCAAGGTTTTCTCATACTGCTGCACCTAAAGATGATCTTTCTGTATTTCCTAAAGTAGTTTAGTGATATTATTTAATCAAGATCTTAGCTTACCTCACTCACTTTCCAACTCCCTTTTACCTGATTCTATTTAATTACCAATAAATCCATTTAACCTCAAGCTTAAAGATCTTTGAAGCCTTTGCTTTTACCTTTATGAAGGGCTGGATATCACCAGCAGTCAGATCAGATTATTAGCTCTAGTTGGCAAACCTTTATCAAACCGTTTAGTTTCAGGAAGTCCCAGCTTCCATCCTGGAAACTAACCAACTGTCCAATAGAATTGATTCCAACTCCCAGGGGCAGAGGCAGAGAATCCTGATCTTAAAGGGGTCTTGGCTTTTGCTAGTGAGAGAGTTCATCTGCCTCTCATTCAGCTAGGTGCAGGATCCCAGTTACATATACCAACTTTTACATCTGTCTAAGGGCCCCTTGGGCTGGCCTTATATCATGTGCATACCACCCCTGCATTGCAGTTAGCCCCTGCATTATAGAGGGAGGTTTTATAAGGAGAATTACAAAGGCCCAATGTTGCTCAAGTTTTCAAGGAGAGTTTTATACACAAAGATAAAAGTTTAACTTTTGGTTAAAAAGTTTAACTCCGCCAAAAGGCAGAGTCAGGTAGTTTAAATTTGGTCTCAGTCACTCACTACTTATATGACCTCGGAGATGCTGAACCCTTATTTGTCTCAATACCTCCCAGAGTTATTGTGAGAATCAAAGTAGATACCAGTAGATGATAAAGGAACCCTCCTCCTCTTGACATCACAAATCTAAAATTTTATACAGAAATTGCCAATAACTAGGTCATATTTAATCTCTGGAACTCAATTTTGGAAAGTTAGAGTAGGTGTATGGAAAGGGTTCAGACTAGGTGGTCTTTAAGGTTCTCCCAACTTAAAGTCTGTGCCTCTATAACAAGTTTATACATACTATTTAGATTTTATAATGTTTGTTCTGCTTAGTGGATATGGAGGTGGAATATAAAACATGGTAACTGAGGTTGTTACTGGTCCTTTGTTTTCAAAGAGGCTCTTAGCACAGTGCCTGGCACATAGTAGATGCTATATAAATAGTTATTCCTTTCCCTTTCTACTTCTGAGAAAAGGGAATAGCTAAAACAACCTGAGCTTGATTTAGAAATCAAAAAAGCAATGATCACCTTTGAGATATCAAGAGGTTGAGAACTGCAGGAAAGGTGAAAATCTCAGGATAAATGAATATAGGTGACTTTTTTTTCAGGATTTTGGTTGTGAAAGAAAGAAAAGACACGGGACATGACTTGAAAATCATAGTAGAGTCGATGAAAAGTGTTTTTTAATGATGAAGAGAAATTGAGTTATGACTGAAGGATCAGGAAAGGAGTCAGTAGCTAGAGAAAAACTGAGACTAGAGGAAATTCACCAAAGGGGCAAAGTCTCAGAGCTGATGATATCAGGGGCAAGAATTTGGTCTCAGTCACTTATCAGTTATATGACCACCAACAAGTCATTTGCCTCAATTCCATCAACTATAAAAATGAGGATAATAATGGCTCCTTCGAGGTTGACCTTGGCTAAAAGAAGGGTAAACTCTTCCTCAGAGACCCAAACTAATTAGGAGAGAATAGGAAAAAACAGATTTTGAGAGCTGTAAAAGGAAGAGCTTCATTAGCTGTAGTAGGAGTGGAGTTATAAGAGGCAATGGCATGGAAGGAAGGAAGGAAGGGACAACATACCTGAAATGGTGCAAGTGGGGAAGGGAGAAAGGATAGAAAGATCAAATATTTGTTTTACTACTTTCTCAAGAATCTGCCTTATTTAACCTCAAGTAAGCTGGGCCAATAAAAACTATGCACTGAATTAAAAAAAAAGACAGCTCTGCTTTGGGCAATAAAAGCCCCATTCTCAGATTTGTTAATTTGAAATGCTACTATAGTCATGTTCCTCATTATGAGATTTAGCAAGGTACTGCCACATTAGAGTCTAGCTGCCAGTTATTATACATTCTACTCAGACAAAGTAAGTCACAAATAGTGTATCAACTTTAGATTATTTGGTGGCTTATTACCTAGGCTGTGAATTAAACTTTGCAATATTTATTTTCTTTCCTCTGGTTCCAGACTCCATGCTATTTTACTTGTAATTAGCATCTCTAGAAGAGAGTTGACAGGAAATAAAATGAGGACTTATGTTAAATCAACCATATCTCTTGTGTACTTGTTAAATATTGCAGCTTGGGCTTGTCTGGCCAAGTAGATTAAAGGCAGATTAAAGGTAATGACAAAAAAAAAGGTTAGAGATTATTTATGGATTTCAGCTACCTTTGGAGCATATGGGGTATTCAGAGAGGACAGTACCTTTGGTAAGAGGACTTGCCAAACCATTTTCAGGGCTGATCATCTTCATCTTGTATCTACCTTTCACCCAATTCTCACCAGCGGCTCCAAGAAGCTGTAGCATGTGCAAGAGCCACTCTGGTAAAATTGGCTTGGCAAATGGGCTAACCAACAGGTTTCCAACCCAATGGTGAGTTGGTGGGGGGTGTCTACTCCAAAGCATGTGAAGACTACTCTGGGTATCATGGGTGGAGGAGAACAATTTGTTACCATAGTCATGTCTGACTAAGCTCTCAGTGTTCCACAGAACAGTCTTCATGACTGTTGGAGCAAACTGTTCTCATCTGTCCATTCCATTGAGAGTATTTTCACATGCTTGGGGTAGTTATACCTCTAATTTGCCAATGGGTTTGAGACCTTTTGGTTAGTCTGGTTTAGCCCCTCTGAAGGAAGAGGTAAAAGATTCCAGAAGCACAAATAAAACAGCTCATACTCAATTCCAAGTCAATTTTCTTTTAAACCAAATATCCTTTAAAAAAAGTCTATACAGATCTATCATATTTAATCATCCAACAGCAAGTACAATATCTTTGGATGGCACACTTTTTGGAGGGGACTAAAGCCATAAGGCTAGAATGGTTGGAAAGGGTCAGGTTCTGTTTAATGCTGGAGGAATATAGGGAGGTACTAAAGCTCCTTTAGTTTTATTTTTGGAAGATTAAAAAAAAAAGGTAGAGGAGACAGCTAACAAATGACATTTATTTGCTTCTAAAATTATAAAAATTTAAAAGGGCAGTCTGACAAATTGGAGTAAAAACATATCTAATCTATAAGGTCCCCCAAACGAGAAGATGCTTGTTAATAGCAATGCATAAAATAGCGCAAGTTTGACCTGGATTTGTTAAAATATTGTGTTAGTTTGAAGAAAAAAGAATTCACATTATAAAAAGAACAATTTAAATGGACTTTGGGAGAGATATTGATTTTGTAATATATGAATATCAGAAAATATCTAAAACTAATCTGTTGTAACAGATATGATTCATTTATTAAAGATGACTCAATTAGCCTTTTTTTTTTTTTTAACCCTTGTACTTCGGTGTATTGTCTCATAGGTGGAAGAGTGGTAAGGGTGGGCAATGGGGGTCAAGTGACTTGCCCAGGGTCACACAGCTGGGAAGTGGCTGAGGCCGGGTTTGAACCTAGGACCTCCTGTCTCTAGGCCTGACTCTCACTCCACTGAGCTACCCAGCTGCCCCCTCAATTAGCTTTTGTAAAAAGAACAACAATTTTTGCTCAGCTTTTTTGGTTATAAAAAAACACCACCGTTACCCCTCAAACCACACTTTAAAATATAATTTCTTTCTGAAATTAAAGAGCTAGCCAGGTGGCACAATGGATAAAAGGATGGGCCTGGAGGCAGGAAGACAAATTCAAATCTAGATTCATACATACAAATGCTTATTCCTGTCCCCTTACTCTTTCTCTGAAAATAATGCATAGGTGGTGGAGGTCTCTCTGACTCCAGATCCAGTGGTCCATCTGCTGGGTCATAGAGTTGCCATATAATATGACTACATACAATTCTAAAAAGCTTTCTCTGGCCACCCATACTAACAGCATGTCAGGAGAAAGAGAGAGACGGGAAATAAATGTACAAGATTTCATAAAATATACAAGATTTCAAAAACTATGCAAAGCCAGTAAATGATATCGTATCTAAAAGTAACTAGATGTGGATGTAGAACTTTATAAGGTTTGCAGAAGAGCTTTTATAGACATTATTTCATTTGGGCCTGGGAATGGCTTTGCCCCAAGGTTCTTAGGTGGAAAAAGAGAGGGAGGGACTGTTGATGCTTCTTTCATTTTCCTCCAGACACAGGAAGCTTTTAAAAGTTCTATTAGAGTTTCCCCCTGGGCCAAGTTCTTCTTGCTCCTTACTCTCCTCAGAGAGAGGCAAGGTCTTTCAGGGAAGGCTGTTTTAGCTAATCATGTTCACATCAAACCCAGACAGGCAGATACAATGAGGAATGAAGAGGTTAAATGACTCCATCCAAGTCACACAGTGCCAGGAACAGGATGTGAGCTTGGTTTTTCCTGACTCTAAATTCAATAAAGTATCCACTAGATCATGTTGACCTTCATTAAATGAATGTTTGTTAAACTTTGAAACAAAGTAAAATGAAGTTTAAACAGGGGCAGAAGCTTTGACCTTGAATTTACCAATCTTTTTATCTAAAAGCAGCTAGATGCTCCCATCTCAACCCCCACTGGATTCTTACTGCACAGCATTATGGGGAAAAGGGAAGATTTGGAATCACAGGAGTCAGACACAAATTCTAGATTCTTCTAATTACCTTCAGGACATCCTTAGCCAAGCCAACGAGCTCCTCAGGGCTTCCATTTCCTATTGGAGGGGGAGGAATGTGTAGCCTTTACAAAGTAGACTGAATACATTTTCCTCCTCTATCACTAGTACAGAACCTTTACCTATACCTAAGGTCCAGGTCCCCACTTTCTAAACTGATCTAGATTAGAACCCTATAAAAGTCATCATCAGACTTGACTGGCTTTGGAGAAGATGCTCCATTCTTACCTAGGACCTAATGGAACCAGTTTCCATTCTTCTCCCTTTAGACCTTTTGTTCTCTATGTCCCCATAATAAAATTGGTCTGCTTTACTGTCTTGTTGCACTTTCCATGTTTCTCTGTCAGTTTTTTGGTACTCTGAGGCTGTCTTGAGTCTGTACTAAACAGGGTGATATTTATTAGATAGTTAGATGGTTTCTAACTCTATTTAGATTTTTAGAATCAAATAACTTTCTTTTCTTGCTTTGCTTCAGCTCGTATTGCTTTGTTTTAGGATTATAGATTTTTCCACTATTTATTTTAAAAGAATAACTCATGACCAATGACAACCTTGTTTTATGAGACCCTAAATTTACCCTTGTCCTATGGGAACTTGCATTCAAGAAACTCCCTAGTCTTCAGACTGAACAACAGGCTATTAAGCATTAATTAAGTATCCTGGATAGGTGTGGTGGATGTAGTAAAATCTTAAGTATTCTTTTTGTATTCTTATTTTCTCAAGGTACCCTAGCCTTGGGCTATATGCCCCTATGTAACCAATCAGAGGTTTCTCTTTGGCTATATTCCCTAGCAATGATGGTGAACCTTTTAGAGATGGAATGCCCTCCCCCCCAAGACCATGTGCCCTGCCTCCCCTTACCCCACACAGGGAAGGGAGAAAGAGCTCTCATTGGGCTGCTGGGCAGAGGGGCAGGGGAAGTGAAGAATGTCCTCAGTGAGTATAGAGAGGGGGTGGGGGGTGGCCTGAGAGCTCTGTTCCCCTCCAGCTCTACCACCTGTGAGCCACCCACTTTACCCCCTGTGTACTACCATTGGGCTGTTGGGCAGAGGGGTGGGGGATGTGAAAAAATGTTGTCAGGCATGGTGGAGAGAGAGAGGGGAACAGCTCAGCCTGAGTCCCTCTGCCCTTCTAGTATTGAACTGGGGGGAGGGTGGAAGAGGGCATGGCTGAGTGCCCACTCTGCATGCCATCTTTGGTACCCAGTGCCATAGGTTCACCTTCACTGCCCTAAGGTATAAATAGCACACTAGGTCCTTGAGTTCCATAGAAATTCCCTTTCTAAATATTCTTCCTAGAGACAATTTTCCTAGTCTCCAAGATAGGTAATTTACTTATTATTTAGGATTTCATTGTTAAGTCTCCATTTTGGATTTGATTCTTTTGTTTCTTGTCTCTGAACAACTACTACTTTTATTGTGTCATGGTTTGTAAAAGATTTATCAACTATTTCTGCCCCACTCCTCTCCCTTTTAAGCATTTATTTACAACATCTCTGTCCCCATGGTCAGCTTTTGTAAACGTTCCACGTGGTGCTCAGAAATAACTATTTTGCTGTCTCATGTAGAAGACATTATAATAAGTCTTTTAACTCCAGGTCCTCCAGCAAT
Organism: Gracilinanus agilis; assembly: GCF_016433145.1. NCBI lineage: Eukaryota > Metazoa > Chordata > Mammalia > Didelphimorphia > Didelphidae > Gracilinanus > Gracilinanus agilis. The sequence continues at coordinate 412,600,541 of NC_058133.1, read as the reverse complement.
TTATTTGGTTCCATATTTTTTTTGGTTATTTATCTTTCTGTTGGACTTATCCAAAACTGAGAGATATTGAAGTCTCCTGTTATTGATACTGTTGGTCTTCTTGCAGCTCATATATTGATTACTGAATATGGATGCTAAGGCATTTGGAGTATTTAAGTTTATTACTGACATTGGTTTGTGGTTTATGGTTCCTTTCAGCATAATATAGTTTTCTTATCTATCCCTTTTTTAATATTTATTTTTGCTTCATCAGATAGAGTGACTGCATTTTTTCTTTTTAAACCCTTACCTTCTGTCTTAGAATCAATACTATGTGCTAGGCAGTGGGGGTCAAGTGACTTGCCCAGGGTCACACAGCTGGGAAGTGTCTGAGGCCAGATTTGAACCTAGGACCTCCCGTCTGTAGGCCTGGCTCTCAATCCACTGAACTACCTAGCTGCCCTCCATGACTGAAATTTATGCTTTTTTTATTCATTTAATTCATAGTAAAATTTCCCCCATCCCTTGTTTTATTTTGTGTATGTCCTTATTTTTAAAACATGTTTCTTTTAAGCATATACATAGTAGTGCTTTGTTTTCTAATCCAATCCATCTCTTTTTTGTTTTATTGGATTGTTTCCAAGTTCTATGAGGTGCTAAGAATCCATATATTCCTTTGCCATCCCAGTTAGAAGATGCTATAAAATTTTTAATTACCAGTAGTTGCAACTCCCTCTCTCTACCAAGGTAGGACAAAGAGATGTTTCAAATAAATGCCAAATACCCCAGGCCATATCCAGTGGAAGATCCTCACCTGCCCACAGCTTATTTCTCTTTACCCATAGGACATTTATCTGTGGAACTCCAGCAAGACCTTCTTCTTTCCCTTTCCCCTCACTGCTAGTCCTCAATTTAACCGGGCACATCATATCTTCCTCTTTATCCCCCTGCTTCCCAACCCACCTTTCAAGAACCCTCCCATGCTTCAATGCAGTCCTACAAAAAACCAAAAAAACCCAAACACTGTTTCTCCTATGGGTAAAGGAAGTTCAGTATACAAGGTTTCATGCCTGCTTCTTCAATGTTACCTCCTATCTGACTTCTATACTCACCTTTGCCTCCTTATGTACATTTAGAAAGGAGTTTCTGACTTATCCATTTGCTGGCATCTTGTGACTATTGCTGTCCTTGGCTGCTGTATTTATTCACTTCTGCATTTCTTTTGTTTTAGAGTGTTTCATTTTCTTTCTAAAAATATTTCAAATATCTCATATTGTTGAATATTTTTTCATGTACCATTAAGATCAGATTTGCAGGATAGGTCATCCTGGTCTGCATCCTGAGCTCCATTTTATTTCATAAGATATTGTTCCATTCCCTTTCTCCTGTTTTCTGGTGGGTGAGGAATAGTTTTACATTATTCAAAAATTTTTTCCTTTGTGTTTAAAAGCTTTTCTCCTGACCAAATGCAGAACTTTTTTTTAACTGAATTATTAAATTTAACCACCTTATGTCTTGGAGTTTTCAGCCTTGAGTTTTTTTTTTTTCCTGGAGAGAAACTGAATTCTTTGAATTCTTTTAATTTCTTATGTTCAGAAGTTCTGGCCAGTTCTAGTATTTACTGCATTATGGTGTGAAGATTTTTTTTTTCCCAGTTGTGGCCTTCTGGGAGAGCTATGAGCCTCTAAGCATCCTGTCTTCAAGATCAGAATGTTTCGACTGAATAGTATTATTTGTTTCAGTGTTACCATTTTTCCTTTTTCTCCTTCTAGTTTGTCCTTTGCTTTATTATATTTGTACTATGAACCCAATGTTCCCTTTTGTTTCTTTCTGAGACTTGCCATACCAGTTTTTCCTACTTTGTCCATTATTTTTGCTGTGCAAACCATAAATTCTACTCTCGTAATTCTGATTTCTCTTTTGACCCACTCAGAAACACATGATGGTTCCATTCTTTTCACATTAAGTCTCATTGCATCATGTTGGTTCATTTCCCTTTGTTTTGCAGTATTTATTCATGGAAACTCAAATTTCTTTATTCAATCTGCTGTTGTTAATGTTTCTCCTGTTGATTTTTCTGCTTATGTTCCAGGTCTTTTGAGTTTTCTCCTACCTGAGATAGTTGGTATTTTCAATCAATTCCCCCCTCTGATTTTCCTGTTTACTTTTTGACTTTTGCCTCTTGATGGTGGTTTCCTTGAAGGCTGGGTGTTAAAAGGATCCAGCCTCCTTCCATACAGAAATTCCCTGTCCCAAGTGATTTTTGGGTAATCAGAACTGGCCTCAGTTGGATGCAGTAATCTTTCCCTTGGGCTTGGAGGACAACTGAATAAAATTTTTTAAAAACTTCTAAAGAGGAACCTTTCAGCTCTAAGTCTATAGGATCACTCTACTTAAATCTGGGATGGAGGGGGGTCATAACCAATTAGGTTCTCTGATTAATTTTTTGGCCCCACTGAAACCAGATACTAAGGTTGTAATTTCTCTGTATGTGTGTTAGTGACATATACACCATAAGTTAGCTACTGTTTAGAAGTATTTGAAGTAACTGAGTCATCATTAATTACATCGCTTTCCAACAATCATACACATTTATTAAAGGCTTACTATGTGGCAAGCACTGTGTCAATCAAAGAACGTTTTGCTTTTTGAGCTGCTACATCCTGTTTGCCAATTTTTTACTAAATTATGAGAAAATTAACCTTAATGAAAAACACTCATCAATGTTTCTATATGGTTAGGGAAGAGACTAATGACTCTTCCAGCTGGGATGGCTAGGAAAGGAGTCCCCAGGGTACTAAGTTCAGGAATTTTCAATGCAAAAATGGTTAACAAAAAAACCAAAAAAACAAATCAGTTTTAGGGTGCTTGCTTTTACTTATATGCTGTACCCAATGTTTCAAGATCCATCCCTCTACACGAACCTTATTAGCTTGCCTTGCGATTCATCTATCAAGAAGACTCTTTTACCTTTAACAATACTTTGCCATAAGTAAAGTTAGTATTGTAACCAGGTATAAACATACCCCGAAGCTTGGGGCATTAAAAAAAACAAAACCATAAATGCATCTAACTCTAAAATCAACCTTTCCTATCAAAAATCAAAAAAACTCTTTCCTATGTTATTCCCCCCCTCCTCCCCTCCCCATTCTCTGAGACATCAAATCCCAGGGCTGCTGGTAGGTCTCTAAATGAAAAAACAGAAGTAACTTTTCTTCTCTGGGAAAGCACCGCCCCGGCGGGACGAACGGATCCAGGCGGGCAAGGGCAGAGACGTACCCAGCTGAGGCTGGGGGTGTCACCCAAGCTCCGAAGTCCGGCCCAATCTCCGAAGCAGCTAGCTGCCCGCGGCACAGCTACGGAAGGCGGGAAGCGGTCGCTGGCAGGAATCTGCTAGAGCCGCCTCTTTCCTTCCCCAGCCAAGCGTTACGCGGTTGCATCAGACCCAGCGGCGAGGCGCAGCTGCTCCGGCCCATGACCGGGCTCGGCGCGGCTCCGGGCTCTTGGGCGCACGTGGGGAGCTGTGTGAGCCTCTCTGAAGCACACGCGCCGCTAGGTTAGGCGCGAGTACGCAGCGTCAGACTCCCCTCAGCCCGCGCTCCGGGCCTCTCTCCACCTTACGTGGCCAGCAGCAGGCTGCGCACGCCCGCCCCGCGCGAAGTCCCAGCAGAGATCGGCAACCACATCGAGGGCTCCAACAAGTTGTCATCAAGCACACATAGGTCCATCTCCCCGTTACCTAGGGGCAGCCCTCCCGCAGCTTAAAGAGATGGGGGAGGAGAAGCGAGGCCTCAGCGCCGACCCCACCAGCGCCCAGGGCTCCCGTCGGGGAAAGTTAGCTGGCTTAAGACGCTCACCTGACCACGGCGTCCGGCTTCAGCGGCGCTTGCCCGCCCGCGCGGCCGCTGCTTCCGCTCGGTTGCTCTCGGAGCCGCCTCTGCCCGAGCAGGCCCTCGCCCGCGCTGCCGCCACTGCTGCTGCCAGCTCGGCAGGGCACCTGGAACCTCTCCCAGGGCGGGAAGAGCTTCCGCGAGGCAATACTCTGACGGCAGCCGCGGGGAGCGCGAGGGGCTGGGGGCTGATGCGCCCAGCGGAGCTGCCTGAGGACCCCTGACCACCTCGTGCTCATGGCAGGGCTGGAACTGCTGATGCCGCCGATGACCGAGGAGCCAAGGATGCCGGCTTGGAAGAGGCGCGGGCTGCCTGAATCCTCCCGCGATGCGGTGATGCCGCGATGCCACAGCCGCCGCAGCTGCTGCCAAAGGGAAGAGAAGCTGCAGCTGCGCCAAGTTAACTCAATCCCAGGGCTCTACGCCGTCTGAGCGGGGCTGGGCGGAACTCTTGGGAACTCAGTAGCTAGAGAAGCCGCAGGAAGCTAGCGGGCGCTTCCTTCTTAGGGGACCAGAAGCCAACCCCTAGAGGGCACCCCACCCAGAAGATTGGGAACGCCTGCTGTCCCCAAGCCCAGTGACGCCCCTTGAGCTTGGATCGAAGCACCTGCCTGACCATACTCTGGTTATCGAAGTTGCCACGACCCTAATTTGGAGGACTTCACTTTAGTATGACGTTTTAAAAAGATGCAGCAAAGGAAATACAGATGCTGATGCTAGCTACCTTTGCAACAACACACCATTCCTTTAGCTGAGAGTTTTGGCTCATCTACTTGTAGGGGGTTTAAATTAACAAAGGAAAAAATACAAAGTAACAAGTATCAACCAACCCTAAGGCCGTGGCTTTTGTGAAAATAACCTGGGGAGATTCAGGAACTCAAATGGGAAAATAAAATTTACATTTTTATGTTCCGTAACCCTTAAGTTTAGCATTTCCTTCAGTTATTTAAACCACAATGTGTGTGTGTGGGGAGGTGGGTGAAGGATGGTTTCACATAGGCAGAGAGTTCCCTGACACAATAAAGGTTAACCTATGCCTTAATCTTGCCAGATTCATTTTCTCCCTCTCCCACTACTTCTTGTCCCAGAACAAGGTTTTTAGTCTCCAGAGTTTGGTGTTCTTCCAGTTCTTTAGTCATTTGGCATATCTACTCCGAGAAAGATTAATTTTATTCTAAAAACGGAGTTTCAGAATCTAAATGCTACAGAATCTAAAGGAAAACTCTTCTTGAGATGGCCATTGCTAAAGACGAACAAATAATACTAGATTTTGTTGAATTTTAAGGTCATATATTCAGTTGTTCTTTTTAAGGACTTTATAGTGTTCCCCTGGCACATTTTAAAATTAATGTAATAGCTAGACCCTTAATCTTTTGGCTTCCAAAGCAAGGTTTTATCTGTGAATCTAATAAAAACTTTAAAAACTCCTACTCCAGTCTCACAATTGTTGGAAGTACTTTAGGATAAGACAGTAAGAAGTCCTAGACAGCCTATAAATTGAACTTTCAGATTCTAGTATTGAATAATAAAATTATTTTTTAAAGTTCACCTTATGGCCAAATTAGCATGAATGAAACTAGGTTACTAAAGGCTAATTTTCCTTCAACAGAATCAATCAGTAGTTCTGTCAATATTTAGTAATTAATTTTTAATTTGGCTGGTTCTGCTTATGAAAATTTAATCCTTTGGTAAATAGATGGCTCAGTGGATAGAAAGCTAGGCCTGGAGAAGGGAGGTCATGGGTTCAAATGTGATCTCAGATACTGCCTAGGTATGTGATCTTGGGCAAGTCACTTAACCCCAATTGTCTAGCTTTTACTGTTCTTTCTCCCTTGTTATTGATACTCAGTGATTCTAAAACAGAAGATAAGTGTTTTTTAAAAATTTAATTATGTAAGTAAAAAACATCATAGATGTGTTAAATATTTGCATACTGAAATTCAAAATTTTTGCATATTTCCTTTATTTTATTCCAATTGATATATTTAGACTTTCCCTAGTGTTTAAGCTCCAAATTTTTTTTGTTGATTTGAGAATGTTTTAGAAAGTAAAGAGTGCAATAATTTATAAGTTAATGTCATTTGCAAAGTGGCTACACAGCCAGCCTTGCATCCAAAAAGACTTGGGTTCCCGAGTGGCCTCTAACAAATACTGGCCATGGAACCTTAGGCAAGGTAACTGACTCTTTAAGTGATAGAGAAGGTGCTTATTTACATTTTTGAAATTTTCCTATACAAATGAAGTCACAGGTCCTGTATATTTTATCCTCTGATTTTCACATTATAAACTCATAGGAAGCTCTAAATTTCTTTATTGCATTACAAGTTTTTAGATATTTGTCACAAACATGATCTGCATTTATCAAACTCTCAATAATAGCTACAACATAAACTACATTTCTCTCAGGTTTGACATATTTATTTGAATTTAACTTGGAAAAAAGCAAAATGTGAAGAGCTAGGTTTAAGAGTACATGTTTTATTTTTAAACAAAATAAGTCATGGAAAAAAAGTGCAACAAGAAGCTCTAAGTCTTATCCATAGGACAAGATTTGACAAAGCTAAAATAAAAAATTATATATATATATATGTATATATATACACACACAAACTAGCAGAAATGTTGAGGAGGTTATTTCTGTCATGAACCTGTTGGGCTGGTGGAGATGAGTATAGCTGCTCTTACCCAGATATAGAACCATAAGCACAATGCAGTGAATTGGAGAACCCTCTAAGCAATGTCTTATAAACTTTTGTTCTTTACAATGTAAGAATATCTCTAGACCAGATTCTTTGTGTCAAATACCTTTTTTGCCTCTATTATACTAAAAATAAACACGTTACTTAACACCTGATTATATCACCTGTACTCATGGCTTATTGTAAACTAACTTTTAAAATTATTCACATTATCTTTCCTCTAGGAGGCTTTAGTTAATTCACATTCTTCACGTGGAACACAGGTTCTCCTGTCACCAATTTCTTTAAATTGAAGCCAATCCAAATTGGTTTTTGCCTCAGGGTTGAATAGTACAAGGGAATGTTCATCTGGTGGACTGATAGTCAAGTTTAAATCCACCATTAAAAAATCTTCAGTAAGGTTCTTCCTCCTGCCCCCACTCACACTCACTCTCTCTCTCTCTCTCTCTCTCTCTCTCTCTCTCTCTCNAGATTCTTTGTGTCAAATACCTTTTTTGCCTCTATTATACTAAAAATAAACACGTTACTTAACACCTGATTATATCACCTGTACTCATGGCTTATTGTAAACTAACTTTTAAAATTATTCACATTATCTTTCCTCTAGGAGGCTTTAGTTAATTCACATTCTTCACGTGGAACACAGGTTCTCCTGTCACCAATTTCTTTAAATTGAAGCCAATCCAAATTGGTTTTTGCCTCAGGGTTGAATAGTACAAGGGAATGTTCATCTGGTGGACTGATAGTCAAGTTTAAATCCACCATTAAAAAATCTTCAGTAAGGTTCTTCCTCCTGCCCCCACTCACACTCACACTCTCTCTCTCTCTCTCTCTCTCTCTCTCTCTCTCTCTCTCTCTCTCTCTCTCTCTCTCTCTCTCTCTCATACACACACACACACACACACACACACACACCACATGCATCACACCAAGTTAAGGAATATGTACTTTAAATTTAATCTGAAAAGTTTATATTCAAGAATAGAATTGACTTTAAACTACATATTCCATTAACCTTAACATAGTATTTTAACAATTCTGTTTCTCTTCCCAATAAGCATCAGATAAGATAGCAAGCAACAGGACACCGTGCCTTTTTGCACATTTGAAAAACATTTTTCAATAAACAATTCGAAATTAATAATCATTTGGGGGTAAAATGAGTATATAGTATTGGCTTTGGACCAATTTAGCTACCTACTGGACTGCATTTCCCAAAACACTCATAATAAGTTTCATATACTCCAAATATATAGAAAATGGCATGAACTGACCCCCTTGAAAACCTACACACTGTCTCGAACCTAATTAAATTTTGCAACAGTGATATACATGATGAGAGATTGACTGCTTTAGTTAAGGGTAGTTAAGGAGGGAAATCTGAATTTTCTAGTTTATATACATTGATTCACACTATAATTTACTTTATACTTTACAAACTTTATTAAATAATGGGCATTGCTAAGGTTCATTATTTTATATACACTATTTTAAACTCTTTTACTAGAGGCAATTCCCATAGGTAGTATTCAACTAAGTGAAAATTTAAATTATTTTTTAAAAAGTTGAGTATCCAGTATAGGGATTGAATAAGACAGAAAAACACATTTCTAAAATGCAAAGAACTTTTGGTTTCCGGGGAGTTTATACAGCAATACATCATATCTCTGGCCATTTAAAACTAAGTTAAAGCATAGCACTGATGATTTGCAGTATCAAGTTCACAATGAGGGAATATACACAATCCTCAAAAATCTGCGCCCTAACAAAAAGAATTCATTTGAAGATATAAAATACAACTTTGCTTAAACATGTAAATACAATGATATATACACATTTTATACAAGAAAGGGAGCTATTTTAAAGCTGTCATTTGCCAGGTGTGTGTTGTGGGGTGTCTATACTTTTAAAAGTAGACATCAAAACCATGCAATTAGTAAAGCAGCATTAATTTGAAGAATCATTTTTGTAAAATGAAAGTTGATCAGCTCATTATTGTTAAGAATTCAATTCATGCCAATCACAAAAATGGAGTCAATTTCACACCAGGCATATTAATATTCAAGTAGCTTTTTTGTTTTCCAAGGGCATTACATGAGCATGCTTATTTTAAAGACTTCTATAAAGACAAGAAGTATGGATTTTTTAGGGCTCTCTTTCTGCCCTTCCCACCCAGAAACATCTTGATCCTGAAACCCTAGGATTTTGCATTTTTTAAATTCATCAAAAGGGTGAAGGATTCATTTAGTATCATATTAACGCCACCAAAACCAGCACTTTGGGTGAAGAAAAAGAGCAGAATTCAAGCAAAGAATGATTTGAAGAGTGAAATATATGTTGTTTTTTAAGATGTTTTAACCATCCATCACTGATAAGGAGAATCACATTTTATGTTTTGTATTTTAAAAAAATGAGGCATTCAGTTTAACACAGGGAAAGGAAGTAAGATGCCACTTTGATTTTGTACTTTGTCTTTGTTTCACTCATTTTAAAGAAGACAGTACAGATGGCCCTAAAAATCATACTTAATTACATTTGCTTATCCAAATGGAAAAAATGTGGTGGTGGTGGTGAAGGGGGCAAGACTATATCTATAACTGCTTCAGATGAGACTATGAAGTTCATATTTTGAAAATCTATCTTATTGCTGTATAAGATCTTTTAACTTCATATTTTGTTCATGAGAACTTGTGACTAAGTAGACTCTCTTTAAATTAAACTTAAGTAAATCTGCTACCGTATTCCCCAAATAAGAAACTATGAAAAGAGGCCTTCTGAGGTCCTATGCATTTTGTGTCTCTAGGCAGCACTAGTGTACACTGCTATCTGGATACAGTAATAGCAATGCAAGGTTAAAATGTCAGTTGGCAAAACTGGTGAAGAGAATTTCATAATGAGCCTCTCTTTGTAAATATCTTTAACATAGATTTGTATGTACAAACACAAACATATATTACATGCAAATAAAACAAAATTAAGTGGCATTCCCACAAGTCACTAGTAACCCTTGAGAAATATTTTTAGTCCAGTCCCAGATTCATGAGCATGCATATAGGCGAATGCCCTTTGAAAATATACAACTTTGGGGAAGGGGGAGCAGTTTAAAAATGCTTTGGTTTTTATGTAAGAATAATCTGTTTTCTTCATATGAAAGATACTTCAATATATTTAAGAAGATTTTTGTATTCAACTTAAAATGGAAAATAAACTATTCCTAACAGGGTGTGATCTCCAATACCTAACAAGTTCTGATTTTTGATGGGGCCTGCAGGAATCACTATATTCCTGGAGTCATAAAATCAGCAATGTGAGCTTCAATCATATTCTCAAGGCCTTTTTTTCAAAGAGCAAAAGTGGCAATTGTGAAAGAGATCACTCATGTAAAAACAAAACAAAACAAAACAAAAAACCCAGCGGAGATTTTTTTTCCCCCTTCTAATGTTTTGATCCTGGGGTGGTCTAATTCTTTCTGGTCATATAATTTTAAAGACTAATTAGCAACTTATCTGAGCTCCCAGCAGAAACCAAAAAATAGACAACACATTCACTACCCCTTTAAAAGGCTATTCCAATAGAAGGTTTTGCCAAACACTGAGAAAAGCAGGAGTGATAATAACTTATAGCAGGTGTCAAACTGTCCCAGGTATCCTTTAGATAGTAGTATTATCCCTGGACTTAACTTTTAACCTAAAACACTTAAAAAAATTTTTTAATGGTGTTTGCTATGCTGCTTGTGATAACAACTGCCATCCAATTATATTAATATGGTTGCATGGAAGTACTAGATTTTTAAAAATCTGAACAGTACTGTCAAGATATGGAAAAAAGACCAGACTATTAAAAAAGACCAAACTCTGAGATGAAAGCAGAAAATAAGAAGAATAAGCTATGGATGTTCAAGTAAAATTGACTTAGGAGAAATCAATCTTCATCAGAAAATATGCCATTAGATGTTTATATCTGCTACTAGTACAGTCTTGTCTGTTTCAAACTTTTCAACATAATGTGCCATATCTTATATATCTACAGTTTCCATATTGCTGTGTGAACTCTACATTGAAATATGTTATTAGTATTTGTAGTACATGTGTGTTGTAAAAAGACAGTACAGACAGAAACTATTAAGTACATTAGGCAAAACTGCTTGAGCTAAGACACTGAAACTTTTCCCTTAGAGCCTGGACAATGTTCTGCTGATTGGGTGAGGAGTCACTCCACAGGTATTCATTTAGTTTGTCAGAGTCACCATATGTTAAGTAAGGTGAAAGACCAAGTTTGCTGTTTACTGGTTTTGTAGAAGAAGCACAAGGGCTGCTTAAAGAATAAGAGGTGATATTGCTATGGTGATCATCAGAGAGATCAGTATCCCTAATCTTTGGATCAGATTTCTGGGGATGATTCTGAGCTGTCTCTAGGTCTGATTCATCCTCTTCTGATTTTATCTCTACGTAATCATCTTCATCTCCTTCTACCTCTTTGAAATTGGAAAAATAGTTCTGTGTGGCTATCTGGGCATTTGATGGTAAATTTTTATTCACTACTAGAACCTTCTGAGAATCTTGGAGAGTCACATCAGAGCATTTTTCAGAACCTTGATGATCTGGAACAGCAGTACCCAGTAACAAATCCTGTTGACTATTACACCTTGAGCTTCTTTGTGAAGAGAGCTGTTTCTTTCCCATTTCATTTGGGTAGTTGATAGAGTCCACCAATTTGTTTAACACAATTGAAGAAGCCGACTGGGACCAGGTGTATGACTGGGATTTATAACTGGTTCCTTTTCTGCCTAAAGAATTATAAGCGTTGATGTGACGTAAATTTTCTTTATTAGGCTGGCTTATTACGACACTCCTTCTTTGTACAGGACCTTGCAGAGGGGTAGATGTTTGAAGCAAAGGCACAGAATAAACTGTGGGCAGCTGCCGTGGAGTACTTTTTGCATTCATCTCTGAATGAGAATACCTTGCCTTGGTATCTTCATGAGGCCAGGCACAGAAATCTGCTAATTCTCCATTACTGTATGTGGAGTGCAAAAGCCAGTCTTCCGTTTGAGCGCTTTCATCATCAAACTGAGAATGGGAAAGAGACATAGACGGTGGTGATGAAGCACGGAGGATTGGTGACCCTCCCGGACTGGCCCAGCCATCCTTCTTTGTTTTAAGGGGTGTCCCTCTGAATACAATCTGATCATAGAGTTGGGAATATTCAGCAATCCTAGCACCTACAAGATATAAATATTTAGACAAAATTAAACATTCATGGGATAATTTCAATAGTCACCAAAGATAAAAATCAATAGTATTTCATATAAGCATTAAATATAGTATTCAGGTTAAGGTTGAGGATAAGGAAATATTAAGCAGATGTCAATATGAAATAAACTATTTCTTCTTCCAATTCTAGGAAATTATTCCTTACAAAGGTCATTTTTAATTTTATAATTCTTGAGTATCTGATACCAGGGACATATCTGCAGGTATCCATCATTGTCAATATAAATTCCTAATTATTCTCACAAGTTGAAAAGGTGAAAGCATGCTGAAATAAGATACCACGAAATAAGAATGTATGTAAACTCTGACCAATAAAAAATGAGGTACTTATTAAAACAGAAATCACAACAACTTGTAACCCAAGGTCTACCTTTAGTTAGTTATTATTTTTGACAGCTGTTGAACAATGTGATCCAGAGAAGCCTACTCCCTACAACTGTTTCTGCACACAGGCAGCTAGTTGCACAGCAGAAAGAACATCTGATCTAGGAAGACCTAGACCTGTATTCCTTTCCTGCCTCATATACTTAGCTATATGACTATGGGCAAGCCACTTAACCTTTGTCTGCCTCAGTTCCCTTATCTGAAAAATAGGGATAGTAATGGCATCTACAACCCAGAGTTGTTGTGAAGACTGAATAAGAGAGTATTTTTAAAGTGGTTTGCAAACATTAAAATGCTATATAAATGCGAGTTATTATTATTACTCAATTTTTATTTTGAAACCTGTTCCAAACAATTTTCTACCACTTAAGAAGTTCCCTGCTTTGTTGCCTATATAATAATGTATCTTGGACTCTCATGGCTTGGGGTCATTCAAGAAATAGGTAATTTACTTTCATCTATTCAACATCACTCTTACATATTTCAGGCAACTAAAGGATTTAGTTCCCAATTGTAAAAAGTAAACCATCCTTGTACCAAATCAGTTGTTATTGTTCAGTTTTAAAAAATATTATTATTCATTTGGATACCAAGTATTGTTTTTGATGAAGTGCTACAATTCCTTCCAAGGAACTTTTGCTCCAATTCCAAGTGCAATGATTTCTAAATAGATTAAACATGTGTATGGAGACAGCTATCAAAGTAAATGTAGGAATGGAAGTCTAAAGAGTCTTCAGAGACTAAGTTAATGTGTAGTTCCATCTGTCTATAGCTGAAGCAACTGAAGCTTAGAATTGGTGAAAGTGGGTTGTTCATACTTAAATTCATACTTAAAGAGGACCAAAATGACATCACTATGTCAGAGTCAATATATAGTGTGTCCATCTATTGATCAGACCAATACAAACTGGGAAGGCTCTACTACAAGTTGGGCACAAATAGTTGGTATGATCATTTGGGATGGAGATGTTTCTAATCTTCACATCTTGCATATTTCTTTTGATTATTGAAAATACCATTCTCCTGGAGAACCAAGGAGGACATACGAATCATATGCTTCTCTGTCTTTTTGTTTTGCTCCTAGAAACACTGGATACAGTTGTTTGTTATCCTTTTATGCCCTTTATATACCTGAAGACATATTCCCTTTCCTCTGGTTTAGCTTTGACTTTAGTGGATACATTTCCCAATCCTTTCTTTTTCTAGCCCAAATTTCATGCTAAGACTGAGATTTCGAGTCTAAGTAGCCTTTGTTAAAAGAAAAAAAAAACAACTTGTCATTTTTATTCCCTGAAAGACAAAAACAAAAGTGTAGATTTATCAGTTCACTTAAGAGACAAAAAACAAACAGCTGCCCCAAAGTCCATATTATTCAACCTGAAAGTGATAGTATTTCACCAACATGGTAAAACTGAACCTAGGGAAACTAAATCTAGTCATTTACCAAAATACCAATTGATATTTGGTCAGACCTTACTCATTCTGATCTAGACAAAGGTGGTATAAGTTGGGTTTTTAGAAAGACATTGCATAGTACACTGGCTTTTTTACTTTCAAAAACCATTTGAGTAAGTCCAATAAGATTATACTTTCAAAGGAAAAACAGGCAGTAAGGACATGTTAAAAAAGTTTCTTTTGAACAGTACCACTATGAAAATATAACTATAAATACTTGCAAGAACAGTTGATACTAGATTATCAAACATAAAGGGAAGAAAGCCTGAATTGTGAGTAATAGCAAAACTCATTATATTTGGAACTAGAGTGCATTATTAGGTATACTGCACATGTGTAATATACCCTCCTATTGCTAATGGTTCATCAATTCTGCTCTAATTCTAATCTGTATTCATGGGGCAAATGTCCAGATTGAAGAAATCACAACATAAGTTAAAAAGCAATATATTGCTAACAAAAATTCATTTAAAAATTACTCAAAGTGAAATAAAGTTTAAAAAAATGCTTGCTTAAAGGAAGAAGTATTATACTGTTAACAAAAATTATTGTTTCTATTAAAATTTTAAAAGCAGAGAAATGTATAACATAACAAGATGGAAAGGACAGTGGAGTGAGTCAGCAGCTCTGGATTCAGTTTTTGTGAATTCATACAAGTCATTTTCTCTGTCTGGGCTTGTTTCCTTGTGTGTAAATTGAGAAGTTGGGATTCTTGACATCAAAGATCCCTTCCAGCACATTCTATGACTTCCATGTTGTTTTTGTGAAAGTGACCAAAGGATTCATCCCATTAATTAGTAATTCTGGTAACATACAAGGAGGTCAGGCTATGGGCATATCATCTCTGTAGCACTCAGTTAGCTTGTATAGAAAATGAAGAGGGTGGACTCAATGACCTCTCAGATGACATTCCACCTCTTATTTTTGATAGTGTTGTTAGTTCTCTTTAGCCTTTTTGAAACATTACTTATAAACTAAGATAATCCTCATAGCATTTTATGACTATTTGATAGTTTACTTATTTTACTTTTCATTTTACCAAATCCTCAGGTATTACTGATCTTTAGTCTATTGTTTCTTTCTCTTAAGCTCTTCTTGGTTTAGATATCAGCATCATATTTGTGTCATAAGAGATATTTGTCCAGGTAAATAGGATTTACTTTACTTATTGGATCAAAATGTAGACCATATAATTTTCACCATCTTGTCCAGAATGGTTAAACATTTTTTTTTAAAACCCTTATCTTCTTTCTTAGTATCAATTCTAAGACAGAAGAATGGCAAGAGTTAAGCATTTGTGATTAAGCGACTTGCCCAGGGTCACAGAGCAAGGAAGTGTTTGAGGCCAGATTAAACTTCTCATGTTGTTCATATCTTAGTAACTCCCTAATAATTTATTAGAAATATTCTTTTATGATAACAAAAAAGATTTCATCTTGGGAAATTCCCAGGGTTCAGCAATAATTCTGCCTTGGACACTGAAAGAATTATAGATCTAGATCTGGAAGGGACTTCAGAGGCCAGTAGTCCAATATCCTCATTTTAAAGACATGGAAACTGAGGCCCAGGGAGGCTAAAGCAATTTGCCTAAGGTTGAACAGGTTGCATTTGAAACCCAGGCCCTCGGGTTCTATAGACAGCAACATTTCTCTAAAAGATTTGTTTGAATTCCCTGATGTTGACCTCAAAAATGAAGATCATGTAGTTCAAATGACTATTTTTACTATATGAACTCTGTTGTGGCTACATCCATGAATTTGTGCAAATTTCCTTGAATTTATGTTTTCAGTTTGTGGCACCTCTTAAGATAAAGTAGTATTTCCATTTAATTGTTCCCTCCCCCCAAAAAAAAACAAAAACAAAAACCCAAACTATCTTTTTCTGGCTGTGATGGAAAACTTCCAGTGCTAGTATCATGAAACCCTGGATCTAGGATTTCTCTAGGAATCAGAGTCTACCGCTAATTAGCTATGTGGTTTTTAATCAAATTATTTATCCTTTCTTTCTCAGTGGTCTTATGCTAAGAATGAGGGAATTGGACTAAATGATCTGAAGCTTCTTCTAGCTGTAATAATCTATGAATTTGTGTTTTTATTAGTCTTTTCTCTCTAACTAGATGATAAGCTTCTTCATTGAACCCTTCCTTCTTATACAGGGTGTCCCAAAAGTCTTATGGAGTTTAAAGCTTTATTAGTTGAGACTTCTGAAATAACCTACATTTCTATCTCTCACACAGTTTGGCTTGGAGACAGGACAACCTGAGTTAAAATCCTCCCTCAGGCACTTATTTGCTAAGTGGTGTTGGGAAAATCATTTAACTTCCCTATTAGTTTAATTTCCTTATTTGTAAAATAGGATAATAATAGTATCCACTTCACAAGATTGAAGTGAGAATTAAATGAGATATTTGTAAAGCCCTTTGTTAGCTTTATAACTGGTGTTGAAGAAACACACTTACTGACTACTCAGACATTTTTTTAGGAGGGACAAAATATGCTGCCCCTTTTGTAAGGTCAATATTAAAGCTAATTTGAATTCCCTTAGTATATATCATTTTAAAGAAACCTTTACTTTCTTTCTTAGAACTGATACTAAGTATTGGTTCCAAGGCAGAAGAATAACAAGAGTGAGGCAACTGGGGTTAAGTGACTTATCCAGGGTCACAGAGCTGGGAAATGTCTGAGACCAGATGAGAACCCAAGACCCCTCATTTCCAAATCTGGTTCTCTATTCACTGAGACACCTAGCTACCCTAGTATATATCACTTGATAGCAATAAAAATCCTAGAAACATACTGCATGGAAGACCACAGGGAAGTCAACTGGTGGTAAAAAAAAAGAACCCACAGATAAAGTATTAGAGATGTAAGCTATATATTTGCATAAAGTCTCTTTTAGCTCTAAAATTCCAAGATAACCCAGAATTGTTTTTATATACAATTTTGAGTTTTGGAATAAAGTGCCAGACCAAGTAGAAAAAATAGTCCAAGAATTTTGTTTCCCAACTAGATTTGATGAGAAAATATAAAGAAGACCATTTTCACCCAACATGAGAGGCAGATTATAGGAAGACAGAGAGACATCTTGGAAAGATGGCCAAAATATCTCCTTTACATAAAGCTAGGATATTAATATGTGAATGAGGGTTTTTCCTACTTCTAAGAGTTCTGATACTTTATCAATTTAGATATAATGAAGAATTAATATATATAGATAAACATAGACCAGATATACATTATAGCTAAAATAATGGGAATAATGTCCAAGTTATTAAATTTTCTCTTTGCTGATAAGAATTCTAAAAGAATTTTATGTCACCCTTGCTAAAACAGGCATAAAGAGAGGGGGTAAGATGACTGAAGCAAGGCATTAGACTCAACATTTTTTATGTCTAACTAAATTTAGAAAGATAACCAGGATAAAGTTTGGTTTTCCACAATGAGAAGAATCCTTCAACTTGCATAGGGTTTTTTCCCCCCCCCATGTGAGTTGTAACTCAAAGGCATCGTTTGCCTTAGAGGATCTCAGAAAGCTAACCGAGAAAGTAACTGAGGCTGCCAGCATGCTACAAATATGTTTAAAAATATGGGAGTGAATGGACCTGCTCGGGTGACTTTTAGGCGAAAACCTGACCCAGGCCCTATAGACCCAGGCTAGGCATTCAATAAAGATGTTCGAGAGTTTCAGCCGGGGGATAGCGTGCTCCTCCTTCTGCACAACAACGAGAGCAAGCTCCGGGCAAAGTGGCAAGCCCCATACGAAGTAGTCTGGAGAATCGGTCCAGTCGATTACGAGTTCCTGTGCCCAGATAAACAAGAAAGAGAAAAGGATTCATCATGTCAACTTGTTGAAACCCTAGTGGGCACAGGAAGCTCTCTTGATTCACCCAGACGGAAGAAGCGAGGATTTAGGTCGTCAGGTCCAAGAGATGGCAGG
This sequence comes from Gracilinanus agilis, assembly GCF_016433145.1. NCBI lineage: Eukaryota > Metazoa > Chordata > Mammalia > Didelphimorphia > Didelphidae > Gracilinanus > Gracilinanus agilis. The sequence goes on along the minus strand of NC_058133.1, from coordinate 412,582,925 downwards.
CCCTAAGGACGTGCCCATATCAGGCAGCAATGGAAAACACAGAACTCTCAGGAAGATTCTGGAGATGTCTTCTCTTTGTTGGGGAGAACGTCGGTAGTGGCCCACCATGTCAAAATGGACCCGGACACAAATCTGGCAAAAAGATCCTACCAGATCCCCAAAGAAGATACCAAGAGGAAAGAGAAATACTTAATATTAAAAGGGGTAGAGGAGAAATTCACAAGTGGCCATTATGGTGCTAATGGTTTATTTTCTTAATCTTGGGAAAAAAACGCAAGCTTCAGGAGAGACCTCACATTTTTAGTAGGTATTACCTACTCAAAGAGACAGGCCCAGGATTTTACCACCTTTTAGTCAATCAAGTTCTATTGTTAAATACCATTAATATGAGATTAAAGGAGAACATTATCTTCTCTGTCATTCTGGGATGCTCAAGTAAAATATAACTCTCAGGCACCAGCCCAGAGTTAAAGGCTATATTACCATGGCGCAGATCTCTTTTGAGTCACCATTTATTACCTAGACTTGTGGGGAAGAACTCAGTTATTTTCTCTGTATTTAAATAAATTATTTTCTATTACTGCTAGATTTGGAAAAGAGAAATCAGATTTAACTACGTTGATTCATCTGGCAAAGAAGCCTCTAAGAAATTATCCAGTTTCTAAAGTCAAAGGTTCAGAGGTAATACCTAAGGTATCTATGATAATTAATCTATCTATCTTCCTTCCTTCCTTCCTTCCTTCCTTCCTTCCTTCCTTCCTTCCTTCCTTCCTTCCTTCCTTCCTTCCTTCCTTCCTTCCTTTCCTCCCTCCCTCCCTTCCTTCCTTCCTTCTTCCTTTTTCTATTCTTTTTTAAAAAACCCTTTATCTTCTATTTCAGTATTGCTTCTAAGACAGAAGAATAGCAAGGGCTAGTCAATTGGGGTTAAGTGACTTGCCCAGGATCATAAAGTGTGTCTGAGGCCAAATTTGAACCAAGGTTCTTCTAACTTTAGGCCTGGTGCTCCATACACTGTGCCACCTAGATGCCTCGACAAGTAATTTCTTTTAAAAATTATACCACCTTTCACAAATATTGCACTTGGCAAGTCACAAAGTCTTTCTATACATCCTGTCTCATTTGAGCCTCAAAACATCCTTTAAGACAGGTAGATGAGTTATTAATATTATTAATGTTCCTAATTTATAGAAGCTGAACTGAGGTTCAGAATAGTTAAGTGACTTGCCAAAGGCCACACACAAGCAACAGAGTTGGAACTTAAAACCATGTATTCTGTTTTGTACTCTAATTCTATCTTCTATTCTGTCATGCTGTTTTTTTAGGAATCTCAAAGAAAGTGATTCAGTAACATTCCTCAGTTATATCTTGCTCCAGAGTTCTTACAATCTTAACTTCCAAGGAAATTCTTTCTTGTGTCTGAAAGTAAAAATCTAGCAGGCATCTGACTAGAGCTTACTCCTTTCAAAAAGCTGATAGAATTATTCAGAAACTCCCATTTTCATCTCCCTTAATCCCTCTCAAAGAGACAAACAGAAATGAATCTCCAAGGAGGAATATTGATGGGACCAACATGATCAAATCTTCTAGGTCACTAAGAAACAGGCTTTTGTTTTGGAAGCTTGTCTTTAATATATTAAATTAGCCACTAAAGATGAAAACTGACATTTTTTTGACTTGGGATCATGACAATCCTATCTTAGAAATCCTCTGGTATTGAAAAATGCCTTAATGCCTTATATCAAAAGATATCCTGCCACTAAAATATGGTCTGAAGAGTTACTGTGAAATTTTGACCTTAAAAACCCTTTTCATTTTAATGAAAAGATAAGTAATTCTTTAATAAGAAAATTACTTATATCCCTGGCACCAATTTTGCCAAAAAAAAAAAAAAGATACCTAGTATTCCCTAGTATTCTAGTTCAGGTTCATTTCAAGTCATAAGAGGTCTTCTGAAAAAGTCTTATTAAAGACACTTAAAAATGTTTTATTGATGTTTTTGGCTTTTTATCCTTTATATCACAGACGTGCCCACCCACTTCTCCATGTGACAAAGAGAAACAACTAAACAAAAAATCCATTATGGAAGTCTTATCTGCCAATATATAACATATTATCCTGGTTGTAATCCATTTCACTGCTATGAGGGAGGAGACAAGGAGAATTTTATTTTCTTGACAGTATAGATGAGGGAGGAAAAAGATAGGAAGCTGTTTAACAAGAGAATCATTCAAGTCGCTGGCACCAGCTTTGCCCAAAAAAGCATGTGATAGGGTGTGGAAGAGTAGAGAACCAGTTCAGTTGGATTATTTAAAAAAAATTAAACATTAACTAAAACATATGAGGAATGAGAAGACTATTGAAACACTTCTGAGCAGAACAATTGGAAAGATCTGAGAAAAGATGCTTATTTTTATTTTTAGTCTTTATTAGGATAACTAAGCCTTTTGGTTTGAGATATACTCCCCCCACTATACTCCTTCCTCTCCTAAGTCTCCAAAGCTCCTCTCGGTTATAAGAATCCTCTAGACAAATTGATACACAAAGAAAAGACTAAGGAATCAAATCCTAAATTTCTTTCTTTCTTTGTCTTTCTCATACTTCATTTAGAGAGGAAATTTCTACTGATAAGAAACATTCCAAAGAAGTTGTCCCTAGGTTTCTTTAAATTTTTCTTGCTACGACAATCATATTACTGAGTTACACTTTCAATGACAAATTCTTAAATCATTGGATACAGAGAGAGAGACGATAATCTCATCAGTGTAAATCTTGCTATTATTTGAAGTCTTCTCTGATGAGTAAGTGGTTTATGGAGATAGGTAGAAACTATAGGTCTCTAGCAATTGGGCATCTTTGCCTATGAAGTTAAAATGCTTAACAATAGGAGAACATGATCACAGGTGCGTCATTTTTTTTAAGGTTATGTAGATTCCTGTTTGAAATTTAAATTAATTTAAACATACATCTTTCCTTCAAAAAAAATAAAAGGAAATATTTTCAACATACCAATAGCAGGACCTCCTTGCTTCTTCTCCTCCAATATGGCAGCAAGATCTTTATGTCTTGATTTATGAGGCTGACTGGCTGTTTGTTCTCCCTCTGGACCTTTCACTTTCAAAAGCTGATTAGCCTTCTTGATTTTCTGACTGTATTGTCTTGCCATCAGAAAAACTCTGCTTTTGGTTTTATCTGTACTGTTCACTCTTGGGTCAGTACTCTCAGGGTCTGTGTGGGATAAACTACTATTAATCGATTCACAAGGGCTCACTATAGAAGGCATTTCACTGGCCAGAGAAAGTCTATTAAGATTCATTAATGAGTTTTCTTTGTAAAGCAAGTCTTCTTCAAAAGGGAGATTGGTCCTGCTTAACCTCATAGCTTTATTTTTTACAGGCTTAAGAAAAGCAGGGTTTTCTGGTAGGGAGAGGGTAGAAATTGCATAGTTTATATCTTTACTGAGTTCAGGTGTGCTTCCAGCATGTAATCTTTCTTGGACATCATCTTTACTAACAGGAAATGCAGCAAGGAGGCGGTCCCTGGTTTTATCTTCGTTTTTCTTGATGTAGTTTTCCAAGTCATTCCAAATTTCATCTACTTCTTCTGACAGTTTATCAGCTACAGACTTGTGAGACAGTGAATCAGAGTTAGAAGAACTATACAGCAAACTTAAATAATCATTCTCCACAGGAGCTTGACGGTAAGGTGTTTCATCTTCGCTGAACTGGAGGCTCTCTTCGGAAACAAATGGTCTCAAACTATCACAGCAGGCAAAGTCAGTTTCCAGTCCTAAAAAGCTGCTCCGCTTTGCACATTTTAGGTAGTTGCATTTAAAATTCAGTAATGGTGGATCTGGGAGCTGTATAGTGTCATATATATTTTCCTCCGCAATGCTGAGCTCATTTGAGCTTAAGTTGGAGGGATCTCTACTAGATAAGGTTCCATCTCTTTTTTCAGGCATGGTGAGATTATCTTGACCTTCTTGCTTCTGGGGGAAGATTAATAAGTTTGGGCTGCTTTGATGGTGTATGCCTTGAAAAGAGTCCATGTTTGATCTCTGGGGAATATATTCAGGTGCGTCCCTTTTGGCAAAACCCATCCGTTTTAAATCTTCGTAACTAATATTATCATAGACATGGTCTACATCTTGAAGGGCCAGCTCTGGATCAAAGTAAGCCTTCCCATCACTTTCTGTTCTAGAACCTCTCTCTACCTCTCTCCGTGAAGAGTGTTGAATATCGTCACTGTCTCTATTTCGTGCCTCTGGTACACAAATATTGCTTTCACCAGCACTGCTGGCCCTCCGGACAATCCTGTGACCAGAACTGGTGATCCCGGGGTCTCTGGATTGCATCTGTCCCAAATGCCAACTACAGGGTCGACTGGAACCATTACTCTCCTCACAAAGCCTGGTGGAATGCAAATCAGATGAAGATAATGATGGCACAAACATTTGGTAATCATCTTCATCGTCCTCATTCTCTTGAGGTGAGCGTCTACTGGGAAATAGAGCTTGCCTGATCTGGTGGTCAGTCCAGATGTTTCTCACACCAGCACCACCACCTCCCAGGACATTCAAAAGGACTGGATTATTTTGCTGAGAGGTCCTCTGTGTTGGAGGATTTCCAGCCGATGTTGAACGTGGAAGGTCTGTAATTAGTGATGGAGATGCTTCTTCATCATCTTTGGAAATCTGGAAAAATGATTGAAATTCATCAGCTGAATGAAAGTAACCAGGGACAAACAAAATGCAATTAAAATGTTATTTATACTCTGTCTTCTTAATGGATTGTAAATTCATTGAGTTCTGGGACTAGCTTATATTTCTTTGTACTTTGAGAGCACCCTGAATGTCTTGCAAGTAATAGGTACTGACAATTGCTTTTAGTTTAATTGAAAACATTGTATTTGGCCTATAAAGCATCAAAATTCAATTAAGCCTCATGTCACTCAGATCCTTCAAATGTTTCAAACGTGTGGTGGTTAAATATTAACAAGACACAGGGAAAGTGAGTATGTGGGCATGAAAGGATTTCATACTTATGTTCTAATAAGGATTTGTATGGAAGTTGAAATTTAATTCTTACTGAAGTCCCATAGTATTTGCAGAGAAACTTGGTACAAGCCCCAGTAACTACTCTATGTGTGGCTCCTTAAACATCTTCTAGGGCCAATGTCATTAGGAGCTTCTGGAATGGCAAAGCACACCTTTGTTGGGAGACAGGGCAATCCACAGTCAACCTAATGAAACTTTTAAGAGAAATTTTAAAATATCATGGATATTTAGCTTTTTAGTAGACTAGAAATCCTTACAAAAATTAGGCTATGATTATTTTTTTTTCCAATTTTAAACCCTTAACTTCTGTGTATTGACTTATAGGGTGGAAGAGTGGTAAGGGTAGGCAATGGGGGTCAAGTGACTTGCCCAGGGTCACACAGCTGGGAAGTGTCTGAGGCCGGATTTGAAGCTAGGACCTCCTGTCTCTAGGCCTGGCTCTCAATCCACTGAGTTACCCAGCTGCCCCCTAGGCTATGATTATTAAAGAAAACAATATGGTCTTTTGTTATCAAGATGCTTTCCTTCATGGAATTTGATGTGTATTATAGCTATTCAAAATGATTCATTTAGGAAATTACTTTCTGGTAGTAAATCAGGTACTTTAACATGGAGTTAATTGTTCTGAAAGAGTCAATACTGTTTGTCAATTATTAGAGCATAAACCCTTTGCTCATCATTATGGCAATATGCTATAGATGTCAAATTTGCAAAAAGCATTCATTTCTTAAAGGATTTGGAAGATCTCATTGAACTGCTTTTAAAAATAATGTTTTGAGGGGTAGCTAGGTAGCTCTGTGGTTAGAAAGCCAGGCTTGGGTTGGGAGGAGCTGAGTTCAAATCTAACCTCTGCCATCTCTTAGTTGTGTGACTCTGGGCAAGCCTTTACTATTCTTCTGGCTTAGAATTGATACTAATATTAATTTTAAGACAGAAGTTAAGGGTTTTATTTTTAAATAAAAATAATTTTTTGCTGCTCTTAACCAACCATTCCTTCTCCCACCAAATCCTACTGATGAGGGGGGCAGGATTGGGGTGTCTTGTCCAAAGAATTAATGACTCAGGCTAACTCTATGGCAAGAAAACAAGCTTTTCTCTTTGAGAATATAGTAAGAGAGTAGCTAGTGAAACAAGAAGCAAGTAGGTTGGGAGAGGGTGGTAGAGGTGTGGTAAGGTAAGGTAAGGAAAGGGAGGCAAAGAGATAGAGAGGGTGGGCAGGGGTTCTCAGGAATGCTTTTAATCTTGCTTGTTTGGGCAGTTGTTGCCCTCTGTCTCCAGGGAACTGATGTCACTTTGCCCATGATTCACTCTGTTTGTCCATGGGGAAGGATGAAAACCTCAATGTAAATGGGATGCTAGTGATGCATCAGATAGCTCCAGGGTGACTGTCTGCCAAATTTTGCTCTTTCTGAGCAAACTCTAAGGAAGGCAATGACTGTGGAAACTGAGCATTATTTAAACCTAGTCCAGTGTGGCTGGGAAACAGAACCACCTGGACTTGGTGTCCAGAGACTCCCTAACAAGGACCTCCACTATGTCTAAAGATTGTTGTGAGGAATACAGTCATCATAGTGGGTTTAAAAAAAATCTAATTCTGTGGAAGTGGAGTTACACTTATCCTGGTCACACTATTGGTTGATGGAATGAAAGATGACCAACCACAGTTCTGGGCTCTGTATCCTGGGCACTGATTGGCTCAGTGACTGTAGGTTAGTAAGTCTAGAAAATGTTTATAGGAGAGTGGGAAGGGTTTATAAAGCCTTAAAATAGATATAAATATTAAAATAAATATAATGCCTCTACTTCATGGATTTTTACTTGTCGTGGGGGTCTCTGGAATGGAACTCCCCCATAGGTGAGGGATCCACTGTATTTGTATAACTGTAGGTCTAATAAAAGGCAGCCCCATACCAATCAACTAGTTATTGTTTTCATGTTGTTTTGATTGTTTACAAGGTTTGCCCGCATCACTCTGTTTTAGATATTAAAATAGAAAAGTTGGGGCAGCTGGGTGGCTCAGTGGATTGACAGCCAGGCCTAGAGACAGGAGGTCCTGGGTTCAAACTGATCTCAGACACTTTCTAGCTGTGTGACCCTGGGCAAGTCACTTAACCCCCATTGCTTAGCCGTCACCACTCTTCTGCCTTGGAACCATTACACAGGATTGATTCTAAGGCAGAAGGTAAGGATTTAAAAACAAAAACAACAGAAAGGTGCTATAACTCATTTTTTTTCTAACAGCAGTATAATAAATTCATAGAAAATGAGGGAGGACTTAAAGAGAACTCAAGACATTTAGATGGTACAGTGGACAGACTACTGGGCCTGGAATCAGGAAGACCTGAGTTGTAATCCAGGCTCAGACACTTATTAGCTGTGCTACCTTGGGCAAGTCATTTAACCCTGGTCTCTTTAGCTGTAAAACAGGGTTAGTAGTAGCCCTCTCCCTCTCATGGTTGTTATGAGGATAAAATAAACTAGTATTTGTGAAGCACTTTGCAGACCTCAAAGTGATAAATGATGCTGTTGTTACTTTTGTTAGGATTTTTATTTGGAAGACTGATAGATTGAGAGTCACAGATTTAGGGCTAAAACTTGGCCTCTACCACATGCTATTTGTTTGATTTTGGACAAGTTCCTTGGATCTCAGTTTCTTCCTATGTAAAATAAAGAGGATTGATACGATGATATTTAGTTCCTCCTAATTCTAAATCTACAAGCCCTATCTAACTTACCTAGTTGCCCTGTGCAATAATAAAAGCTTTTAGAGGCAGGCTGGTGGCTCAGTGGATAGAAGGTCCTTGAGTCAGGAAGACTTGGGTTCAAATCCTCAGACTCATATTTAGTTGAATGACTCTGGGCAAGTCACTTAATCTCTGCCTGCCTCAATCCTAACCTGTAAAATGGAATAATAATAATACCAACTCCCAGGGTTTTTTTTTTTGAGGATCAAATGAGAGATAACATTTAAAAAAATTAAATTTATTTTATTTTTTTTTAAACCCTTACCATCCATCTTAGAATCAATACTGTGTATTGGTTCTAAGGCAGAAGAGCAGTAAGGGCTAGGCATTTGGGGTTAAGTGACTTGGCCAGGGTCACACAGCTGGGAAGTGTCTGAGGCCAGATTTGAAACTAGGACCTCCCGTCTCTAGGCCTGGCTCTCAATCCACTGAGCCACCCAGCTGCACCCTCAAATGAGATAATATTTGTGAATTGGTTAACACAGTAATTGGCATATCACAGGTGTTTAATTTCTTTCTTTTCATCCCTCCCTCCTTCCTTTCCCTCCCTTCTCTTTTCTTCTCTTCTCTTTCCTTCCCTTCCTTTCTTCCTTCCTTCTCTCATAACTGCCAAATCCATCACCATGTAGGTCTTTTGATGACAAAAGACTTAAATACTTTTAGATATTAGAATAACATGACAAGCCATCACTGAAATATCTTTCCAAGTGATTGTGCCTGGGCTGAAATAACAGTCATACTATATCCTTTAATTCAGTGGTTCCCAAACTTTTTTGGCCTACCGCTCCCTTTCCAGAAAAAAATATTACTTAGCCCCCTGGAAATAAATTTTTTTAAAAATTTTAATAGCAATTAATAAGAAAGATAAATACACCTGTGGCCATCACCACTCCCCTGGATCACTGTAGCACCCACCAGGGGTGGTAGTGCCAACTTTGGGAATCACTGCTTTAATTTATTAAAAATTTTTTCTGACACTATTTACTTTAGAAGCAGAGAAATTATATCAAACACATCATTAAGAAGGATTTAGGTTAAAATTTTCTATTGTGCATTTGAGAATTTGCTTACAACCTAAGAGCATTTCATTTTCAACAATTCTCTGCTTTTCAACATTTTCAGCAACAAGTTATTTAATCTTTTTATCCCTCCTTTTGATTCCTGTTGGGAATTTTGTTGCATGCCCTCCAGGAAGGAGAAAGATTAGACTATTACTAATGAATACCTATTTTTAATATACTTTTCAATCACTGGTAATAAGTAAAGCCATACTGCTCTGGTTCACTGTTTTCTGATTGAGGTAAAGGGCAAAAGATAGAATTTAAGTCTTGAGAAGAGAGGCTACCTGCTCTCATTTCCTCCTCATTTGTATTTATTTCTGTATATCTGTTTAATAGTATCAAAACTGAGACTTTCATCCTGATTAGTGCTATAGGCCAATTAAAGTGCTATAGGTTAAACCTTGAAATATGCTATCTAGGGTGCTCTGGTAAAATTAACTCCCCTTCTTACTTCCCTTCACTGAGGACATATAAATCAATCAGTCGGTCAGGCAGTAATCATTTGTTAAGATTCTACTAAATTCCAAGCATTATGCTAAGTGCTAGTAATATAAGGAAAGGCAAAAGCCTCTGCCCACAAGGAACTCAAAATTCAATGGGGTAAATAACTAAGAACAAATGAGTTATATAAAAGATAAATAAGAAAATATTTATGGAGAGAGGAGGGATTGGGAAAGGCTGCTTTAGAAGGTGGGATTTTAGTTGAGATTTGAAAGAAGCCAGTGATGGTAGAAGGTAGAGGTGAAGATGGAAGACATTCTAGGCATGTGGGACAGCCAAGGAAAATACTGTGAGTCAGAGGCAGCTTGTAGATGAAGAGTGTATAGACATTGGAGAGATAGCCAACCCTGGATATGGGAGGTCTCTGGGCTCAGATCTGGTCTCAGTCACTTCCTAGCTGGGTGACAGTGGGCAAGCTGCTTAACACCCACTGTCTTGCCCTTACTGTTCTTCTGCCTTGGAACCAATCCTTAGTATTGATTCTAAGATAGAAGGTATGGGTTTAAAACAAAACAAAACAAAAAAGAGAAAATATTTGGCATCGAGAAAGTTCTTATTTCAGGAATAGTGAAGAATGAAAGGGTTTAGGGGTAAGAAGCCTGGAAAGGGAGGTGGGGAGAGTAGGCTATATATGAATGGGCTTAAATACCAATAGAGAATTTTGTATTTGATCCTATGGAAGGGAGAAAGACTAGACTTCTACTAATGAATAGTTATGTGATGATCATGATTGGCTGCCTGGGAGGAACAGGTTTCCTTTCACACAAATCTCCTTTAAGAAAATAAAGTGGTGGTGGAAGTGGTAGTGTTGGTGGTATGGAATTAAGATGGCAGCCTAGTAGTAGCAAAAGCTGAAACTGCTCTGACTATCCTTCCATATCAATCTTTAAAAAGCACTTCAAAAAGATAGGAACCTAAACCCAACAGCAAGACAGAGCCCCAGGGCTCTCCCACTAACACAACTAGAAAGGCAGGTAGAGAGAATTGATTTTCATAGGATAAGGTGAGACTGGAAGTAAAATTGCACACAGAGGAGTCCTGGATGACCACCCCCCTGCCCACTGCTGGGGGTTCTGTAATTGGGTGTAGGCTGACATTGAGATCCCAGAATGGGGGCTACCCTGGTGGAGGAGCATCTCAGACCCACCCCTTGAGGTCCCAGGACCTGACAATAGCTGGAAGGGAGGCCCAGGGGTCCATCTGGCTGGGCAACTTTGGGCCTTTGCAGTTGGCTCCATTGAGGATTTAGCCCCAGGGCAGATTAACTCAACTGCCCTAACCCAGTAAACCAGGAGAGGAGAGAGAATTGGCAAGTAGCCTATAACCCACAGGTGAAAAAACAAAAGGCTGGGAAAACGAATAAATAACTGAAAAAGCATGTGATTCTGGAAAGCTTCTATGGGAAAAAGAGCAGAACCAACAGAGGATGTTGGGATTCAAAGAAGTATAAGCAAAACCTCAAACCAATCTCCCCCCCCCCAAAAAAAAAACCAACAATAACAAACAAACCAGGAATTGGGCTCATGCTCTGGAAGAACTAAAACAAGAAATTTAAAAATAAAGCAAGACAGATTGAACAAAAATGGGAAAAAGAAAACAACAGCTTAAAAAGCAAAATTGGTCAAATGGAAAAGAAGCACAAAAATACAATGAAGGAAAAAAAAACCAGAATTGACCTACTGGAAAAAGAGGCAAAAAAAATCCACTGAAGAAAACAGTTCCATGAAAAGAATAGACGAAATGGAAAAGGAGGATCAAAAGGTCTTTGAAGAAATCCAGTTTTAAAAAATTAGAATTGGACAAACAGAAGCTAATGACTTCACAAGACATCATGAAACAATAAAACAAAATCAAAAGAATGAAAAAATAGAAGAAAATATGAAATATCTCATTGAAAAAACAATTGACTTAGAAAATAGACCTAGGAGAGATAATTTAAGAATTATTCAACTACCTGAAAGTCATGACCAAGAAAATAAAGTGGATAAGTAATCTATAATAATTATAATCCAATTATGTTATATCTTTAAATGAATCATTATTTTTTAAAGAGTCATGCCAATTGGATCTTTAATATGTTCAATATATTAAAATCCCCAATAAATTAAAACATATAATTCTTGATCTTGGAGTGTTGAAACCTATACCAAATGAGGATCTACACTAAATTTGGTATTAATATGATGAACCTCCCAGAGTTGTGAGGCCAAAATTTTGTCTAAGGTAGGAAGAACAGGCCAAGGCCAGAAACCAAGCAGGTCCAAGTACCTTTGTTGAACAGAGTAGAACTGGGCCTATGAGTAGTCCCTACATTTAGAGTTTAAGCTTAAAAGAGAGGGCTAGTATGAAAAATAATAATAAAAATTAATAATAATAAAAAAGATTGTGTCAAGAGGAAGGAACAAGAGAGAACTAGTTACTATTAACCAGAAAACCCAGAAGTTTCAGGTGACAAAAAAAGGATTACCCTAAACTGGTCTGGTCAGAGAAAGCCATACCTGATGACCACTGATAAAGAGATAAAGATGGCATTTGTGTTCTACCCTTCTGAGATCTGCATATCTCCTGATAAACAACTTCTTTAACCTCAGGTCCTTCCCTCCAGATTCACCTGCCCTTGCCAGTCACAGTGTCAATCTCAGTAAAACTCCCACTTTTTGTAATGTTAGGTAGGCAGATTTCCACCAGAAGCTGCCTTCCTGGCCATCAATCTCACTAATAAACCTCTTTAATTTAATTGAGGCAGTAGAATCAGGACAGCTCTCTAACATTTACAATATCCTTATATTAGAAGTCTAGAGAATTAATGTTTGAAAGAAAGCAAAAGAGAATGAATAACTTAAATTCTATTTTGAATAACACAGAAGTCACAAACAGAAAGTTTCCAAGGATTCTTCAATCAGCCCAATTTCTCCGCTGCCATAATGGGATTAGCAATTCTAGATTACACAGTGAAGGGAACAGTAATAAGAAATTTGGATTTGTGACTTCCCAGTATCATATTTGTATTTACAAAGAACAGATGGTAATATTTCTTGTTTCTTACTCCCTTTTCTAAGAAGAGAAACTTAGAATCACATTGTGATGCCATGTCTTTATTTGACACTTCTCTACAGTCCAAATGGCAACAGAAGGAACTTGTCCCTAGAAGGTGGCTCCACAGAGTAGTCATTCATACTCAGAATAAACAAAGACTTCAAGTTTCTTTGAGAGGAGACACTTTTTAAACATGTTAAATCATGTTAAAATTTTGTAGACATAATACCTTGAAATAAGGTAGCCACTAACTAGAATACACTGTGGGATATATCATAGGAATGCAGTTATGGTGGATCCTAGAACTTGGAATTAGCAAGAAGAGCACCCAAAGATGGTTAAGAGAGATGAGGGAGGTATAAGAAAAGGAATGAAGAGAGGAAGGGAAGAAGAAAAGAAGGGAGAAAGGAGGAAAGAAGAAAGGAAGGGAAGGGAGGAAGGGAAAAGAAATGAAAGGAGGGAGGAAGGGAGAAAAGAAGGAAATAAAGAAGGGAGGGAAGGAATAAGGAAGGAAGAGAAGGAGGAAGAAATGAAAGAAGCATTTATTATGTGCCTACTACATGCCAGGTACTATGAAAATTATAAATATTATCCCATTTGATCCTTATGACAAAATTGGGAGGTAGGTGGTATTATTCTCATTTTACAATTGAAGAAATTGAGGTTGACAAAGGTTAAGCAATTGGCCCAGGGTCACATAGATAGTAGGTATCAAAGGCTAGATTTGAACTCAGGTCTTCCTGAGCCCAGTTCCACCTCTCTATCCACTGTATTATCTAATTCTTCGCTTGGAACAATGTTAAAGCAAGCACTTTGTGTATTGTGAAGGTAATCTGGTACTCCAGCTAGGGCATGGGTGCATAAAGTAAACATTACACAAAGTAAGCATGAAATGTAACAAGACTTACCTTTTGTATATCTTGTGTTGTTTCTGGGGGAAAAATTAAAAATTAATAATTCAATAACTGCTATATCATAGCGAATATTAATTAGACTACAGATGTCTTTAATTATGACCCCTTATATCATCCACTGGCACCTAGCAAAGCCCATTAAACAAAAGCTTCTGGAAATACTTTGATGACCCTGGTAGTAAACACTATACTATTCAATGCACCACAAACATTAAGTTAAACATCCTTGGGAACTCTGAATTTTTTCCTGGTTGGTTAAGTGTATATTAACTTTAATATTTTTTAAAAATGGAATATTATTTTATTATATTATAGTCCATCAGGATATATTTAATATTTTGAATTTTCTATAAAATTGTTGCATCTTTACACTCTAATACATGTTCACTTTTTTGTAAAGGTACCATGTAGAGCTGAGAAATAATTTTCTATTGTTGTTGGGTAATATATTTAGTACTTATATTAATTCATTATGCTTCCTTTCAGCAAAATATAGTTTCCTTTTATAGTTACATTTTTTTCACTTCATTTTTCTAAGAGGATGCTTACTATTTCTGTATTTTGTTACTTCAGTTGAAGCACAATAGATGATGCCCTCAACTTCACTTTTCAATGCAATCATGACAGAGTGAAGTTGAAGCTCGCCTGGAAGCCAGGAGGATCTAAATCCCACCTTAGAGACATACTGGATATATGACTTTGGGCAAGTCATTTGATTTCTCAGATCTCTGAACAGATCTCTAAGATTCTAAGATGTGGAAATTAGCTGCTGACCTGCAATGGTACAGAGAGTTTCCTCATCTGGGAAGACTCTGGACACCAAAGAAACTCATAGGTCTAATCCCTATCACTAAAGAAAAGAGGCAGCATGGCTTAACCAATAGAGGACCAGTTTTGGAGTCAGAAATATCTAGATTAAAGTCTTTCCTCATCAATGCTAATTATGTGATCTTGAGCATATGAGTTAATTTCTCAGTGCTCCTAGCATCCCACTAAGGCAATAAATCACAAATTTATAAATTACAGATGAACTGAATTGTTGTGGGGGGGGCAGTCTTGAGGACCCAAGTTTCCTTAAACAGATGAAATTACAGAGTTGGACCAAAAAAGTTTTTAAAAATTGTGAATAAATACAATAGTTAGACTTTCTGACTCACCACTGGATTTCAAAACCTTATGCACTCTAGAGGAAGGTTCTGGAAAAAAAAAAGCCATTATCACTTTCATGAAAAATGCTATGCTTTAGAAAAAGTAATCACTCATTGGCCTACTCTTATTTACATGCATATCAAATCAATAAACATTTATTAAATGTCTACTATGTGCCAGGCACAGTGCTAAGTGCTGGGGATACAGAGTTAAAAAGACAAAGACATTCAAGGGGCTTACATTTTAATGGGGGAGATAATGGGCAAACAAATCCATTCTAATTAACTATATACAGGATAAATAGAAAATAAGTAGCTGATGTAGGTCATTAGACTTAAAAGGGGCTGCTTGGAAATATTTAACAAAAATACAGGTCTAACTTTGGCAGAAATCTGAAAGACTTGTCAGACAAACAGGTCAGCATTGTCCACATCAGATATGTGAAACATGAAGTCATTTCACCCACTATACCAAAAACTCAGACTAAAGGGACCACAGAATCCCAGAGCTCTAGGGGACATCAGTGAATGGTTCCCTAGTTCTGCAGATGATAAGTCCTCAAATGACCTTAAGGATCCAATTTAAGGGATTTTTCTTTACCAAGCTGAATCACTGATGGAATAAACATGGCCATCCTCAGTATTCTATTTGTTAGGCACACACATGCTTAATATTCCATGTTGTATAATAAAATCTTTTGTCGTATAATCCTCTGTCTGACGTGCATAGCCTTTCACAATCTTGTTCCAATCTGTCTTTTCAGACTGATTTCATTTTACTCTCTCTCATACACTCTATATTACTGCAGAATTGGCCTATTTGCTGTTCTCATACAAAATACTCCTCCAAACCCTTGCATAGGCTGCTCCCACATGCCTGGAATACTCTTCCCCTTCACATCTGCTTTCTGGAACCCTCAGCTCTTTTCAGAATAAGCCTCTATCACCTCCTACATGAGGCTTTTCCCGATTCTCCTTGTTGTTAGTATTCTCCCTCCCAACATGATTTTGTATTTATTTTGAAAGTGTGTTGATGTTAGCACATGTACAGCCTATATTAAACTGTTTGCTTTCTCAGGGCGATGGTGAGAAGGGGAAAAGAGGAGGGAGAGAATTTGGAACTTAAAATGTTAGAAAACAAATGTTAAAAATTGCTTTTTCATGTAATTGGAAAAAATAAAATATGACTGGACTTAAAATTTAAAAATGCTGTATTTATTTATCTATCTATATATTTGGTGCTCTTTTGCTTTTGTATCCCCAACAAAGTGATTAATAAATATCAATGAGACCTTGGTATGTTCCATTTCTCAGATTTACCTGCCTGATGTTTCAAACTGACCAAATATTAGAAGGAGTTTGAGAAAAAAGTCTAGGCTGACTGGTGGAGAGATTGCACTTGGGTACTTCAAGGAAATTAGTGACTTTTAAAACTGAAGGAAGCTATCATCACTTGGGCTTCCCCACAGATTTTTCTGAATGATCTGCTGAAGACAGATGATAATAGATAACTCTTAACCAGTGGTATGGTAGAAAGAATACTGGACTTAAAAAGCAAGAGGAAGAAAAAGTTAAGTTAGTCCTTCTATAAGTAAGCAGACTGGAAGAGATATTTTGGCTAAGCAAAAGGATAATAGTTTTCAAAAGGCTGAACAAATTGTATTTCTTAATTTGATTATACTTCCAAGTTATTCCAAATGAAACTCAACACTGTTGAGAAAAAAGGAAGAAATGCAAATTATTTTTTTAGATAGATTACCCAACATACTCTGCTAATCACACTTTCAATACCAGGCTTTAAATTTTCAGGTTACTTAAAAAGCAAAGCATTTGATGCCTTCTCCCCTTCTTGACTAAGGTGGTGGGGGACAATAGTTATAGAAAACTACATACAATGATGTCAGAGTAGGATGGTTAGTTTGACACAACTTTTTTCCCCCTCTAATTTTTTTTTGTTCTTTGTTACTAGGGTTAACTTCCTGAGTTGGGGAGCCAGGGGTTGGTGGTAGATATTCAGAAATGAAGTTGATATAAAAACAAAAGGTGTCAATAAAAATTAAAAATAAAAGACTGACTACACTTTTTAAAATTTCAGGAGAATGTATTCATTCCTTTTAGGTCTAAAAGATACTGACTCTGAGAGTTCTAAGTATTCACCATCTCATAAGAAAGGGTAATGATCTGGCTCTAAGAATTTCATTAAAATGCTGTTTAGCAAATAAATGTACTTAAAAAATTCTACATCTATTTGCATATTTTCCATCTATCTAAACATCATCTCTTTGAAACCTACCATCTGAAATGTTGGCTGCCATTCTGAGTTAATGATAGATGAATACTGGGCAAGAAGAAGGAAAGCTATCAAATAACAGTTATTTCTACTCTTTAGACTGTTTGTTTAGGCAAATTCCAAGATTTTGAATAAAGTATGTCAAAAGCAAAATTACCACCAATGAATATAACATGGTTTTTAGCATCAGGCTCTCAAATTTTTTGATTCCTGACTTTCAGGAGTGCAAAAAGTTTCTATACATTTCAAGAATAAGCATATTTGGTAGTGAGGGCTGAATGAAGTGTTGTTCTTCACTCACACAATAAAAGTGAAATAAATCCATCTATTTTGAAATTGTTGTCAAAAATACCTTGAGATATATGTTGTTTATGGAACTTTAGAAGGTCAGACGCACAGAAAGGAGATTAAAAGCTAGAAGGTCTGGTGTTAATTTATAAATCTCTCCAATTTAGGTTGTAAGATGTAATCTTAGGCACTACTGTTTAGGTAGAATGACTATAGTTCTGAAGTCCTCCAACAGTCATTAGGGTGTAGAATACCTTACTCTATACCAGAGAGCCTCAGTGGATACTTCATGCCTGCCTGGCACTTTGTCAGATTTTGATATTAAAGAGTAAAATATCCAATTTACCAGATTTTCTTCTTAGGCGATGGGGAACAGTGCCTTCCTTTGAACTGGAAAATGTCTTTATGTCTTTCTCAGGACTGTAATAGAACCCTGGATGATCTGTAAGATACCCACATGTTTCAATTAGAATACAAGATCTTGTGACACACCAAATCATTGTCATCATTAATCTGGGGCAGGATTCCACGAGTTCATTCCTATTCTACAGATAAAGACAATAGAGAAAACTGAAAATCAGTGCATAGTTATTGTCTCTCACAGGGCTTTTATCTATTTGTTCACAGTAGGCCTTTTAAGAACTTTACAGAAAATGCAAGCCCTGCAGGAAAAGTGATCACATATTTGGCTTTACTCCAAAACTTCCTGGAGAGTTCATTAAACTGTGCAAAGCACAAATATCCATTATATTATAGCATCTATATGATTCAGAGCAGTTATAAACTCCACTTAAAAAAAACCTTGTGTTTGATATTTAAAAGTGATTTTACTAAAATGTTGGTTGGAATAAAGACTGGGAAAAAAAGAGAGTTCTAAGACTGACAAGCAGTAGTATTTCAAAAGTTTTCTTTCTGACTTTACTATTTCTACCTCTGGTAGAAACCAATCATTCATTCTCCCATGCTTGTAATTGTTCATATACCTCTGGACTCTTCCTTCTTCCCTCTCATACATGATGTCCTATTGACACCATCTCCCTATTTCTCCCATTTCCCCTTTCCACATTTCCCATTGCCACCTCCTTCGTCATCACCTGGTTGCAAAAACCTTTTCCCATTTCTCCTGTCAACACCAGATCTCCTTGCTCTTACCCATCTCTATTAACATCTTTTTAAACACTACTAGAATAATCTTTCTTATATAGAGATCGGGTCAGATGAGCGCTCTGCTCAAACCTTCAGCAGCTCCCTGTTGCTTGAGAAAAGCCAAAACTCTCTTGTCTGGCATTTCAGATTTTATCGTCTCCCATATCTGGTATTGCTCTATTTTTCAGACCTAATTTCATACTGTTCCCCTTCAGTCAAAGTGGATCCTCCCACCCTTCCTCTGTGCTGGATTCCTTTAGACCTAAAAAACGTTTCCTCCTTCATGAATGGCTCAGTGGTTTACAACTGAACTTCTCCTCTCTAAGTTTATGGCTAACTTTTAATTTGCACCTTTCTAATGCATTTGCCAGAAAATATGTATTACAGTTTTTTTCTGTTTGTGTTTTATGCCCCCATAAGATAGCAAATTCTTTGAGGGCAGGAATTCTATTTAAAAATTTTCTAATTCTAAAACCTTCTATCTTAGAAATGACATGAAGTATCAGTTCCAAGGAAGATGAGTGGTTAAGGGCTAGGCAATTGGGGTTAAGGGTTTTGTCCAGTGTCATACTGGAGTATGATTAGCAAGTATCTGAGGCCAAATTTGAACCCAGGACCACAAGGTCCAGGCTTGGCTTTCTATCCACTGAGCCACCCAGCTGCTTCCTACAGGATTCTCAAATGCTACTCAGTGTCCCACCTAGGTAACAGCATCCTGGTGAAGATACTGTACTAGATACAATGTTCAATGGCATCTTTATGTCAAAGAGCAAGCAATGTTAAGCTCTAGTACCAAACAGCATTTCCCCAACCAAACTCTTTCAAGAACTAGAAATATACACACATATAATATGACAGTAATATATAATGTACACATTTATATATATGTTACACATATATAAAGTTCTCTTCCTTAGGCTATTCTACCTTTCTCAATCTTACAGCGCTACAGAAGATCAGTATCTTGGGAAATAAGAGGAATGGAGAGAAAGGGGAATTATTTTAACTATATATGTGTTTTAAGAAGAGGTAGCGAGGTGGTGCAGAAGGTATAGTGTTGGGCTCTGGAGTCATGAAGATCTGAATTCTAATTCAGCTTCAGATGGTTATGAACTGTATGTCCTTGTCTGTCTGTCTCAGCTTCCTGAACTGTAAAATGGGAATAATAATAGTATCTACCCCAGAGGTTGGCAACATATGGCTCTCGAGCCATATCTGGCTCTTTTGAGGGCCAGATATGGCTCTTTCTGCAGGAGCCATAAAGTCAATTTTTTTTCAGGCGCTGTTACAGGAGCCGCACTGTGAGCACTGTATGCCTCTCATGAAATTACATTTTAAAAAATGTGGCATTTATGGCTCTCACGGTCAAAAAGATTGCCAACCCCTGATCTACCCTGTAGAGTTATTATGAGGATCAAATGAGATGATATTTATAAACTGCTTACTACATAGCACATAGCAGGCTTTTAATTAATTTATTGCCCTCCTACACCTTTAAAGGGCCCTTGGTTGGAAAATGCTGGCATACTGGCATGTTAACCCTGGACTAATGCCAATCCGTGAAACAGTGATTACTTCAGAAATCACTACTTCAGACTCCAGGCTTCTTATCAGTTGCCAGGTTCTCCCCAAGGTGTCATAAATTCAGAGAGTTTTGGAGATAGATGTTCAAACCTCCAAAATCTAAGCCATTGAGTCGAAGTGCAAGTAATGAACTGTGTAAATGAGCCATCTACCCTGCAGTCCCTCAGCAGGGGAAGCCAGGTGAACTCTCCTTAGGCTATGATGTTCAAGACTGGTTTTGCAGAGGAAGTGATTTGGGGATACCTTGTGGGGTCTGCTGGGGAAAAATAGAGGCATCTCTAGTTGGTCCTTAAGAAAGGATTTAAAGTGCTTATATATGCATAATTCAATTAATCTAGACTGGAGTAGTTTTCTTCTCACCATGCTTCATATCTCCACTCTTTAAAAATCACTTTTCATGTTTATTTTCATTAGATTTTACCTGATTGGAAATGGGGGGCAAAGAGCACAATTTACCGTTATCCCACACCTGACAAGTATAGAACAATCCATAGAGGGTATTGTTCTCCAATCTTTTTTTCATACAAAGGAGGTTAGACCTCAAAAATACATTAAATAGTGATGGTGTCCATAAGACAAACTACTGATTCTTTTGAACAGGAATAATTTGTAACATAGAGGAACAAGCTGATATAATGAAAAGAACATTGGCCTTGAGAGTCAGAAGACCTGGGTTTGAATCCAAATTCTTCACCGTTAGACAAAATAGCTTAAATTCTTTAAGCCTTAGCTGCCCTCTCTATAAAGTGGATAAAATATTACTAACACTATGTGCCTCACTCAGAGAGTTGTGAGAATCAAATATTATAAGACATGTAAACCAAAAAGCAAATACATAATGATGGCAGGGGCATAAAAAAAATTCCTGTCTGTGACATCAGTGTTTGAGATAGAAGTATTGGAAAAGGACAGTCATGAATAGAAAGATCTTTAAGTTTTACTTTTTCCCCATAGTTAATCTGCCAGGAAAGGGAGTTAAAATCACTCTTTAAAGAAAAAGATTTAGCTTTGCCCTAAATCTGGGGTCTGTGAGGAAGAGGGTTAGAAAAAGGAGAATGTCCTGGTTGGTAGCCTCTGGTGCCTGTACAGAGGGACAAAGTAATGAGACAGCTGTCCAATTGGTAAAATTCTTGTGGCTAATAAATCTAAAGAATTCAACAGCACCCCCTGCTCTGAAAAAAAAAAAAGCTTACGTTTTTCTTTAGGGTCCTTTAAGTGTTGCCTAAATTGTGAACAAATACTGGAATAGACATAGTTGGCTAGCCATCAGCTGAATACCAGATAGACTGGAAATGAAAACATTTGTTTTCAGGTTTTTAGGTAGAGACACAGGGGTTTATGACCTTATATGCGATCTCAGTGATTATAGAGCTACCATTCTCTGCCTGTAGATATTCCATTGTCTTTGAAGATTTTGTACTTATTTGAGGTTTGATTTAAAATGCTGGGTATTTTATTCTTAAAAAAATAAAACTTACGAATGGCATCCATTTCCAGAATTGCTTGCTTCGCCTGAAAAACAGAAAATATGACTATTATTCTGTTTGCGTATTTTTTTCTTCAGGGACTAACCCAATATAGATATCAATTTTATTTATTGTTTCATAAAGATCATTTATGAAAATTTATTTATGTCTTTAAAAAAGTTATTCATGACAAGAATTTTAATATAACTGTTATATCTTAAAAAACTCAACATAACAACATAGTTTTGGATTCAAATACTCCTGAAAGTCAAGATATAGAAAAATATATATAATATTTACTCTACACAACTGATGGATTATTGTTAGCTATGATTTCTCCTTTTCTCTGCTGTCTCTTCCCCACTTGCTAAAGTCACACACGTTTCTCAATATTATACTTTTGAATTGGTAGCATTTCTTTTTCTCTAGTAGGGAGCATGGGTTGCTGAGAGAAACAGGAACTTGTGAAGTAAAAGGCAATATGGTGGTAGAGTAGAAAGGTCCTGGTCTGCTACTTAACTACATATGTATGTGACTTTCAGCAAGTCTTGGTCTTATTTTTCCCCTTTATAAAATGGGAAAGTTGGACGGTATCATTAAGGTACTACCCAGCTTTAACATTTGATTCCCATAGCTCCTTCTGGGACTAGTGACCCCACAAACAGCCATGGGAGGAGAGAGTTCTAGAATACTGTCATCTCCTTCTGTCACCATTACCTCCAAGGTCCCTCTCACCCTACCAAAACCAATCCTTATTGCTCATAAATGGCATAGTAATAAGAGGGGGTGTGAAAACTACCATTACTTAATGGGATACAGCCAAGGTCAGCCATCCTTATGCATATAAAGGGACACAAACACATATTTAGAAATGCTCTTTACCTGCCATTTATAACTTTTCTCCTTGTTTAATACTTTCATTTTTTTTTTTTTTGTGGAGTAGGGTATGGGATATTTATCTGTGAGGAAGGAGTAAGCAGAAACTAATCAACAAGTGGGAGGTCGTTTGGTATTCATCAAGGTACAAAAAGGTAAGTAACTTGCTGTGCCCTAGGTTGTGTTGGCCATGGTAGCAGGCAAAAGGGTCAAGTGGGGACAGAGTGATATTTACATAAATTACATCATCTTTTACCTTGAATACTTCAAAATGAATTTATAGCCTACAACAGTTATTAGGTGAAAGTGGCTTTTATCTCAGCTTCAACTCAAAGCCTCCAGATCCAAAATCAATTCTGTGAAGTCACTCAAATATTAATATAAATAATGCTATACAACTAATATCAATATAATTATTTAACAATAAAGTTGTTAAATCAGTCACCTTAAAGGTGAGATAAGTTTAGCTTTTCATGTAAATTTTACACCTTACTTAACAGTTTCAGATTACTGGTTAGATTCTCAGAGTATCAGTTAGAAGGAACTTGACACGCTATCTAATCCAGTACATATCCCAAACAGGAAGCCTTTCTATAATAGCATGCTATTCATCCAGTCTGTCTGTCTGTCTGTCTCTTTGTCAAGGTTTAATTTTATTTTTTTTCTTAGGGGGTAAATGAAATGGCCATAATGATCATATCAATATCATAAGGATCTAGGTGGCACAGTGGGTAGAGGATGGGATTTAGCATCAAGAAGACTTAAATTCAAATCCTTCCTTAGATCCTTAGAGGCTGAGTGGCCCTGTACAAGTCTCTTAACCTCTGGTTTACTTCAGTTTCCTCATCTGTAAAGTGGAAATGACAACAGCATTCCTCTCTCAGGATTGTTGTGAGGATCAAATGACAAAATATACATAAAGCATTTTGTAAACTTTAAAGAGCTATATGAAAACTATTGTATATTGTTATTATTACTGTTACCTTGAAAGGCATATCATTATATGCTTAGATACCTTTAATCATCAGTAATTTTCTCCTTATTTTGAATCAAAGTCTGTCTCCCTATAATTTCTACAAATTGGTCATAAGTTAAGTGTTTAAATGTACCATTTTTATTATAAGACCAATCTCATTGAATCAGGCATATGCTTTAATGCTAGCAAAGATCACAAGTAGTTTAATTGTAAATGACTAATTAAAATAAAATTTTATTTCCCTCTAAGTTTAATTACTTTGACCATGTGTTGACTTTTTTTTAAACCCTTAACTTCTGTGTATTGGCTCCTAGGTGGAAGAGTGGTAAGGGTGGGCAATGGGGGTCAAGTGACTTGCCCAGGATCACGCAGCTGGGAAGTGTCTGAGGCCGGATTTGAGCCCAGGACCTCCTGTCTCTAGGCCTGACTCTCAATCCACTGAGCTACCCAGCTGCCCCCTTGACTTTTTAATACAGATGATTCTGCAACAAATTTAGGTCTAAAGAAGTTGCCAGATTTTCACAAAAGTGACTTCAAGAACTTCAATTTCCCCCCTCTGTCATATTTCATATGCCATCCTTTACATGAAGCCTTTCCTTGTCCCATCAGCTTATAGTACTACATATATACATACATTTTATTTGTATGCATAAACACACGTGAATATTTTCTCTCTTATTAGAAAGCAAACCTCTTGAGAGTGGGAGACTCAATTTAATCTTTTTATCCCCAGTGCCAGGCATAAAAAGCATGAAATAAATGTTTGTTGATGGATGATCTTCAGAATTTGAAATGTTCAAAAAGTGCTACTCCCATATTGTCCACTAGGTGTCAGTTATGAACTATCCCTCTTCTGAAAAGAGTGGAAAAAGCTAACAAAGCAATTCCCAACAGTTGCAAGTCCTTTTTTTTTTTTTTTTTTTTTTTTTTTTTATGAAGTGGCAGATATATTTAGAGGGAAAGGGATTGGAATGATGGTTTCACTGGCAGAGGGAACTCCTCCATGAGAAAATGCAAGTCAGCACTTTCTCTATAACTAGTAGTTTTAGAAAGTTGCCTAAAACTCTTCAAGTTAAGTGACTTGCTTAGGGTCACACAAGTAGTGTATGTCAGAGATAGGACTTCAATCAAGACCTTGCTGACTTAGAAGATGGATCTCTATCCAATATGTAATTTCAAAATGTCTTTAATATGTTCACAGATCATTGGAAGAAAAAGAAACTTTTTGTTTCTAAAATTTACTTGTTATAAAGATTTAACGAAAGCACCAGTTTGTATTGACTTTAGTTCATAAAGTGAAATAGGAAGGAACATCATTAGAAGTTAACATTTTGTGTTTATTACGTAAAGATGTTTTTGTAGTTACTGGGGACAAAAAAATGAAATCTAAGATGATTAGAAATATGGACTTCCTAAAATTTGTTTGTCAGGATATCAACCACTTAACTGTCACTTATAGGAGTCTTTTCCTATTCCCCTCAACTTACTAGAATCTTCCTCTCTAAGATTAACTTCCATTTACTCGTATGTATTTTGTTTGTATCCATTTAGTGACACGGAACAGCTAGGTGGCACAGAGGATAAAGTGCTAGGACTGGAGACAGGAAAGTTCATCTTCCTGAGTTCAAATCTGTCCTTAGACATTTCCTAAATGTATGGCTCCTGGGTAAGTCACTTAACCCTCTTTGACTCAGCTTCCTCATTTGTAAAATGAGCTGGAGAAGAAAATAGCAAACCACTCTTCTAACTTTCCCAAGAAAACTCCTTGAGGACAAGTACTATTTTTGCCTTTCTTCATATCCTTTCTCCCTTGAACTTAGCACAGTGCCTAGCACATAGTAAGGACTTAATAAATGCTAGCTGGCTAAATACACTTAGGATCTTAGATTTGGAGACAGAAGTAACCTTAGGGATTTTCTGGTCTGAGTGTTCTACGTCATTTTCCCTATGAAGAAAGTGAGGATCAAAGATATTCAGTTATACTTGAGGGAAAATAAAATGCCTGAAATACATATATGGTGTGGGTGAAATGTTTTAAAGGATTCATAACTTATTACTCTTTTTTTGGTAACAAAGCCTGTGATTTCCCTTGAGAGTCCTATGAATAACTTTGTCTTTGGCAGGAGACACATCAAATATAGGCAGGGTATGTCGGTAATACTATGCCATTGTTCAGAGAAATATTACAAGGCATGAAACTGAAATGATTAATCACAAGACAATATAATCATCACCCTCACATGAACTACCTTGAGTCTCATCATATGCTCAGGAAATGGAACTCATACACACCTGACTACAAAATGAAGGCAGACAGTTTTGAGAAACATTCAGTCACTCACACACACGCACACACATGCACACACACACACACACACTCATGCCCAAAGCTCTATATTCCTTTTTCACAGAATGCTCAGGGCAAATGGAAGTCTTTTCTCAAATAGATCAGAAAGTTGGCAGTGTAAAATCCAGGAGCAAAATTGTTTGAATCATGAAGGAAGCACTGAGGCTTGGGAAACACCCTGGGAAAAAAAGGGCCATTGCCTTTTCCAAACATAGTCTAAGACCATATTATTATTTGAAATCTCCCTCAAGAGCTCCTAGTTCTCTTTAAGTTGCTATTTATCAGTGTCCTACCCACATCGGTTTTTCTTTTTCATGGTAGCTGGGTGGTGTGTCCTTCAATTTCATTGGTACAAAAGACTTCCAGTATGAAGACTCCTTCCTCTGGTGCATGCCAGCAATTCACCCATAGCTTATACAACATGGAGAGTTTGCCCTAAGCATTAAGTGACTAATACATTATTACACTATGTGTCTCAGAAGCAGGACCTACCTGAACCTTAGATAACCTTGACTCAAAGGCTAGGTCTGTATCTACCAAGTTATACTGACTTTTTCATTTTCTAGTATTAATTCTCTTCCAGCACTCTCCTTTCTGATTTTAACTGATTCTCTATGGGGGCAGCCAGGTGGTGCAGTGGATTCATGCCAGAACTGGATTCACGAAGTCTCCTCTTCCTGGATTCAAATCTGGCTCTACATGTTTACTAGTTGTGTGATCTGGGCAGGTCACTTAATTCTCTTTTTTTTTTTTTTAAACCCTTAGCTTCTGTCTTGGAGTCAATACTATGTATTGACTCCAAGTCAGAAGAGTGGTAAGGGTTGGCAATGTAAGTGACTTGCACAGGGTCACATAGCTGGGAAGTGTCTGAGGCCAGATTTGAACCTAGGACTTCCCGTCTCTAGGCCTGGTTCTCAATCCACTGAGCTACCCAGGTGACCGCCAGGTCACTTAATTCTGCCTCAGTTTCCTCATATGTAAAATGAGCTAGAGAAAGAGATGGCAAACCACTCTAGTCTCTTTGCCAAGAAAACCCCAAATGCGGTCATGAAGAGTTGGATACAATGGAAAAACAACCCTACATCCCAAGAAAAAAAGAAAAATTATATGTATCATGTACCAAAGGGAAAAAAAAAGTTAAAATAAGCAAGACTTTCAACGTCAGCATTGAGTGCTATTTGTTTTTCATGTGTGTATGTGGTTTAAAAAATTATATCAAACTCCTGTTTTCTATCTTTTTCTTTTCAAGCTCCTTGAATGGCCACATCTGGCCAAACCCAAGATTCATAGACTTAATCCTCAATAAAAGTAAGTCAACCATCCAGGATGACTCCATGCTTGTTAACATATCCAGGTGTGACTTTAGGATGACTCCTGAGTGGACCAGACTCACCTAGACCAAACCACAATTCCAGGATGGGAGACACAAAGTAATGTCTGGGAGTCTGGATATACTGCTTCACTCCAATCACTACAACTCTTTGTGAACTCCCTTCTGTTTCCTGGATATATGCCTATATCTGTGACTCCACTAAATCTGACTATAAGTTCCCTAATTAATCAGTCATGTAAAAACAATTCAACTAGTTTCTACATTGAAAAGTTTCTCTCCCTTCACTTTTGACACACAAGTCAGTCTTGTACTTTACAAGAGAGTTTTCCTGATATTGAGTAAAAATACTTTTCTTTTCCCTTTTGTATTTTGTATTTGAATATTTTGTTATTGCATAAAACATGTTTTGATATAAAATAATAATTTTATTATTGCATAAAAGTTTAAACAGCTTTTCTGATCTTCCTCTATTCAAAATAACTTTTGAGTATTGTATCCTAAGTATTTTGTGAAATTCCTTGAAAATGTATTCAAGAACACTCAACAGGAACATACCTGTGGAGTGGAAGTGGTTACCAAAATCAGTGAAAGGTTCTGTGACTTCCCTCCATCTATATCTACAATGAAATTCAGGCATCATGCTTATGAATTTAGCTCCCCATCTTCCCCTATACATTGACTCTTTTGAAAGTTTCCTTAATTTAGAGTCAACCATTTCTTCAGGTCAGGCTGCAATCCTGGGGTTTGAAAAGGTTTAAGTTACATTTTTACCTTAGCTGGAATTTTAGCAGCATGATTTTCTAGGATAAGTCTCTTCAGGTGGAGAATCCAGAGTCGTTTATCTTGTTGGGATTTAGCCTGTCAGAAACAGATTGGAACAGTAAGATAACGCACATCTGCAAATCCTCAGGACACTAAGACCAAGGGGTATAACTCTGAAAAACAGTCCTCTTCTAAGAAATGGAGGGAGCAAATCAGATGTTTCACAGAGGCCATGGAAATAAGGCTTCTCAATCCACAAGAATCACATTGAGAAAAAATAGAGGGGTTTAAAATTTTTTCTTATTTTTTATTAATTTTTTACCTGCACTGTGTGTTGAAGCTTGGGATTCTTATAATGGAAGACACTAAAACTAAGTGGTTCCTTGGGAATCATTTCCACAAGCATGAGGTTGCCACACTGCAAGAGAATATGAAAAACCAGTAAGACACTTTTGGAAGGGAATGAGGACCCATGAATTGCTTTAATCTTTGTAGTGTTCCCAACACACAGACGTACCAGTATGTGAGCTTTGTAGGTAAAGGTTTCTTCTCTTTTCTTTGTGATCAGAAGTAGCTTGTCAAAGAGGAACAATGTTCGTTCATTTTTAGCACGCTGGATGCGGAATGTTCCTTCCAAAACTAGCTCCCCATAACTGGTCAGGTCTGGTCCTTTCCAGTTTGTTAGCAAACTCTGTATCTCCTGGAAAAATGAATATATATTTGACATGTTGTTAAATGGGAGGAAGAAAGGATGACTTCTTCAAGTATTTGGTGGCTTGACAATTTCATACTTCCACCAATTCAAGGTATCACATAGAAGATCAGCTTTCACTTAAGGTTAACAAAAATGAAGCACGTTTATAGTTATCTAATTGCTAGTATGTGAATGGCCAGTGAAAAAAAATTGCTTTCCTCCCTTCTTGAATTTCTCTCCTTCCCAGATAAATATCTTAGAGCTACTGATTTCAGAAATTTCCATTGAAAAGTTATTTCCTTATATTTTACATTGAACTACAAATTAGAGGAGGCAAAGAAATAATATATGGACATTTTCTTAAAATTGTCCCAAACAAATAATTATGAAAATAAAGGTAAACCTATAATGTTCTAACTTTAAAAATATTCTCTGGGCATTAGTATACTTATTATTATTATTATTATGTACCAAGATACCAGTTTCACTATTTTGAAAATATTCTTACAGAGAGTCACAGAAGTATTCACATTTGCCAGTAAGAATTTGGGAGATCACCTAAGAATCTCAAATTCTATGGAGAAGATTGAGAAATGTTATTTAGGAAAAAAAAAAGGAGAAACAGTTGGAGCACAAAATTTAAGATGTTTATATGATAATGAACACCTGAATGAAGCATAAAAAACTCAAATTAGTTGTTCAGCTGTTTACCCATACTTAGATATTTGGCTTGTGGGAAGTGGCAGGAAGCAGGGAAGAGTCTGGGGTGAGGAGGAGAGGTTGCTTTTTTTTTTTTTTTTTTGTCCAGGCCTGTAATTTCTTTAATGCAAAGAACTTCTGGGGTGGAAACTCCTTCCACCAATGAAGTTCGCAATTACTTTGGAATTCAAAGTCTTAGCTGCTTAAGGCATCAGTAAAACTAGTTGGTGTCAAATTTCACTTCTTTTAGACTCTTATGGCAGACTTTGAAAGACTACATCACAATGCTTCAGCACCTGAGTGTTAAAAAAAAACACCTTACTTTCTGTCTTAGAATCCATACTAAGAATTGGTTCCATGGCAGAAGAGTGGTAAGGCCTGGATAGTTGGGGTTAAGTGACTTGTCCAGGGTCACACAGGTAGGAAGTATATGAGACCAGATTTGAACCCATGATCTCCCATCAAGTCTCCAAGCCTGTCTCTATCCACTGAACCACCTAAATGCCCCTTGTGTGGAGTTTCTCTCTCTTTCTCTCTGGTGCTTTTTACTTGAATATTTTGTTATTTAATAGATATGACTTAAAAGATAAGGAAAAATTCCTTTGGATGCCTAGCATCCATTGTCAATTTCCATAACAATTCTTTTGATGCCACATTAAGATTTTGGCATATTGGCCAATAATTGTATTCCTGAAGCTACCTAGGGATTGTGAGCTGGGGATAGAGATTCTATGTTTTATTACATTATCATGGGTTTTTAATGTAACATTGCCATATCACCTGGAATATCATCAGTACTTCTTCGGGTCCCATGACATTGTTTTCTTATTATTATGGGGTTTTTTTAACCCTTAACTTCTGTGTATTGGTTCTTAGGTGGAAGAGTGGTAAGGGTGGGCAATGGGGGTCAAGTGACTTGCCGAGGGTCACACAGCTGGGAAGTGGCTGAGGCCGGATTTGAACCTAGGACCTCCTGTCTCTAGGCCTGACTCTCAATCCATTGAGCTACCCAGCTGCCCCCCATGACGTTGTTTTCTAAAGATCAAAGGTCACTAGGCATGCCCTAGGACAGCATTGGTGAAACTTTTAGAGATCGTGTACCCAAACTGCACCTTCAGGCTGTGCCCCTCCACTCCATGAGCATCCAGACAGCAGAGGAAGGAAGTGCTCCCATTGGTCTGCTGGGCAGAGGGGCAGGGCATGTGAAAATTGTCCTCAGGTGTGGTGGAGAAGGGGAACAGAGCAGCCCTCTATAGCCCACCAGGGCATGTGTGCCATGCCTTCACCAAAAAGGTCCTAGGACATAGTCAATATCCAAATATATATTATGATTTTATACATCAATAAAAACATGAAGTAAGTGTCTAGGCAATTAAAAGAGGGGAAGAAGAGAGGATGCTAAAAAGGTTATTTATTTTGCAAATAATAAATAATAGTTATCCTTTCTGAAATCTAAATTTGCGACTCATTTAGATATTTTCCATTAGAAGAGGGAAAAGGAAAAATGTTCAAGAGAACCATCCTTAAAAAGAGATTTTCATTTACATTTTCCAATTTATAAAATTTAAGGCATGCTGCACTAACCCCAGTCAACATAGGCATCAAAGAAAATGCTGATTGACTTGTCATCATTTCCTATGGGGAATGTTGGGACATTGGAAACTAGGTTTAATGCTCCTTTAACATTTAATTAGGAGAATGCATCCTCTAACAATAATAGCAGAAAACAATTCACAAGAAACTTCACTAAAACAAGGAGGCAAGGAGATTTTTGTGGACTCACCTGTAGCCGGATTGCATGCTCATGTTTCCTCTTCATGTCATTAATGTGCCAAGCTACTCTCTGCATTGTGTCAATGGCCTCAAGCACCACATCATAGCCATCAGTCTCCTTGTCAAGGTGGTTTTCTATTTCCTAATGAAGTCAGGAAAAAAAAAGAATCATCTATTTTGAAACATTTCTTCCACATAGCCTGTTACACTGTGAAGATACCTATGTTATTTTTGAGATCCTCAGTTTTCTCATCTGTGAAATGAATGATTCATATGACAGGGTCTCTAACACCTCTTCCAGCTTTAGCCTTCTATAACTCTCTTAGTATTTCATATTAATACTGTATCTCAGCACTAGAATACTGCAATTTAAGTGATATGAAAATGGCAGAAAAGCCAAGTAAGCTGGTCAACAAGTATTTCTTAAGCACTAATGATATGCCATACACTGTGCTAAGTACTGGTAACACAAATGCAAACAAAAGGGACAATCCCTGCCCTCTAGGAGCTTACATTTTAATGAGGGAAGAGAACTGAAAAGGGAGGGAGGACAAAGGAATTGTGAATGTGGGAGGGGGTGAAAGAGAAAGTACAGAATACAGCCTGGTGAGGAATGAGATATGGCTGGCCTGGGTACCACGCAGAGGGAAAGGTTACTGGGGCATAGGACATTTCCAGTGTTTAAATTCCAGGGCTAGAGTGACCTTCCAGGATGAAAAGTGTCTGGGACATGGAAGGAAAAACAGCATTTCATTCTCTCCTACTCTCAGATAAGTGTAAGCCAGACTGTAAGTTTACAGTGAGAAAGGATAGTTTTGCTTCATTGTTTCTATCATCACTAGAAAAAGACCAAGAAATGATCCATTCTATTTTGGAATAGCACTGAGTATGCATGGCAAGGAGTCGGAAAGACTTTTCTTTCTGAGTTCAAATCTGGCTTCAGACACTTAAAAGCTGTGTGATGTTGGCCAAGTCACTTAACCCATTTTGCTTCTGTTTCCTTGCCTGTAAAATGAGCTGGAGAAGAAAATGATAAACTACTCCAAAGTCTTAGCCAAGAAAGCTCCAAATGGAAGAGTCAGACACAGACTGAAATGACTGATGTTAAAAAGGAATGAAAGAAGATATATCTTTATATATCTCCCTATAGATCTTCCTCTCTAGATCTGGGAGGATGGATAGTATGTAGATCTTAGAGATAGTATGAATGAAGGAGGGATCAAGTGCCCAAGGTCTAAGCCAGCTATAGTTGGTGAGGGAAGAAACACACTCCTCTCACAATAGCTATGGACATAATCTGTCCCTCTTCTCCCTGACAGGCTTGGTTGGTTCAGCCTGTCATTGGCTTCCTTCTAACAGTTGCCCAGGTTGGTACATGATACATATAAATTTTCTTTTTTTCTTGGGATGTAGGGTTGTTTTTCCATTGTATCCAACTCTTCATGACCGCATTTGGGGTTTTCTTGGCAAAGATACTAGAGTGGTTTGCCATCTCTTTCTCTAGCTCATTTTACATATGTACTGGTCAACTGTAAAATATAGGAAGACATCTGTATATATCCTCAACTTTTTAAAAATTTTTTTGTTAGCTCAATGTACAAAAAAAGAAACCCCCCCTCAAATTCCATCCCTGTATGATTAAATGCACTCAAGTACATTAGGCATAAAGAACTGTATGTTTTGAAGATGCTTACATGTAAAAGCAGATGATACTTGAGAATCCGCTGAACAGGCTTCAAAAGGTACGATCCTAATGGCAGTGAGTGATGGAGAGTTTCCTGCCGTTCTCTGAAGAACTTGGCTAACATTTTGTTCCTCATGCATTCAGTTAGCACAGCTACTGATCTGTAAAGAAAATTCATGATGCGCAACACAGACTCAACAATAACTGAGTTACTTATTAAGTCATTTAAGCATGTCTAATATGAAGACAGTGATCATTTATTTGTAATGCTATGATAGGGCCATTTTATATCATGGTATCTGGATATAAAAGAACAGCCACACTAACAGATCATTTAATCAGATGAGGAGAGCAGCTGAAATATGTGGCATCTCACAAATTAAGCAAGGCAGGATCACAGGCTTTGGTACAACAAAAGGAGATATTGTTATCAATGTTAAACTATGCAATTAGGTAGGTGCATAAGGGACTTGTTCTTCTTTTTCTTCGAGTTGCACCACCGACTTTCAGTGTCTTTCTTAGATCTGTCAATTTATTTCATCACCACCTTCAAAATCTCATTTTAAAAGTCATTTGCCCTTAATGATGGCTCCCGATTGGTTGTTCTTTCTTCACAGACTTCTCAGCACTTATGTACTATTTGTCCTATGTTAATTTGCACCTTGTTATACTACCCTGGAGAGTTATTTAATCATTTCATAGAATCAGAAATAATATCATTCATCCCCCTCATCTATAAAACAAAGGGGTTGGACTAGATGAGCTTTTAGATCCCTGTTGTTTAGTCTTGTCTAATTCTTCATGACCTGATTTGGGATTTTCTTGGCAAAGATACTAAAGTGGTTTGCCATTTCCTTCTACCGCTCATTTTACAGATGAGGAAACTGAGACAAACAGGGTCAAGTAACTTCAAAAAGGGCCTGGGATGCTTGTTTCACAATTTTCTTGATATTAATGTATTTGGTAGGTTTCTCTAGGCAGCGAGTCAAATCCATAATAGAAATACTGGGAGTTGAAACATGGAAGACTATGATTTTGAGTTTCTCTGAGCAGCTTTCACAGCACCAGAAATAATTGACACAGTGTCCGAGGTGAATTCAGCCCTAGTCACCATGTACTTGAAATAGCCAAATCCACTGACTAGTTTTCACTATCTTATCTGAGGGATGCAGTTGCAGAAGCATATATTGGCACCAAACTTAGGAGAAGAGGTGAAAGCTCAAAAGCTCTTTTCTAACAAGGTTGTCTCCCAAATATGCATTATGATCATAAAGAATTCCTTTATAGTAGAAACAATAGAGCTAGATAGAGATATATTAACAAAAACTCTCATCTTCTGTCTTAGAATTGCTGTATCAGTTCCAAAAGGCAGAAGAATGGTAAGGGCTAAGCAACTGGAATTAAGTGACTTGCCCAGGGTCACACATCTTAAAAAAAATGTCTGAGGCCACATTTGTACTCAGGATCTCCCATCTCTAGGCTTGGCTTTCTAATTCACTGAGCCACCTAGCTTACTGATTATTAGTGCCAAGAGGGACATGAACTAAGGAGGAAAATGTTTGCTAAAGGTGTCCTTCATGGTACTGGAGGATATCCTATGGGTTATCTTAATTGAAGAGGAATTCCTTTAGTCCTCCAAATATTTCTATTTATAGATCCCAAGACTCCTTAATGGTATCCATAATAACCCATAATGCAAACAATATCATAACATCTTGCCCCATGCAAATTGGGTTAGGTTTTCCTTAAAACATTGAAAATGTCTTTGAGATTTATTTTGATCAGGTGATTGAAGACTAAGGCTGTTGACATCACTAGCTGGCCATGAGTATAAAACAGCTAAAAGGATTTCCAGGTATGCTCTAATGCTTGGCTAAAGGACCACAATGGTCAATGCAGAGGTGGGGGAATCAACTCTTAATATCCTCAGTGAATATCCTTGTTGAATCTCCTTCTCTTCCTAGAGCCAAGTGAATTTCCTTTTTGCTAACTATTGACTGAAGTCTGAGTATTTCTTTCTCTCTCTTTTTTTCCAAAATGGAAGATAAATCATCAGAGGACTGTCCTGAATCAGGCCTATCCCAGGACATTATCCAAAAAAGATGGGCCTAAGAGTTTGCACAGGAAGAATCAAGTAGATAAAGAATATCTATTGCTCAGGCTTAGAATCAGTGGGCAGCCTACCAGTTAGTTCATCACCACAATTATACTGGGCAATTCATGCAAATGGACAATGAACTAGGTTTATAACTGATTAGGAGAGAATAAGAGGGCTAGGTTGCCTTGGGGAAATTGTGCAATGCTCTCTTTAATATTGAGCAGTTTTCTCTCTTTTTTTTTGTTTTAACATCAATATTACTACAGCCCTAAAAAGTAGTAAGATGTAGAAAAAAATGATTGGCTGTAGAGTTGGGAAGATCTGGGTTCAATCCTAGCCAACCTGTACTGGCTGTGTGACCATAAGTAAGTTACTTAATCTTTCAGTGTCTCAGGAAACTGTATAAGACTAAAAGTTACAAAGTTGTTAGTGATCTATATGGGTGAAATAGCAGGAATTCCCAATGCTAAAGAAATTACAGGTGCGTGCACACCCACATCCACACTTCAATTCAATGGAATTTTGTAGTAATACAGCAAAACTACAAGACACAGAATATCACATCTTTCAAATAATCTAAATTTCAAGCAACCCAAAGAGAGATGGAGAAATTCATAAAGGGCATAAATAGGCTCTCATGTATTATTAATGTAAAGAAGACGAATAAAAGATATCTCAGAAATGTGTGATCAATAAAAGAAATAGACAAGTCATGTAATGAAAGCAAGAGACAAAAGATACAGCCTGAATTCTGCAATGGAAAGAATCTAAATGAAACCCTAAAATAAGTCAAGTAGATTCTTTATAGATGAATTATGGGAAAATTTGGTTCAAAATGACACAAGTCTTGGAGTGGTTTCAAAATGCACCACTTGAGGGCATACTCTGCTTCTTCAATATATTCTGGGAGGGAGTACTGACCTTCTTAGCTGTCTTCAAAGCTCAGGTCATATATGACATTTTCTGATCCCTTAGTGATCTCTCTCTCCTCCTCAAATTATCATCTATATATTTATCTGTTTATAAGATGTATCACTCTACTAGATTTAAACTCTTTGAGCTCAGGGAAAATGAACAGAGAAGTTGCTTCATATTACCTTCACACATGTTGATAACAGATCTATTTAGACTAGAGAAATGTATACCTGAGCAATTGTTAAAACTGATTTTCATGAATATTTAATCAAGGTACAAATTAATTTGGATTAATACGATATTATCATTCCATAAGATCCTGCTATCTTTAAGATTGCTTTTGAAATTATAAGTAATTGACACAGAAAGAGAACTCACTGTTTTGGTTTTGGGAAATAGTGACTTTGTGTTTTTCTTCTTTCTTTTTTTAAGTATCAGTTCATTAACAGATGATTTTTCATACATTGTTAACCTGTTTCCCCCTTAGACTTTTTACCCAATCTGTTAAGTTCATATCAAATGCTATTCTCTCCAGGAAGCCTGTGTCCCACCTCTTCTCCCTCAGGCAGAGAAAAGAAATCTTATTTGTAAATATGGATTTTCTTTGCATCTCAGATTACCTTGGATAATTGGTGCAATACTGTGTATAAATGTGAAAATCTTCACTCTGCAAGAGAAAGAATTAAGACTTGAGTAAACAAAGATCAAAGTAATGAATAAATTCAAAGAATATATTTCAAGTTTTATATACATATTTTTTAAAATTTCAATAAAAAGATTGAGAGTCAGGCCTAGAGATGGGAATTCCTGGGTCCAAATCTAGCCTCAGACACTTCCTAGCTGTGTGACCCTGGGCAAGTCACTTAACCTCCATTGCCTATCCCTTATCACTCTTTTATCTTAGAATCAATTGATTCTAAGATGGAAGGTAAGAATTTTATAAAATTATTTTTTTTTTCAAGAAAAAAAGAACCTTGCCTTTCTTCCCTTCAATTAGTTGGCTTAAATGATGACAATTTCTTTTCAATATTGCTCCCCATTTACTATTACCTTTTCTTGACAATTCCTTAAACAGGCCAACCTGATTCAATCTTAAATAGTGATATTGTAGCAAAGAAATAGAGTAAAAGGCTAAATAGTTCCTCCTTTTGATAGAAAACACCATGGCAAAAGAGATCTTGGCAAGTCAGTGGATTAGTTATGAAAAATTTTAAATGGAATTCCAATAAGAAAAAGCATTATAATTTTTGTGTTACATAAAAATGTCCATTTCAGACTATGCAAGAGATCTTTTACTTTCTGATCTTCCAGTTTTATCATTTCACTGGGCTCCATAAAGGCAGAGGTTAGTTTTGCCTTTCTTTTCACTTTGAGCACTTAGCAGAATAGCTGGCACATAATAAGTGCTTACTAAATATGTATCGACTGACTGAATGCTGGGAGCTAATTTTATACCTAGAACAGTCTATTCGATATCAATCTTTAGAGCTACATTTTAATCTTTTAAGCTTTAAAGAAGTCTTTTTTTTCTGTCCAAATCAATTTATGATTGATTTATCATAGCTATGCTATTTTTCAAAAAGAAAGGAATACATTGTTCTGTCAAAGGATTTCTCATACACTGAGCTCATGAAAGTCTCTGGTTTAACACTAGTTAACTTAATCTTGCACACTCAGAATAATTTTGCTACTGGCAACATTTTTCATGGATGCCTGCAAGGTCTCAAACTCCATTCAGATGAAGAGTTGTACATTCCTGGAAAAGCAGGTATTGCCTTCAAATTCACACTACACAGAATCGTGACAAACTTCAATTTGCTTAATTTTCACAAAATCATTAATAACAGTCCTCAAGCTTCTGATGTCAAGACTACAAAGAAGGGAATTAAGATTATGAATTGTACAGTTCATTGTCCATACTCTAAATGATTAACACGTACATAGCGGAACATAGCTTCAGAGCTGGAAACCATTGAGTCTAACTCCTTCATTTTATAGACGAAATTGAGGCATTAAACAGTTAAATGACTTTCCCTGGTCACAAAGGTAAGTATTTATAGTAGGATGTACATGCAATGCTTTATCCAATATGCTCCCTACCTGTAAGTCTGACACAGTAATGCTTATTTATAAATGTCATAACTTAGAAGCTATTAATAAACAATAATATATAAATGTAATATAAAATATAAAGAAAAATAAGAAATAAAAGGTTTCATTTCAGCTCAGAAGTATATAATTAATTTACAAAAGAATGCTATATGCATAATTTTCAGAACTATATCTAAAAGTATTCCCATAAATTGAACAAGAATGAAGTTTTTCTTTATAAATTTCTAATGGACTTAAACACAAATGCCCTTGAGAGAGTTAACAGATTGACTTAAATGATCATAACTCACATTCCAAAGGGCAGGTTTTAGAAGGGATATAGGATAGGGAGGAATGGGAGAATATGAAGACATGTGAATTGGAAGGTAACATCTTGAAAAGTGATGAGACAACTAGGTTCTTTAGAAAAAAATTTCCATTTCCATCACTGGTCAACAGTTTCACCATGGGAGATTTCTCCTCTCTTTTTAAGGAACAGGTAAGGAACAATTATATTACTCTTTGGCAGAAAAAGTTTCATTTAACTTAAACATCCCTACTCCACCCACCAAATGAAAAAGGTCAAAAATGAATCCCTGTGTAGGCATCAGTGATTCAGATGAAAGTGGGAACCTGCTTTACATCTTTTCATTAATGGCCTGCTCAATTTAAAGTAATCTTCTATGCCTCCCCCTGGTTAAACAGCTGGTTTGTCTTCAGAAAACCTAACAGCTTCTAAATTTCAGGGTGCTGAGTGAAAAGTATTCCATGCCAGGGCCAATCCCTCTTAGCGCCTTCCTTACATATAAATGTGTGGAGTGCTTAAATAAGCCTTCTAATTAAACCTGGCAATATTACAATGAAGAAGGAGGCTTGGGAAATGCCAATGGGGCATATAAACAAACTTTTATGTGAATAATTAAGCCAGGGCTAAGCTTATGTTCCCACCCCTTTAATCATTGCTCCTGATTATAGTTACCATTAAAAGCTAAACGTTTCCGAACTCTTCTGTGTAGCTGATGATCTGTGGCTCCATGAATATATGCCTTCTTTGATGGATAAGGGCATCTCTTTTGGCCTGTTTCACTCTGTTCTCTTTTTATTCCCCTACCCTTCAGTATTTTATAATGGCTAATTATGACATGTAGGTAAATTGTGAAAAGAATAATGAATATATGTTGTAGTTTCCTTTTGCTTTATGCCTAGCCCAACAATCACTTTTAAAAAACTGTAATAAAATACAGGGTGGTATGTTTAGATTCAAAACCACTCTCATATCTTATAGTCCTTGGGTGGTAGCTATGGGGAGGGCTTCCTCACTTATATAGGATTACATTTAGTCAAATTATGACATTGGCCAACTTGAGAAGGATCAGAGTTGGATGTTATATTATTGGACTTGAGGAAGTAAAATGCTAGTCCTTTGTAGAGTTCAAAGCCACTCTCAGTGGCCTTTGCTCAAAACCTGAGTATATTTGAAGTCACACTTGCACAAATCATGTGGTACCCTATTTTTTTTAGAAATAGTCTTGAAGATTTTTGCAGGGCAATAATCCATTATATGAAGTTTGTGAAAATTACTGGAAATTTAAGGAAAACAGTATTCAATTTCTTCACTTGTCCCTCAAACTTCTCTGGGCTTGGATACATCAACTGCAATCTCACCTTCTCCAGATTCAAGAACTTTCTAGCTATTTCAATATCATAAAATTACTCATTTCTATCCCATCTTCTGTCTACCATATACATGTTTTCTAATTCCCTTTTATGAGTTGTCCTCTGCCATTGGATTAAAAGCTCTTTGAGGGGCCTGAACTGCTCTTTGGATTAATATGTCTAGCACTTGGCATAGTACCTGGCACATAGTACATAAATTGATAAATGTCCTATCTCTCTCTCTCTCTCTCTCTCTCTCNAAAAAAAAAAATAAAGAGCAGCTCTTACCAGATTAGCTT
This sequence comes from Gracilinanus agilis, assembly GCF_016433145.1. Lineage (NCBI taxonomy): Eukaryota > Metazoa > Chordata > Mammalia > Didelphimorphia > Didelphidae > Gracilinanus > Gracilinanus agilis. The sequence goes on along the minus strand of NC_058133.1, from coordinate 412,543,491 downwards.
CATTTCCTTTCTTGCAGGGTTGTTAAGAGAAAAGAGACTATATAAAATGCAGTTAGTGTCGTGGGAGAATCAGGACCTATCAGATTCTATCTTAAGAGCACTGGCTCCATCTTGTGTTGCCACACGGCACTCTCTTCCAGCTTATTCATGGGAAACTAGTACAAATTGCTTTTGGAAAAGGATTAGATTCTAGTTCAGTTGAGAGGGGAACCAGTAAGTTGTGGGGTCCTCTATTCATGAAATGAAAAAATACTAATCAATTATGTCTGTCTACCTGTGCATATGGAATAATAGATAATTTATATAAATATAACAGAAAAATGACAAATGGAGGAGAGTTCATATACAAGTACAAGATAGTCTTTCTCTCTCTCTGTCTCTCTCTCTCTCTGTCTCTCTCTCTCTCTGTCTCTCTCTCTCTCTCTCTCTCTCTCTCTCTCTCTCTCTCTCTCTCTGTCTCTGTCTCTCTCTGTCTCTCTCTGTCTCTCTCTGTCTCTCTCTGTCTCTCTCTCTGTCTCTCTCTCATCTTTATCTAATGGAACCTATATACATGAAGATGTAAATTATTTTTGATCTTATAATTTTTCATACATGCTTTTCCCTCCATTCTTGCCTGTCTCCTACCCCCCAATGGCTTATAGTTTCTTCATAAGATAAAACGGCCAATTTGTTCCAATTATAAAATGGCATTTAAAGTAATCAGATTCTTTTTCTCTGCCATTGATCTTTTTTCCTTGTAGAAAAATGCAATGATAACATTTAGCCATTAAGAAATAGAGTATTCTTAAAAAAAACCCAAAAGCAATTATATTATTTCTGGCTATTATTGGCACAAACTTGCATGTCATTCTTACCTTAGATACAAAGCATTCTGCTATGGCCACAGGATCATTTTCACAGTTTTCCAAATCTTGCAAAAGTCCACTAATAACAACAAAAAACAGAAGAAAGTAAAAAATGTTAATTTGAAGCCTTTCAAAATGAAGGATATTTTATCCAGCGAGATGTCACAACAGAGAGAGTGCTAAACCTGGAGTGAGGAAGACCTGAATTCAAATTTAGATGACATTTTGACACTCCTTGTATAATCCTGGAGCAAGTCACTTAACCTATGTCTGCTTAAGTTTCTTTACCTGTAATATGGGCATAATCATAATGTCTACTTTCCAAGGTTATTATAAGGATAAAACAAAATAATCTTTTTGAATTGCTTTGCAAGCTATAAAGCACCATATAAATGTGATTATGATTATCTTTGTAAGTTAAATATTGTCATTGCCTTTTACAAAAATATGATACTATTAAATAATAGAACAAAAATCAGATTTGAGCTCAAGGTCATAAAGAGTAGGTAATGGACAGGTTTTTCTCACACAATCACTCAACAAATGATAATACTGGCTAATTTTCATGAATCATACTCTAAAAAAAAAGAAAATAATTCTTCCTTATCCAATGTAACAAAAAAGGGAATTGATCTTAAAGTTAGAAGGCCTGAGGTCAAATACTGTTTTTTTATGTTCTCTCCTGACACTATTTAGTTCCACATTACCAATTGCCTTTTGGACATCTTAGATGTCTTATAGGCATCATAAATCAATATAGCCAACCCCTTAGTATATCCAGCAACACTGGCCTTCTTGTTGCCCCTTTATACTCCATCTCACAGTTCTTATCTTTTTCCTGGGTGTCCTCATGCCTGGAACACTCTCCTTTCTTGCTTCTGCCTCCCACCATCTTTGGTTTCAAATCCTAACTTCAGTGGGATGACTTTCTTTGTCCTCTTTCCCTTTTAGTGCTGTCCCTTAGAAATTACCCTTCTGTTTACCCAGAATCCTTGAGAGAAAGGATTGTGTTTTTGCCTTCCTTAGGAGAGGATCTGGCACATAATAAATACATCATAAGAGCTTGTTGATTTACTGACTAATTATCTTTCCCCTTCCCTTCTCCACTCCATTCTCCTCTTTTCTCACTGTTCCTATTACTATCAAGGGTACCAATATCCTTCCAAGTATCCAAGTATCCAACCATATCATCATCTCAAACTTATCACTTCCCTTCACTCACCTTCACCCCATTTGTCCAATCTATTGCTGAAGTCCCCATTACCTCTTACGATCATTAAAAAAACTTTTTAGTTTCCCTAACTCAAATCTGTCCCTACTCCATTCCATCCTTCAGTCAGCTTCCAAACTGATTTTTCCTTATAATTATTACTTTTCCAGTCAGCTCTAGAGGCTCTTTATTATCTTCAGGAATAAACAGAAGATCTTCTGTTTGGCATTTAAAGCCTTCACAACCTGTGCTCTTCCTACATTTTCCAGTTGTCTTTATACTTCACAGACTCTCCAATCTAGCATTGCTGCCTTGCTTGCTGTTTCTCACAAAGGCACTCCATCTCTCTTTTCCTCTTCTTTGCACTGGTCATCTGCATGCCCAGAATCCTCTCTCCCTCTTGCCCTAAGCTTTCTTGTTTCCCTGGCTTTTGTTAAGACTCAGCTCAAATTCTACTTTCTACATGAGGCTTTTTCCAAGTCATCATCTCCTTTCTTCCCCCATGCCTTGCCTCTGAGAATACTTTCCATTTACTCTGAATGTATCTTGTATTTATATTAGTTATGTATCAGTTGTCTTCCCCATTAGAATGCGAGCTCTTTAAGGGAAGGAATAATATTTTCATTTACATTCTCAATGCATAGGTCAGTGGCTATCATGCTAATTTGCTTAAACTGACTTCAAATGATTCTTGCAAAGAAACTCTAGATCAAAGATGATATTAACAGTGGGAATCATTCTGTTCCATATTATATTATGTTGTGTATAAAAATAGAAAGTAACTTAAAAAAAAGCCAATTAGAAAATGATAGCAAAGAGACTTATAGAACTGATTCCTTATAAGCCATAAAATGAAGCAAAAATGCTGATGATGTAACTATAAATGACAAGAAGCCAACCCTCTAATCTGAGATTTGAAATTAACAAAATTATTTGAAATATGAATTTACATCCACTTTATCTTAGGTACTTAGGTAATATCTTAGCACCTTAAGATACTAGTGCAAATAAGGTTATCTTAGTTAACAAGACATTTAAGAAATAAACCTTTGTTGCCCAAAATACTGTATATCATGTTACTGTAGGCAAGTTATTTAATTTCTTTAGTCCTCAGTTGTTTCCTCAAACATTTAATGAGCGTATTAGAGAAGAGGATCTTAAGCTCCAGACCTATGATCTAATGACTTGTAAAAATTCCCATATCTATATATTTGAATTTTGAAATGGAATTTTTCTAATAGGTTAAAAAAATCTTCTAAATTAAATTAAAATTTGAAATCAGTAGGGTTCGAGCCTATTTACCAAATCTTCCAATTAATTTGCTTAAACTATAAATGAATTTATATCAGGGAAGATGGAAATGTATCAGCCCAATTTCAACAAAAGCCTGGGTAATATTGGTGAATGAGATTGAAAAATGAGTACTATGACAGCCAGTGCTGCAATTAATAAACACTTTCTTTTGGAACCGATGTGTCTTTGTGAGGTATTTTTTTTGGCCATGATAGCCACAAAAATAAAGCATTGCAATAAACACAATTCTGACCTTTGACTTGTGAAATCAGAAAATATAAAATTGGGTTTTTCAAAAACAATAATGTGAAAATATGATTCTTTCTCTATTTCATCCTTTAATTTTTGCATTTGTTTTGTAATGTACATAATAGTATAGTAACACATGCATATAATTTATAAATGAATATACATATATTTGAGGTACTGTGCAAATATTTTTTACTAATGCATTATATGATTAGTCAATAAACATTTATCAAGTTCCTATTATATGCCAGGCACTGTGCTAAGTTCTGAGGATACAAATATGAAAAAGAAAGACTTCTTGCTCTTAAGGAGTTTACAAGCTAATGGGTGATTATAACACAGCAAAGGAGGGCTAGAGGGAAGAAGAGAAAGCAGGTATTCATTGCAGTGGCATGATGGAGAAGTCCATAGGAATGCAGTCACATGGAAAATAAAGAGATGGCTTTCAACCTAATAATGTAGGTTTTGGAGTTCATGGCTCTACCTTCCAATCAGAGAAGTAGAGGGACTGATGAAGTGTGAGTACCAAGGCTGACTCAGTCATGCTGTGTGATTTTATTTCAACATGCTTAGAGACTATTAGTAGTCTGCTTGATCCATTTAGTAATTACATTAAATAATTAATTACATTATTAATTTTATTTTCATATATAAAATATACATCTTTTATCTCTTCAATGAAAGTATCTGCTCATTATATACAAAGACTATTTATTATATGTCTTTGTATTTACTTATGAGTGTCTTACTCATAATAGGTTCTCAAAAAATAGCTGTTGGTAGATTCTTTATTTCTTATTCATCCATTTTGGGTACAAATCCAATATATTTTTTTTATTCAGGCTAGCATCTTTGTTTCTGCATTCATTAGTACCTTCTCATACATATTGTCATTTCCCTTTGTTTTATGTTTCTAATTTAATTTTTAGCCTTTTTTAAAGTCATTTTGTCAACAAGCCTAGGTAGAAGGGCAAATATGGACATTTTTAGTATTATTCCCCATCCTACTATATTCCTGCCCAAACCATGCCACCAAAACCAACCAGAACTAGAGGAATGCTGAGGGGAACAGAGTAGATGAGAGCAATTGGACCATTGGGTACAATAAATTTAACTGAAGGCCAGAGGGAAGAAATTAAGATGACAAAAAAATAAAATAAGAGTTCTAGTTTGGTGGCTCAGTAAATAAAACACTAGCCTTAGAGTAAGGAAGACATGAGTTCAAATACTGCCTTAGACACGAGCTTTGTGACTCTGGGCAAGTCTTTTAGCCTTTGTGTATCTCAGTTTCCTCATGTGTCAAATGTGAATAGTAATAGCACCTCCCTATTGTTGATCAAATGACATGATAATTGTAAAATGTTTAGCACAGTGCCTGTACATAGTAAATACAATATAAATGTGAGCCCTTATCATCATCATCATCACCATCATCTTTAAAAACAACTCATATTTATATAGTACTTGGTAGTTTGCAAAGAATTTTCTTTATAATAATCCCTGTGAGGTAAAAGGGGGCAAACATTCCCATTTTACAGATGGGGAAACTGGGGCTTTAAGAGGGTAAATGAATTGTTTATGGTCCCAGAACTAATATGTTCTTGAGGCAGAATATGAACTCAGGTTTTAGGGTGAGGTTCTGTTTTGTTTTCTTACTACCTATTCTCCTGTACCCTCTTGTTTCCTTTTAAGACACAAGAAATTTGACTGCTGAACACAAAAAACACTATAAAGAATCCAGGGAAGGAACACCAACAGCATAAAGCAGTAAGGGTAGAAGGTGGTAGTGGGGGTGCCCCCAATGGGTCAGTCTAGATGAAAAGGTAAAGAAGGCATTAAATCTCACAGATCAATGGACCATGTACATACAGATTCATATTAAATCTATAAGGAAGAGAAAATGGAGAAACAATGAGAAAAGGAAAGAAGAGGATGAGTTAATGGAGCAGTAGAAGTCAGAGAAGAGATAGAAGAAGAGGTAAAGTCACGTCTTAAGCTTTAAAAAATGGAGTGGTCTTGGGTGGTACCTAATAGATGAATAACTTGGGTGGGAGGATGGTTATGGACTGATAAACTCATCTCACCCCCCCCCCCATGATAGTGTTTCCCCTTGCTGCTATGAAACTCAATACACTGGAGAGGATGTCTTCCTCTCTACATCCTTACCTCTAAGCCTGGAGAATTCTTTTAGGATCACCTCATCTCTCCCATCTATTTACAGCTAAGCAGTCAAAGAAAGCTTGTACTTTACCTTATTGCCCTCTTAAGTATCTGCTCTACTCATCCTTCTCTGATTACCCAAGAGATCCAAAGTGTCTTTGCTAAATGGAAGAACTAAATCAGTACTAGAAACAGGCTCTGCCCCCGAGGAGCTAAAAGGATAGGTAAGGAATATTTAACTACAGAAACATATTATTTCAAAATTACAAAAGTGTGATAAAAGGAAAAGTAAGGTCATAGATTATGTTTCCTTCTTGAAAGTGTAACAATATTATAGTTATTCTGGCTTTGGGGTTGGAATAATTTTTCTTTCACCCTAACTAATCATACTTCCTTTTTTAAGGAGAGCTAAGGGTTGGAGGGGTGAGCAGTTGAATACATTTTCTCATATGTGTGTGTGTGTGTGTGTGTGTGTGTGTGTGTGTGTGTGTACACTTCCAACAAAAGGAAAATGCTTCCTCTTACACAGTAACAGATCCATCAAACTGTCCCTGAACCATTGATGTAAATGTTAAGACAAGAATTATACTATGGCCTTGAGGATTTCAGCACTTCACTGTGAATGAGATCCTGAAAGGGAACCACTCCCATTCAGATCTGAAATTGGCTCTAAATCATACTTCCCTTCTCCACCCTTCTAACTGGGTCGTTTGGCACCTGAACTTGGAGCATCTGCAAGGGAACCATGGGCCTGTGGGAATATAAAATGTAATGAGCTATAAACAGCACCAAATTCCCCTTGAATTTCCTAGCTGCATTAGCTCAGACCAGGAAAACTGCTTTCTGGGAAAGGGGAGGGATAAGGATGGGGAAGACTGTGTCCACTATTGTCTGGGAATTAGACACTTGATGGTGCCAAAGTGTACTAAAAATGCAAGAAAATATTACTAGATGATTCTTACCGGTGGAGAATAGACTACATAATTTTATTTTATGCTGTCTCTCGCCTTATAATATGGTACAGCCAGAAAAGACATTTTTTTAAAAGAAAGAATAAACTGTGGCCTATTTGGATGAGAAGTAATCATCTGAGGAATTCTCAATCTGAAAGAATTATTTCTGATTTTAAAAGAACCTATGAGGTTGGGGCAGGAGAAAATGTATTCAATTGCTCACCCCTCTACCCTTAGTTCTCCTTAAAAAAAAAAAGTATGGTTGATTAGTTAGGGTGATGGGAGGTCCTAGGTTCAAATCTGGCCTCTGATAATTCCTAGCTGTGTGATCTTGAGTAAGTCACTTAGTATTAACTGCCTAGTCCTTACTGCTCTTCTGCTTTGGAACTAATACTTAGTACTGATTTTAAGACAGAAGGCAAGGTTTAAAAAAAAAAAGAATCTATGGAATGAAGAAATTTTGCTGTGACTCTTATTGAAAATGGCATAGAGAAAGAACCTTGGGAGAAAACTTGAACCCTTTTGATAAGAGAAAATTTCCTATTCTATGCAAAAGGAATGCTTCTTAACAATTAGAACTATCTAGAAGAGTAATGGTTTGCTTCAGGAGTTTACCAACCCTGGAGGTCTTTGAGCCAAGATGGCCACTTGTCAGATATATATCATTTCTATGGAAGTTTTACTTCTTTAGCTAACTTTAGTAACTTTAGTTAGTTACAAGTTGGACTTAGATGGCTTCCATGTCTTTTCCAACTCTAGCATTCTGTGACACGTAAAGGAAATTAACTATTTAAATGTACAAAGATGAAATACAAAGGAATAATCATTATCATGTGAGGACTTATCACAGATACATCTGAATCAACATTTAGAAAACCCTTATTCTAAAGAGGAGATGTTGTGCAAGACGTGGTATTTCTTCCCCTTTAATTCCCAGAATAGGGGGGGGGGAATGAGTGGGTTCCTTTGTAACCAACCACCCACCTCACCAAATAAGCCAATTTTCTTGATATTTAGAGATTCATTACAGACAAACCTGGAATTCTAGGATAGCTTGTTGAATTTTTACATGAGAAGCAACTATATATATACAAATATACATAAAATATACATATATGCATGATAAAGTTTGTCTCATTTAGGGTTGCTATACATATGTGAGCACATATATATATATATATAAATTTGTACCTATATATACTCACATATTAAGGATATTCTATCATCCTTGACAGAAGAATGAATGAAATATTCCTTCAAATGAATCCGTTAAAATATCCAGAGAGAGAAAAATCACCATTTCCTTTTGCCTGGCTTAATTATAAGATTTTGAGTCTATCTAGCCCATTGCTCTATCCAGCTGTCCATGAAAATGGCTGCTATGCATGGAAAATCCTACAAATAAACTGTTAAGTGGTAATATACAAGGAGTTACATGAAGGCTCATAGATTTGTCTTGTGTCCCCAAAGTCTTAATGCATTTACACAAAATAGTTTTAAACTACACTAAGGCTTTTGGGATACTTTGTAATCATGTATATTAAAATGAATGACCCAAGAAAGACAAGTCAAGACTTTTCCATTGCCATGGAAGATAGTATTCATGGTCCTTTTTTTGTTCCTAACCAAAAAAAAGTCTCATATTTTCTGAGTAATGTTATCACCTTCAAGTATTTGAAAAGTTGTGATTTGACTTATAGAGATGAGACTGTATTACTTTTCTGATACATTAGTTGCTCATCTATGGGAATAACAACTTCACATAACTGATAGGGTTGTTGTAAAGAGCAAATGAGACGGTATATGGAAAGTGCTTTGTGAATGTTAGCTCTCCTTTTTTATTCATAATCTTATGGCTACAGTTCCTTCCATGCATCTTAAATCTTTTCTTTACTATAAGCACCATGAGGGGCAAAACTCTCATTTCCTTGTAGTTAGTAAATATAATAAATATAAAACGCTCTGCAATAGGAAGTGATTAATAAAGTTACTGAGTTGGAATGAATTTGCTCTATCCTTTCTAGTTCATGGAGCTATACTGATGTTTGTTTTTTCAGTAAGGGTAAAAAATAATCCTGGAATAAATCATACAATCTTTAAAGATACAAAAAAATAGATTCATTTCAGACAGTATTAGTAAAGTCTAAAAGTGAAGTAGCCAGTTCTCTAGTTTCTCAAAGAATCAAAAGTTGGAGGCTAGGGAGCTGCTAGATGGCTAAGTGGATAGAGAATCAGGCAGGGAGACAGGAAGTCCTAGGTTCAAATATGGCCTCCCACTTCTTGATTGTGTGACCCTGGACAAGTCACTTGACCCCCATTGCCTAGCCCTTACCTCTCTTCTGCCTTGGAACCAATATAAAGTAATTCAAGGAGGGACGGTAAAGGCTTATTAAAAAAAAGTTAAAGGCCAGCAAATCTCTAGCTCTGCTTCTCCCTGGGCATTTGAAGTAAATGTTTTTTTAACACTAGCATATTACTAAAAGGATATAAAAGTATAATTCTTCAGTTTACCTTTTGTATCTATGTTTGTTTTTCCTTTCTTGTTCCCCACACAGTGTAATCTTGTTTTGCTTCAAAATAATCATAATCATAAATCATAAAAATCCCAATAATATATATCATTTATAACATATATAATTTAATATGGTATAGTATTTGACATATAGTTGGCAATTAATAGGTGCTTAATGCATTCAGGAACATGATGCTGGTCCATTTGTATCCAAAGGATATGATTTTTCTCTCAGTATTGAGGAGTTATGGCATAAAAGTGCTTTAAAATCAGATTAAATTATTTCAAATTAAACAATTGATGAAATATGTATATTTGGGTTCTGAATTATAATAAGAAGTACTGTAAGAGATATCAAAAAAAGCATTTGAGAAAATCCACGAAAACTCATGACTTTGGGCTGATACATTTTTCGTTATGAAAGGAAAACAACTCTGATCATTCTGTGGACCTATAATCAGATCATCTCTCCAAGGATTGCAAGATAAAAGGGGTTTGATGGAGTATAAATATTGTTCTTAGGAAAATATAAGTACTTACCCAGATTTAAATTTTCAAAGAATAGTAACCCTCTGAAAAGTGGAAGATTATGGATGGTCAGTTTTCATGTGTTATATCTCATATGAAGTTAGACTACAGAGATCTAAGAAACTAATAATCTAGCTGTTTTGTGTTGTCCATATTTCCATATTAACTTACCTGTTGAAATGGTAGATATCTTGTATGTTTCCAAAAAGGGCAGATCTTTCTTCAGCCCCCAGAGAAAGCTTGGATTGGTCTTTGATGCAATCTAGATAATCCTGTGAAATCAACGAGAAGAATACCTTAAAAACTCTTGTCCTTTTCAGTATTAGTAATGGAGTTATCTTTAATTGTGTAAGATGAATCCTACGTATTGGTTTCAAGTTATCATTTCAGTAATGCATGTAGTAGTTTTACTGTGAGAAAACAGTCATTCTTTTATTAATGGTAACAATACTTACCTGTTCACTGACCTTGAGAAAATAACAGAAAAACTGAATGGTGAGTAACATGGAGACAACATGTTGTATGTTTACACATCCACCTCCAGAAAACTGTACTTAGATTTCATCTACATTGTGATCATATGCAATTAATTAACAGATAAAGTCAGTTTTTCCATAACAAAATATTATTTCTCTGAATGACTGTTAATGACAGAAAAACTCTGTGATACTCCCTAATGTAATTTGGAAAGTTTAACATCAATTTGCTCTAAAACTAATCTTCAATAAGTAAAACTCCTCAATAGTCCTTTAGTTATACATTAATGTACAAATGAACATGTTTTATCAAGTAATATAACTCAACTTTAGCTGTTACTTTTGTTTATAAGTACATTGCACTTAATGAAATATGAGGCAATCAACTTAAAAGATTTTTTTTCACTCTGATATAACAGAAGTACTTAGATTTCTCTGATTCACGGGGGTTAAATTTTATCTGTCTGAATTTAGATACTCTATCAGGGCTGCTGAGACAGAAGAAAACTGTTCCCCCAAGTCCTAAGTCTAAGAGTGCTCATAATGAAATGTCCCCCAGTAATGTTTGCAAAAGAACTCTGCAGGAGGCAGGAAAAAAATAAAGGAAAAAGTGAAAACAGCTGAAATAACGTAAAATGAAAAATAAATAAAACCCCCTACCCTGAGCTGAACAATGTAGTATGGCATTCAACCAAAGGCAACATAACATTCCATGGCCCCGTACTTTGAGGAAGTAACCCCATGAAATGTCAACTAGAGCATGAAAATCTTTACACCATAACCGCATTCCAAAGTCTGATAGCAAATAAAATAGTATTTTGATGCACCAGTAAAGTGAAAATTGAAACTTGAGTACATCACGAATGGTTTCTCACACTCTTCTATAATTAACATTCATTATCTCAATTTCTGATAAATTCCTCAAGCAAGATTATCTTTTATCAGCTTTTGTCAAAAAAACAAAAAACACCTGCTTGAAAATCTTAGGGTTGGGGAAGCAATCCTACTCAGAGACATCAATGAGAACCAAAGCTCTCTTCTTTTTCACCATCCCAAAACAACCTCAAAGAGCCCACATGGTTACTGATCAATGTTTACATAATGAATAATGAGAACAAGGTCCTGGGGCTTCTCAACCTTCTGACATTTTGTTTGTATCTCAGGAACCACCCAAAGGAAATCAATAGCCTTGGGAGTTTGGGGAGGCAGAGTGTAAATTGCTACAGACTCCAGGGCTTAGGAGCCCAGGAAGAGGAAGACCTCATTTGACTTTCATTTGGATTTGTATTTATCTGAATAGTGGCTATTAATTACCAAGCAGAATAAAATTAAAGTCATAAGCAAAGACTGGGTAAAGGGTGGGAAGGATGGGAAGAGAGGAATCTCAAAGTGAAAGGGAAAAATCTATACAAAAGATGGTAGAATTATTATGCTTGCCTTCATATCTCTGGGAAGAATCATCAGCAAATACACAGATTGGAGTTTCTTGTACATTATCCTATGAACAGTGCTATTTTTGAAGGCTTTGACTCTTACGTGTCAATAACTACAAATATGGACTGGTGGTGAAAACCAGAAGATATGTGAAATTTTAATATACTTCTAAATATCTTTTTTCATTGAATGGTGAATTGGTATGAGGTTGAAAATTTGAGCTTAAAAATGATTACAATAAGATGTCATTAAGCTAAAATTTAATGAATTTACTAACTGCTTTTAGAATGACACATACATATCAATAGCAATGTTATCATTATTATAATCAACCAGCATTTATTGAACACTAACTCTGTGCCAGGCACTGTGCTAAGCCCTGGGGATGTAAAGAAAGGTAAAGACACAGTCCCTAACTCTCAAGGAGCTCACATTCTAATAGGAGGGACATCATAGAAGATATAGATAGTATAAATAGGACATAATCTCGGAATGAAAAAATTGCATGAATATAATGTATTTCCTCTAGTTTATCTTTTGGAATCTTCAAATTCTATTTTTTAACCAGGCCAATTTAGCTAACTTCACCAAATGGTTTCCACTGTTTTTCAGATATTTGGTAGCCATCCAAATCCAGGGTGTTTTTAAAGAGTTATATTGGGGTTTATTTTGACTAGATATTAGTAGGATTAGGTCAGCAAGTTCAGGTCCCCTAAAAACTTCACTGAGAGTCTGCTGATAAGGGATATAAAGGCTCAAGAACTTTTGGTGATTGTATTGCTAATGGATGAAATATAAACATTCTAGGTCTATCTATCTGCCTAATATCATGCACACACTTACCCTTACAAACACTACTAACATTACGGACAAAATGGACTATTCCCTATCTCATTCTGCAAGCTCCTATGTTAGTGAATTTGAGCAGGGCTTGCACCCATGCTAGGAACACATTTATCCTCATCTCTGTTCAAATTCTAGCTCATGTATCACCACAAAGCCTTCCATCATAACTAGGAATTTCTCTTTGCCCTTATCACAATTTATTTGATATCATATGTATTGACATCTGTAGATGTGAATGTATTCACAAACTAAGTTTACTATTTTTCAACCTTTTTCTCCATCACAAACTGGCCACGAGGTTCTATAATACTAGACTTTTACACATCTTAGAGTTGATGTAAAAGTGCACTTTAGAAATAAAAAATAAAAATACATTTTGTAGCTTTACTAAATGTCACAGTGAATTTCTATAAGAACTTCTCTTTGAGTTGTCTATGAAAGATTTTGTAATGACTAAATATTTGTAATCTTTTAGGGAAAACATGCAAAATTCAGACTGTTTAAATGGAATAAAAAAGTTTCAAAAACTACAAGTTATTGAATAATAAAAGAGCAACTAAGATCCAGTTTAGAGGTTCTTTTTTGGTGTATCATGGACCTCTTGGCTAGTTTGATGATGCTTATGGTTCCCTTTCTTTGAATAATATTTTAAATGCATGAAATGATAAAGCTTACAAAGAAAAGAGACTTACAAAGAAAACTAATTATGCTGAAATGAAGTTAGCAAAATATATATTTTTTAAAAAGCCTTTGGACTCTGGGTTAAGAAACCCTGATCTAGTTATATTGAATTCCATTGCCTGGGTCCTAGAACAGCTGCAGAAAACTACAGAATAGGAAACTAATCCTCCCTCCTCACTTGAAGTTCAAGTTTTGTTAGATTTGCAGGAACCAGATACTAAATTCCTCATGTGAGGAAAGGATTGAGTTAAAGAGTACTAAGAATTTCAAATGGGGTTAGGGACAAAGAACCATGGCTCACCTCCAAAAAATTATGGCCTATCTCCAACTGAAAAGACTTCAAAACACCAAAGCCAATAGTATAGAGAAGCTGTATTAAAAGGATGCTTATTTTCTGAAAAATTTCAGAACACAGAGTGTTAGGAATCCAACTTTGTGTAAGCCAACTGTTGAAAGCAGATCAAAGTTGTATGGTCACAACTTGCTCCCCTCACCAATCCTAATTAAGTCTTTTAAATATGATATGTTAGCCCTAAATCAGTTACCGAAAATTGCTGCAGAACACACTATATTAACAGTTGTAATCATCTGAAACCATAATGAAAGGTTTTAGCTCCCAGATAACAGTCCATGCTGTATGCATAATGACAGTACAGAAACCAGGAAAATTTATTGGCTCAATGTCACATTGCTTATTGATTTCATTTGCTTCTTGTCAGCCCTTGTGGCTACTCTACTTTCAAGAACAAGATCTACCAAAAAGTCATAATGAATTCCCCCTCTTTTTTCTCAACAACCACTTTCCATATTACTGAACTTTTCATTACTGGAAGTATTTAAGCAAGTATGTCCACCTGGCTGAGGTGCTAGAGACAATATTCCTTGTGGAAAAAAAATTATTTGAGACAAGTTACTAAAAAGTGTCATCATATCCTTTGACGCACAAAGGTCAATAACAAGCCAGAAGCATCTTATATATACCAAAATATTCCTTAGATTACTCTGTAGTAGCAAAAACAAAATAATAAAAATTGGAAACAAAGTGGGTACAGTTAGGTGAAGATGAAACAATCATGGCCTGTGAAGTAACAATATTATTGTGTGAAATGGTGAATATAAGGTATTTAGAGAAATACAGGGAAAGATTGATTGAATGCAGAATAGAAAAAAAAGCAGAACCAGGAGAATATAAATACTGTTCACAATAGTGTACATGAAAACAACAATAAAACACACTAAATATATACATGTGCATACTGAAAGGGTCAAATGTATTTGTGATTTCATCACTGGAGTTCTTTCAATGATGCCAATCACCACCCATCTATGGTGATTTGTCTTGTATGATTTTCATCTAGGTCCTCCCATGAGTCTACCACAGGGGATTCACTTAACCTGCTGGAGGCGTTGCTCACCTCTGAAAAATCACGAAAGTACTAAGGGGTACCAGTACTCTGGGCTTCTGGCTGTATTTCCTAACTCTTGCCTTGTGAGTAGCCCATCTTCCCTATACTTTCTCGATGACATCCTTTACACCTGTTAATCTTGAGAGTTGCTGGTTTATTATATGTTGGAGCCTGCACACACCCACTGTGGACAGTTCTACTTCTTTCTATATGATGCATTTTGAAGTTTTAAAGGGTAGAAATTACTAAAATCTTAAGGCCATGCAGCAACACTAACTAGTGAAATGTTTGTCTTGGAAAGACAAGCCTTTGTTGTCATTGGAAGTTTGAGGTCCGTAATAGGGCTTTGTAATTTATTGAAAGCTGACCAGCTTATTCTTCTCTTCTAGTCCAATTCTGGGCCCAGATTATTGTCTATCTGTATTTTCTGTTCCAGAAAATATGTTGCTGGACAAATTTATTATGTAGTCTTACTCAGATGCATGCTGAAATATGGGGAATCACCATTCTTTATCTATTTAGTTTTTTTTCCTTGTGCTTTGACAGATCAAAATTCTTTGAATGATTATGAATCCCTATGGGGGCTCTGCTTTTGGGGCTTGATGCAACTGACATATTGTCACCCGCATGATTATTTGAAGGACTTCACTATCCACAGGGAATTAATGGCTCAACTATGTACTAGATTTCCTTCATCAAAGTGGAAAATACTTTTTGGCAAGTCTTTATCTTCCATTTTATACTTTGCCTAATATTTACTGTAGGAAAATCATTGAATAGAATTGTTTTTGTTGTTACTTTTTTCCAAGAAATGCTGAATGAATTTGATATATGAAAAAGAGACACTTTTTAGTAAAAGACTCTCTAAGGCTCATTTAATTCTAGTGAGTTGGACACTTTTCCACAATCAACAAACAATAAGGACAACTAGAATGTGAGATGAGGTCAAAGAACTTATTTTTGCCTTTCTTTATATTCTCAATCCTTAGTAGAGTGCTTGGACATAATTAAATGCTTGTTGATTGATAATGGGATTTTATATTTTCTATACCTTTCATATTAATGTGGTCTATTATTTGAATATTACTTGAAAAAGCTTGTGTATACTCTCAATTTGTATATAGTTGACCCTCATTAAAATGGACATTTGATCATATATATTGAACTATTAATGACAAATATTTGCAAAAAGGCCACCATGAAGTTATCAGCACTGTCTAAGTGTGAAAGTATAGAGAAATTCTATGAAGAATTTGACAAGACCCTCCAAATAAAATCAGCCTACACTCTGATAATTAGTGGCAACTTCAAACGTAACGGAAGGGTAAAAGGTAAAGATGGGAAGATATATACAAAAAAGCAGATATGGTTCAAGAGAAATTAAGAGAGATCAAAGACTAGAAGATTATATAGAAATCTCTTAAAAAAAGAATTAGTAAAAAAAAAGAATTAGTAGATTTTGACCATGGATAATAGCAAATAACTCACAAAGAATGAAATTAGGAACATTTAACAGACAGGAAAAGACTTATTATTCATGTGGGAGTTATCCTTGAGTGAGCTGTCTGTTTATAGTCAGACCATTGACTCATAAGAACTAAAATCAGAATTTGTAATAAATAAGAAAAAAGAATAGTAATGAGAAAAATACATGGCATACAATGAAGATGATTTAATCCTGAATTATTTAAATAAACTATTAAAAAAACAAGGAGTAGGAGAGTGGGCTGGGTTGAGGATTTGGAGAGAATAGAAATGACACTGATGCTGACTATAAATTCACCCTGAAGTTAAATCAATGTAAATAAACTGCAAAAAAAGAGACTGAAAAAATATATGTATATAGTATATCCTAGTGAACATAATTGTAATTTGTGATTAAAAACCTAGTCTATCAATTATCTTTGCTGTTAATAACATTTCTGAATTTTCCTTTAGTAAATTTCTCATATTCCTTAAAAAAAAAGAAAAAAAGGTACATTACCAGCTCCTCTTTTTTCTCATTTATTTCCATGTTCAATGAAGACTTCATTCCATTTTTCTCTAATTATTTCCTCCTTGGCCTTCAGATTAGCTTTCACTGAGACCAATTTTTACAAAGGTTCCTCATTTAATTAATTGATTCCATGGGTCAATTCTTAATGCTAGTGATCTTTTGACTCTGATGTTTGAGAACATTCCTCTTTATTTAAGTATAGTGTGAGGCAATGGAAACTGGGCCTGAAGTTAGGAGATCTGGGTTTCAGTACTAGTTGTGACCTTGGGCAAATTATGAAATTTCTTACTTAGTCCTCAGTTTCCTCATTTGTAGTTAAGATTATTTCAATTACTTGGCCCATGTGTCTTCGACCACAATTTTTGCTCTAGGAAGAATTCAATAGGATTTTATTTATTTATATTATTTTATTCATTTATATTATTTTTATTTTATTTTTGAAAAATATTTTCCCATGGTTACATAATTCATTTTCTCTCTTTCTCCCCTCTTCCCTCCCCCATCCTGGAGCTGACAAGCAATTCCACTGGGTTACACATGTGTTATCACTCAGAAACATCAATAGGATTTTTAAAGGACATATTTTAGCCAAGTACTATGCTAGGTGCTAGAAATGTAAGAATTTTACATTGTCAAGTCTTTTGTTTTTTCTAAAACTTTCTTATCTCTATACCTTATTTTTAGGAGTGTTCCACTAATAAATTGTCTGTCTGTCTCTCTTTAAAAAACCGTTATCAGTTCTAAGGCAGAAGAGCAGTAAGGGTTAGGCAAATGGGTTAAGTGACTTGCCCAAGGTCACACAGCTAGGCAGTGTCTGAGGCCAGATTTGGATCCAGGTCCTCCTGACTCCAGTTCTGGTACTCTAGCCATTAAGCCACTTAGCTGTCCTCCACCAATAAATTCTCTTCCATCATTTGTGAGTTTAACATTTCTTTGTGGAGTTAATATTGAATATTGATACTTTATTATTTTACTATTTTTTCTTTGAATTTCTTTATTATTATTATTTTATTTTGATTATTATATTATATTGAATTTCTTTATTATTATTTTTTTATTTTGATTATTATATTAAAATAATGTCCTGTCATTGTAAAAGCTTTAAATAATTGTTTAATTTTTTTAGCTAACAGATTAAGAGAAAGTAATTTGAAATCAGGATATAGTGCATATAGCAGTCATTTACATTTTATACTAGTTTTACATTTTTTAAGTTTCTTCATAATTCTTATACCAATGTTGCTCAAACTTTAAAATAAGTGTGTGTATATATGTGTATATGTATATAAATATATGTGTATATATATAAATATAAATAATATATTTTAAACTATTTCTGTTCTACCACTCATTCTGTGTATGCCTTTTTGTAGTTAGTATTTTCAACTTTCTTTTGTCCAGTTTGGATTAAATTGAGGTTCATGAGATACTCATTTACCCATTCCATTCTCCATATTTGTATAGTTGCTTTGTTACACACCAATATTAATTCAAGATAGTGAGTTTCCTTCCTTTTCTTCCCTATCCTTCTTATTTCCTCTTCCTAAGATCACAAAAATAGGAAGAAAATACACTCCCAAACCCTCTCTTTTATTGAACTTAGGACCCTTGAAAATATTAGGGCTCTGAGAAGACATCTGCTTCTTCTTTCCCTATTAGCATGTAAACAGTTCTCACATAGTCCCTTTCAACTCAATATTCTGTTTTTTTTTTGTTGTTCTTTGTTTTGTGTGTTTCTATTTCCAAGTATTTATTTAGTTCTGTTTTTTTTTTCATCAGGAATGCATGGAACCCTCAATTTCATTAAAGATTCATATATTCCCTGATATGATCACATTCTGTTTTATTGGGTAGATTATTCTTGGTTGAAAGCCTTTACCTTTTTCCCTTTAGAAGACTGTATTTCAAACTTTCCTCTTCTTTAAGACGCAGTAGCCAAATTTTGTGTTGACCTCATTGTAGCTCCTTAGTACTTAAATACTTTATTTTTTAGCTGCTTATAACATATACATGTTGTAGAAAATCTGGATTTTGCCTATTTTCATTTTGGAGTTTTTTTCAGGAAGTACTTGGTGGATTTTTTTCTATTTTTCAATTTGCCCTCTGGTTCTGGGAGACCTGGGCAGTTCAATTTTCATTTATGATTTCTTGAAGTATGGCACCCAGCCTTTTTTTTTCCTTTTTGAGAGAATGAGCCATAGTCTTCAAGTAGTTTAATGATTTCCAGATTCTCTCTCAATTTATTTTCTAAGTCAGTTCTTTTTAACAACATGTAGCTTGCATATTTTTTAATTTTCAAAATCTTTTGATTTTTATTTGAATATTTACTGTTATCTCATGGAGTCATATTCTGTTTGGTCTATTCTAATTTTCATAGAATCAGTTATCATATCTTCTAACATGTCAATTCTCCTTGCCATTTTTTATCCCTTAACTATTAATTTCTACCCCTTTTTTCATTTCTCCCAGGTACCTTTGTAGTCCTTATAGCGAGGACTTGCTTGCTCTTGTGACTTGTGAAGTTATTCTCTTCTTTTGGATTTCCTTCTCTCAGTCCAAGATAGTTTTTCATTGTGTTCAGTGTGTGTGTGTGTGTGTGTGTGTGTGTGTGTGTGTGTGTGTGTGTATATGTTTTCCTTTTTATTTATATCTCTAGCTTCAGTTTCTGAATTTTGGGTTCATGCTTGGTTCAAGTTCTACTACCATATTCCTGGTTGGTGTGCATAGGCCCTTATGGAACTTGAATTCAGTGGTTAAGGACAGGCACCTTTTTGGGGAGTGGTCTTGTCTTCTGCCTAGTTAGGGTTGCCTGGATGCTATTTTGGCTTTGTTTCCCACCTCAGATGAGAGTTCCTTGGTATCCCTGAATTGGGCCTGGGTACTGATCTCATCTTGCCAGAGAGGGGTCCTTTGAGTCAACCTATACTGGGGGCTGGTCTGAAATGGACTGGGACCCTTCAAGTTGTCCAA
This sequence comes from Gracilinanus agilis, assembly GCF_016433145.1. Taxonomy (NCBI): domain Eukaryota; kingdom Metazoa; phylum Chordata; class Mammalia; order Didelphimorphia; family Didelphidae; genus Gracilinanus; species Gracilinanus agilis. The sequence continues at coordinate 412,523,932 of NC_058133.1, read as the reverse complement.
GTCTAGTTGGTCTGGCCCTATCTCCTGGCTGAATAGGAATAGCACCTATCTGGTGTTTACAGTGGGCCTGATGCTCTAGCTCTCTCTTCCTAGATGGGAATAAGCTATTTCAATTTCCCCTTCAACCTATCCTAGCTTTTCTCTAATCTAGGATTCTTTCAGTCCTCTCCTTCTCCTTCTTCTCCTTCTCCTTCTTCTTCTTCTACTTTTTAAATAGACTTCGATAATATCAAGGAGTTTATAGCTGATTCTCTTTGGTTTTACTGTGCCTTTTGTTGGACCTATTTGTTCATTTTTACAACTTTGCTAGTGTGTCTGGGAGTCTTAATTGCCATCTTCCCCCCAATTTCTCCTTAAATATTTTGTTCCTTTGCACTCTGAATTCCCAAAGCACTTGCATATACCAATCTACCATTCAACTAGTTTTTTCATGTTGGATCAAATGAGAGAATATTAGTGAAGTGTATTGTAAACCTTAAAGCATTTTATAAAGGTCAGCCATTGTTGTTGCTGTTGTAGAAAGGCTCATCACCTAAATCTGTTGGAAGCTCTTTAAGGACAAAGACTATACATTACTATATATATATTTATATATATATACTATATGTAACACACACACACACACATACAAGAAATGATACCACACAGAACATGCTCAGTAAGTACTCACTGACTTGAAGAACTTTTTTCTACCTTAAAAATGTCAAAACCAGCCTTGGACATAGATCTACTAAAGAATGTTTAATAAGTCTCATGGAGAAAAAGGAGACAGGAAGGGCATAGGATGAAAGAAAGGAGACCATATCTTCAGTTATTTCCCTCTAATAAGTCACATATGTGAATTTCCCTACTCTGGTCTTTGGAAAAGCATCTAATCTCCAGTTACTATCCCCAATGGTCTTTATACAGTAATGTAAAGGGGGAAAAGAATAAATCACACAAAAAAGAGAATAGGGACTTAGGATGCCTGATCATTCTGTCAGGATTTAAAGGTTTTCAGCATATACACAGGGCTTAATCTGTGTATGTATGTGAGCATAATTGCTATATATTAACATATACACACACGAATTATGAATTTCATAGGGAATTGTATTGAGATGCAGGATAGTATCAGTTTAGTAAACAGGATAAATTCTTCCTGCTAGTATGTTTTAGTGGTAAAGTCCCAGGCTAGAAGCCAGGAGCAGCTACTTTTCTGATATTCCATTTGACCTTAAGCAAGTTTGCATTTCTGAGTTGAAAGTCATATATGCTCTGTTACTGTTGACCTTATTTTAAAAGGATATTAAAATTGATGATTACAAATGCTTTTATGATATTGAGATGAACAATTATAACAAACGTAATCCTAGTCTCTCAGCTTTATTTATCCAGTATAATGGAAGCAGCATGATATATGGGAAAAAATCAGACCAAGTGCCAGTTGAATACAACTGAAAGGAAGAATAGACTTGGAGTGGCAGTAGATTTGGAATCACACCCCACTGATTTAGAGCTAGCAGGACTGGAGTCCTTCAACTCCAAATCCAGTGTTCTTTCCAATGGATTAAGATACCTAAGGTATGGTATTGACATTTCCTTTGTGACCTTGTGTTGGTCACTAATAAGAGCACTAGTTTCCATGTGTGTAATGGAGGGACTAAAGTGGATCATCTTTAAAGTGCCTTCTAGCTTTGGCTTCCTATGGCTCTTTGAAGAGTTTGCTACTACCCTTTAACATGAAGCAAAATCTTTCACAGTACAGTGTTCAGTGCCTAGTTGGCATTTTGTGATTGCTGTAATGAAGGAAAAACTCATTTATCAGACATCATCCACTCACTAACTGCTCTAATTGCTTTGAGAACAATTACTCTGCTCTGTCTCTTTTTCATCAACCATCTTTTTGTGTTTTTTCTTAAAAGTCGATTTCAATGTCCTGCCTATGGGCATGGTGGTTACTTTCAGTGACCTAAGCTTCCCTCCCTTTCCTGATTTGTAATCAGTAATTTTAAACTGTATTCAGAGGAGGAATGCTGAGGTTTTCTAATTCTGCAGGGCAGTCAAAATAGATGAATGTTCTACTCCTTTGCCATCAGATAACCCATTTTTCTTTTAGGGTTAAGAACCAAAAATAATTGTTATAATGGTCAGGAAACATAGTAACCTCAAACTCCTATATCTCTAATTTCTGTTCTGTTTAAAACCTTTTATGATCTGTTTCCATACCTAACTTGAAGTTCAGAATTCACAGAAGCAGGCAGACACTCATAACTCTCAAAGGGGAGAAGGGAGGTGTCTCCTTACAGAGATAGAGAGGTAATGTCTTGGCAAAATTCTTAGCAACTGAAAATTAGGAACTGAATCATCTCAATTATAACTATGGAGCTGTTAGGGTAACTTGAAAATGATGATTAAAGAGAAATTAAAGAAAACCTCTGATGGGCACGCATTAAGAGAAAAACATTTTACAAAAAACACAAGCCTAATAAAAATAGTTTGTACCACTGAATACTACTAAATTTAACATATCCTCTCCATGTAAAGTGTTATTCTTCAGAGAAAGGATTAAAAAATTAGAAGAAACCATTGCTGACAACTCCCTTGGAGGAAGACACTCATCTGCTGCTGCTCTGTTGGGGGATAATCTAGAAATTTCAGAACAGCAGTGGTTTTTATTCTTGTTCAGTTGTTTCCATCATGTTAGACTCTTCTTGACCCTGCTTGGGGTTTTCTTGGCAAAGATACTGAAATGGTTTATCATCTTCTTCTCCAGCTTATTTTACAGATGAGGCATACAGGGTTTAACAAGGTTAAACAATTTGCTCAGGGTCATACAACGAGTATTTGAGTTCACATCAAAACTTGGGTCTTCTTGACTCCAGGTCCTGCTCTCTATCCACTGTGCTACCTCACTGCTCCAGAGTAAAGGTTGTGAATGCTCTTTTTTTTTCTTGTCTAATCATTCCAATGTAAAAATCAATTGCTTTACTCTCTCTGACTTTCTCTTTTAGTTAAAAATACAACCTCCCAAAAAACTACAACCCAATTTTTACTTCTCTTTCCAGCTAAGCAGGTCCGTTACTGCTCTTATTTTACTACCATTCCCACAAAACTTGCTTGTGTTTTCTTTTAAATGTTTACATTGGTTTTGTTTTTTCCTTTTAAAAGAAATCCTCTCCTTCAAATCTCTCAGCCTACTTTAGTCATGATAGTCACTGTGTGATCTCAGATCTTCCTGTAAGTAGTGGATCACAAGTAGGTTTTTGCTTTAGAGCAGGGGTCAGCAACGTATGGCTCTTTCTGCAGGAGCCATAAAGTCAATTTTTTTTTCAGGCGCTGTCACAGGAGCATGCACTGTGAGCACTGTACGGCTCTCAATCCACTGAGCTACCCAGCTGCCCCCAATGGATTATTTGTGGCGTTTATGGCTCTCACGGCCAAAAAGGTTGCAGACCCCTGCTTTAGAGTGATAACACAGAGAGTCATTAAGCTGACTTTGCTCTCTCTCTTCCACTCATTTTACAGTCTTCTATAGCCAGTACCGACATGTAGCACAACCACCTCAGAGGTTGGAACTCATTTCTTGAGTTTTACCACTATCCCATCTTATCCTAAACCAAATTTCCTGCTCAATCATGGCAAGGATAAGGACCAGAATGCTTCCTTTCCCAATGTGACAGGGCCTGTGCCATCACATCTGATCCTCACTTAACTATTTTTGCCTCAGGTTTGAAAATTCCTACTTATGACTATGTGTGACTTCCTGAAACTTTGACAAACTCTTTAAACTACTGTAATTCAATGTACAAGTATATATCTCATGTAAAAATATGGATTCACAAAACATTAAAGAATTGTGGGTGATTCATATGATGTTAGTTTCTATAAAGAGCTTAGCTATCCACATTAAGGATCTGTTTTAAATTAACTTGAAAAGAGAAGATATCTTGAATATTAAGGAATCAATATTCAGTCAGGTATCACTTATTAAGTGCCTAACCTTTTAAGAGCTACGGATGGAAAGAAAGGCAAAAAATAGTCCTTGTTCTCAAGGAGCTCATATATAATGGAAAAGACAATATGCAAACAACTTGTCAAAAATGCTTTGTACAGGATAAATTGGAGATAAGGTGGTGGAAAGACACAAAGATTAAGAAGGACTTGATATTTTTGGAGTGAAGACCTAGTAGTAGTATCACTAGTTCACAGTGTATGCATAGTTTAATACCTTTTAGGGAACAGTTAAATTGTTTTTTGGAATGGTTAGACAAGTTCACAGTTCTACTAACAGTATATTAAAGTTTATGTTTTCTCACTGTTTACCAGCATTTGTCATTTTCCTTTTTTGTCACTTTTGTCAATGAGATGGGTATAAGATGGTACCTTAGAATTTATTTTTTAGTTCTCTACTATTAGTGATGTCTTAGAGCATTTTTTATACTGCAACTGATAACTTTGATTTCTTCTTCTGAAATTTGCCAGTTTTCATCTTTTGAAGATTTATCAGTTAGGGAAAAGTTCTCATTCATATGAATTAGAATCAGTTCCCAATATATTTTAGAAATTATATCTTTAATCAGAGAAATTTGGTATTTTGAATTAGCTGTTTTGTTTGTGGAAAAACTTTTTAATTTTATGTAATCAAAATTGTACATTTTATTTTCATGAATCATTCACTCTTATTTCATGAGCTCTTCCATATCCATGGAGCTGACACATAATTTTTTCCATGCTCCTCTAATTTTTTATGATGTTGCCTTTTGTGTCTAAATCATATACCCATTTGGAGTTTGTCTTAGTATATGGTTGTTGGTTTTCACCTACTTTCTGCCAGAAGGCTTTCTAATTTCCCCAGCAGTTTTTGTTGAATAATGAGTTCTTACCCCAATAACTGGAATCTTTGGGCTTATCAAAAACTTGGATCTTGTGTGTTCAATAAGCATTTATTAAGTATTTGCTAGATGCTAAAGACTGTGCTAAGGACTGAGGAATAGAAAGGCAAAAAATAGTTCCTACTTTCAGGGAGTTTATGGTCTAATGGGGGCAATAATATGCAAATAAATATATACTGTCAAGATCTATATAGGATACATTGGAGATATTTATAATTATGGAGGGAAGGCCCTACCATCAAGAGGGATAAGGAAAGAATTTTTTTAGAAGGTAGAATTTTAGCTGGGACTTGAAGGCCAGAAAACCCTAGAGAGAGAGAGGATGAAGGTGAAAATTCTAAGCATGGAGACCACCAGAGAAAATGCACAGTCTAGAGATGCAGTGACTGGTTCAAGGTATGACAAGGAGGCTAGTGTCACTGGATCAAACTGGAGGCAGAGATGGGGAGTAACATGTAAGAAGACTAGAAATGTAGAAAAGGAACACATTTTTAAAGAGGCTTTAAATGAGCAGCTCTGAATTTATACCCTCATTTTTTTTAGATAGGAACTGTACAAAAGGAAATCACAGATTTTCAGTTTGTAGTAGTGATGTAGACTGTGTAAAAGGGAATTCTTAATCCCTTGCTCTAACTTAACTGGGGAAAGAGCCAGCTGGCTCAGAGGACAGAGACCAGCCAGCTCTTTCTTCAGTTAAATTAGAGCAAGGGATTAAGAATTCTCTTTTGCAACTGACTCATGTCTGAAAAGGAATTAACACTAACACTTTACCAGATAAATAGTAGTCGGTATATAGTACCCATTTACATGGATCATACAATAAAACTTGTCAGTCTATCAAAAAAATGGTCCTCTTTGTATAGTACTCCTCTATTGGATCATACAATAAAACTTGTTGATGTAGCAAAAAAAAAAAAAGTTATATAACTTTAACTGAATCTTTACTGCCACTAGGCTATTCTTTTTTACCTTCCTAATTAATTCTTTGAGTTACTCACCACAGTGGTTATTCTAAATCTTTTAAAATCTTATCAAATATCTCATGGCTCCTCCTCTCTCCACCCTTCCAGGTGAGAAGTTTGTCTTATATTTTATTAAAAACTTAAGGTTTTTGCCAAAAGCTTTTTCTTTTTACCTCCTCATCTCACATCACTCAGGAGCCTTCTGTTCTTATCTTCTCCTTCACCTCTATCTCATGTGAAAAAATAGACTTATCCTTGCTGAGGCAAACTCTTCTACCTTCAGTAGTGCTGCCATTCTATCCCATCTTTTCTAGAAAGGCCTGCAGTCTCTAGATGGCCTAAACTATCATCCCTACTCTCTCACTTATCTTCAATCTCTCACAATATGATGACAATTTATTTATTGTCTACAAACATGTTCATGTTTCTCCCATTCTCAAAGACCTTCACTTGATCCTTCTATCCCTGCTAACTACTTTCCCACATCTCTCTTGCCTTTTGTGACTAAACTCCTTGAAAAAAACAATCTATAGTTATTGCCTCCGCCTCATCTCTGCTCACTCTCAAATTCTTATAAGCTGTCTTCTGGATCCATCATTCAACTGAAATTGCTCTTTCCAAAGTTAGCAAAGACCTCTCGGTTGCCAAATCCAATGATCTTTACTTAATACTCAATGTTTTTTACCTCTATGCAGCCCCTGATGCTGTCAATAACCTCTACTGATTGATATTCTCTTCTCGCCAGGTTTGTAGGACACTGCTCTCTCCTGGTTCTTCTCCTACCTATCTGACAGCTCTTTCTTAGTTTTCTTTGTTGGACCTTTCTCCAAGTCACACCTACTAACCATGGATGTCTCATGGGGATCTTTCCTGGATCCTCTACTCATTTCCTTATATGCTATTTTATTTGGTGATCTCATCAGTTTCTATGGTTTTAAATATCATTGACATTCTTATGATTCTTAAATCTCCTTATCTACCCCTAAATTCTTTTTTGACCTCTAGTCTCTCATTTCTAACAATCTATTAGATATTTCAAATTGAATGTCTTGCAGACTTCTTAAACTCAATATATCCAACACTGAACTACTTTTTTTCTGATCAAACTCTCCCCATTTCCCTACTGTTTTTTAAGGCATCACTATCCCTCCTATCTCATAGGCTTGTATCCTAGACATCTTCTATCTTTTACTATGTCTTGTGGCCCTCCCACCCACCATATCTAATTTGTTGTCCAGGCCTATTTATTTACCTTTGGAACATCTTTTAAATATGCCCTCTCCTATCTTTTGATAGTGCCACCCCCAGATGTAGGCCATGATATACTGGCATCTGGACTATTATAACAGCTTACTGGTTGGTCTGCCTCCACTCCAGCTCGCCTTCCACTTAACTGCTAAAGTGATCTTTCTAAAGCACATTTTAGGCCAGTTGTTCCCAAACCTTTTTGGCCTACCACTCCCTTTCCAGAAAAAATATTACTTAGCCCCCTGGAAATTAATTTTTAAAAAATTTTAATAGCAATTAATAGGAAAGATAAATGCACCTATGGCCATCACCGCTTCCCTGGATTGTTGCAGCACCCACCAAGGGGCAGTAGTGCTCACTTTGGGAATCACTGTTTTAGGCCATGTTCTTCCCTTACTCTGTAAACTCCAGGGACTCCCTTTCACCTTGAGGACCAAATATAAAATTCTCTGATGGGCATTCAAAGCCATTCATAACCTAGTTCCTCACATTTCTAGTTTTCTTATGTTATATTCCCCTCCCTTACACCTCCTACCCTTTGTCCCAATATACTATTCAGATCAGAAACACTGGCCTTCTTGCTTTTCCTCAGACAAGACATTCTATTTCTCAAATCTGGACATTTTTATTGGCTGTCCCCCATGCTGAAATGCTTTTCCTCCTCATCTCTGCTTCCAGGCTTCTCTGGCTTCCTTTAAGTCCCAGCTACAATCTGATTGGAGTCTTTTCCATTTATTCTTAACTCTGTTGCCTTCTTTCTGTAAATTATTTCCTATGTATAGAAACATAACTTGTTTGTACATAATTGTTTACTTCTCTCTCCATTAGATTGTGAACTTCTAAGGAAGGGCTATCTTTTGCTTTCCTTTGTATCTCTCCTCTTAGTACAGTGCCTAAAAATCAGGGACTTCCTCCTTACTCCTTTTCAGGCCCAACCTTAAAATTCAACAAACATCTATGAGGTACCTTCCATGTGCCAGGAGCTGAGCTAGGTGCTGAGGCTATAGGTAGGCAGTGTCTATCTGCCAGCAGCAGTTTGCACGCATGCTTTTTCAAACAGATTTCCAATAGTGATGTCCATCTGATCATTTAAAGAAAAAACAACCTCTAGGGAACTTGCCATAATGTGAATTGGATTATTTTCAAAAAAGATGCTACTTTGAATGTCCCAGTCATTCTCTCTCATCTTGTCCCAAGTAGATTGTCTAAGCCATTTCTATGGACAAGATCCAATATTCACCTACTGCAAATTGACTTTCCCAGGCTTACTATATGCCCTTCCTTATAAAAATCCAGTTAACACCTGCAAACTTTGTCCATCTGCTAACAGGGGAATAAATCTGAGACTAAGGGCAAGGGTTAACAGATTCACTGGCTCTTATCCTCTAGCCCTTTAAGGGACAAAAGTTTTCAATACACTTTACTCAATAGCAACCCAATCTGACAACCCTTCTAGACCCCTCACATCACTCTTTAGTGTCAGAGACACAATTTTCACAGTACAAACTACTCTTAGGGAGGACAAGGGGTCTTAAATGATGCATTTCACTTTTAACTACTTTCCTACCCACCTTACCCAAGTCTTTCTAAAAAAGAAGAGAATAAAAAGCTTTTCAGATCAAAAGTAGATTAACTCTGTCCCTTTTATCTTTGACCATTTGCATTGAGAGTCCCATTTGCTGGGCTGTAAACACTCTGTTTGGCTGAGTGATTCACTCACAGCTCCTGGGAACAGGGAACAAAAGCAGTTCTTTTCAGAAACTCTAGTGTACTGTAGCTAGATGCCTTCCCTGGCCCCTTTACTCCCCAGTCTTCTACCTCAAGCTTTCCAAAGATTAACAATATAAACTTAAGTCTCAATTATTATTAGACGTATTTGTAACATCTCTTGATGACTGAAAGAGCAAAAGCTATGATGTTAAATAGATTTTCTTTTTTAAAAAATAAACATCTTCCAACTGAATTTCATGCAATTCATGCTCTCTTAGAATGTTTGTTGGCCAGTGTTGTAGAAAAGTTAGGAATGGATTTTTCCTTATGAAATAATGAAGCTAGGGGGCCAGTTTGCCTCATTTACCAGAAGGCTTGACCACTTTCATCCTAAGTTTGGGAATTGCAAATTATTTTTTTATATCAGGTTATTTCATAATGATTCATGACGAGGGAGGGCATTAAGATTCACAAAATGCTTTCCAATAAGGATCCTCTAAATAGAATCATTATTATTTCATTTTACATAAGAGGACAGTGAATTTAAGTGAGTTGCTCTCCAGCCTATTGGGTGTGGGGATTCCAAGCCAGGATTCCTGAGTCCAAGTTCAATGGTCTTTCCAAAACCTTATTCTATTTTGTATGCAGCATATTATATGCACTGGACTTGGAACACGGAAGGCACTTAATAAAATGCTTTGTTGGTTGATTTCTATTATACAAGCTACGTAGGTTTTGGAATTCTGTTTGATGATTTAGAAAGATGATTGTTTTTCTACATCATCCCTTAATAATGCATGATAAGAAAAAAAGATAAAAAATCATTGACCTTCATTCATTTAGTTGGGGGTTTGAAGGAAAATGTGTACAACTCACTTTGCAAAATAAATAAACTCATATATCACTAACATACTTATAGTGTTTAGCGTTTACAAAGAGCTTTGACAACTATTATCTCATCTTGTCTTCACAAGAATCTTAGTCTAAACTAAGAGTAAACAATAGGTAGTTCTGACTTGCCCACTATTAGAACCCACTTCTGACTTTACACACACATTAGGAGGTTGGTATAAAATTTCTGTGTGGAAAGAGATATTAGAGACTCTATTAAAAGTATGTGAGATTAAATTGAATTAAGATTGTTGGATAAAGAGCATTAGTGACTTTTCTGGATAACTGAGGCTTACTTCTTTTGCATACTAAGCATCATTAAAAAACAAAAATTATCCATCTTGTATGAAAAAATTTTTAGGTTATGTTACATACTTCTTATATTTCTCAAACAGAGCACACTTGAAAATGTTTTACCTTATCTTGGGAAATAATAGTTGTCATGATCATCAATAGTTCTACTGTTCTATAATATATTGAAGTCTTCGAGAGCCCCTTGTTTATGTCAGTGGGCTTATTTTGATTTCTTGTAGTAGCAAATATTGCAACCTCCAGAAATCAACCATAACTTCCTTCCTTCCTTCCAATAATCAAGTGCAGAGTGAGAGATTAAATTGTGTCTAAACTAAGAGTAAATAATATTTGAGCAAAGGTTTGAGAAACTCTTTTAGAAATAGAGAATTAGTGTAGGACCTTTGAGACAGGTACAGTATTCTTGTGTAGAAACTTAACCCCCCCCCCTTTTTTTTAATGGTAGCATAGTGAGGTTTGTAACCCACTTTAGTTCTGGGTTTTTTAGTTCCTTAAGTCTCAATTATTCCTAGACATTTTTTGTAGCATCTCTTGTTGACCCAAGGGGAAAAAGCTGTGATATTAAGAAGAAAATAATTACCAAACTGAGTTTGGATGTATTTTTTTTAACATTTATTAATATTCATTTTTAACATGGTTACATGATTCATGCTCCACCTTTCCCCTTCAACCCCCCCCCCCGCACCCCCCCCACCCATGGCCGATGCGCATTTCCACTAGTTTTGTCATGTGTCCTTGATCAAGACCAATTTCCAAATTGTTGGTAGTTGCATTGGTGTGGTAGTTTCGAGTCCACACCCTCAATCATGTCCACCCCGACCCATGCGTTCAAGCAGTTGTTTTTCTT